>NC_084609.1:19673650-20273650 GCF_033807715.1 Cololabis saira | reverse complement strand
GTAAAAGTCTGTCTTCTTGCATCATCTATTCTCAAAAGCCACTGTTCACCCTGGAAAACATGCCTCCCTCCCTCTGCCATGAAATCTTATCTGCTCAGGAAACGGTACAACAGTAAATATTTCGCTCCCTGTAAATGACAACTTTCCTGTGTGGTCCAAATGGTAAAAAATTTGTTGCATTGTAAGCGTTGATGATTGCTCCCGTTCTTCATTTGAATAGGTGACACCAATTGTAAATACATGTCATGTCCTGCAAGGGAAGATAAGAGCAGTGGGTTTTGGTTTTAACAAAAATCCAACAAACATGACAACGCTCCCCAATTAAAAAAAAAAAAAAAAAAAAAGAAATGGAAGAACACATGCTTTTCAAAATCCAGGATGAAAGAAAAGATTAGTAATTTAAGGCTATATAAGACAAACATGGAAATAAAAGAGGCAGCCTCATATATCAACCTATCCAGTTCTTATCAATGACCCTTGACCCCCAATTCCAACTACCCACAGCATTTGCATCATTACAGCTAGTGACCTCCTTAGCGGTTCTTTCAACTATTGTCCAATAAATTCCACACTAAAACATCTATAGTGGTAAAAATGTAAGGGATCCAGAGATATTTTGACCCTTTTGTCCTGATTACATGAGGAGCTTGAAACAACTTCCCTATATGGGGTCTCGTAGTTGAGTTTCTGAGCAGATACCTGGAATGCTAATGATCATGTTCTACAGTTGACAAAGCTCACACTGAGCAACAGCTGCCATAAATATTTTCAAAAAATACTCTTTCTAATAAGCAAAATGGTTTTGACTAGTACACAAGTGCACAAAAAAATCTTTAACCTACAATAGTTCACACAGCATAATAGTTACACATAACCTAGATGAAGCTACATGTTGAACACCCTAATATTTTGCTGGATTTATCCACACAAATACAATTGGATACAAAATGTGACACTGTCTTGTATGGGAATTAGTTAATGTGTTATCTCTGTAATCGAGACTGATGCATTTTTAATGACTGGTCCAAGCTCAAAGTGAGAGACGCTTCCATTTATGCTAAGTAAGTGAAAAATGCTAATGCATCAGCTATTGCTTTAGGCTGCTGAAAATGAAACTTTGCAGTTTTTTTTTTAATGTCCTTTCCCCTTGGTGGAATCTCTTTACTTGCATTTGTTTTATTCCTTAAAAGCATAACGGATCAATTTGCAATTTAGAAGATGCTGGTGTAGTTAAGCCTTAAGCCCAAGACGTTGTATTATTCGTCTAATGTACTGTATCTATTTGGTATGCATGTAGTGTAACCAAAGCAGTACTCTCCATGCAAGCAGTTAATGAAAACTCTTCTCCATTTTATACTCCATGTTTGTGGCCACCAAACATATCTGCTTATCTCTAAGCCTCAGCGCTAATTGGACTCCCAGGTTTGAATCAAGGTTGAGACACCTGCTGAGATGTGGTCTTATCAAAGAGGAGGCTCTCCGGTGTTGCATGCGCTAGCGGTCAAATGCAAAACCCAAACGTACAGAGAAGTAACCAATGTGATTAGAAAGCATAGAATGTATCCATACACAAAGACAGATGGGCACATAAATGGACACACATGAACACATTTGGACTTTTTCTTTTGCTGCCATCTGTCAGTAGTAGAAGCCTCATGGGAGGTACAGTGGGATGCAGACTTTGTCACAGTTGGATGCTAAAATGAACCGCTTTGCAGATGTTTAGGTTGCTCCTCAGTAAGTTCCTAATCTCCAAGGTTCATCATTATTTGAAGGCTTGGTGCGCTCTTGTCATCTAATATCAGTTTTTAAATGGCACCACACTACAGTAGTTAGGGTGTTGTGTTTCTAATTGTCTTTGTGAAGGACACGCTGGGATGAGGAAATTACAAACCCTAAAGAAGACTCCAGTAGGCAACAACCAAGACGGCTGCTGAATGATTTTAATGCCAACAACAACAGTCATTTTTTGTTGATATTAATCTAGTTGCCACTCTGCCTGCGTCACATCTAGTGTCGTCCACAGAGTGTTTCATCTGCGACTATTGGTACTTTTCACTGGAAATCAAACTCAAATCCAGACGACCAGGATAAAGAAAACATGTATGAAGGGTGACTGGCTGGATTTACTCTAGTGGTTCAGCAGAGGCACGGTTCATTTGTACTGCACTTGCATATTGCATTTTGATGGGGTATAATTGTCTCAATTCTTTGTACATGGACTGGGTTGTTTTCAAATGAACAAAGACGTTTACCACAAATTTAAATTACATTATTGGACCTCAGTTGCAATGCTACTTTTGCCTTTGTGTAATGTTTTCAATGTTTAAGGTTTCTTACTCACCAGTTGTGTAGTTGTTTCCATGCCCCGGAAGATACTGAACTCAACATTAGTATTACGTCTATCAATGTATCTAGCTTCAAAATCTGCAATCTAGAAGAAGCTGTGTGGTTGTATGAAGGGTTGAAGAAGAAACAGATTGTAAAGTGCATCTTAGAAATAAGCCAAGATGTAAAAAGGGCAACAGACCACAGTGAAGATGATGACAATATCTGCTTTGGTTGGTTAGACAGAATTAGTTCTCCCACAAGCAGCAATGACATTTCGCTCCACGCTAAAGACTGAACATCTGCAGGTTCATAGTTACAAACAACCCCTTTCAAATTGAACGGTTATGTCTTCTAAAGCAAATTGGAAAAAAAAATAGTTGGAGCATCTTCAAATTTTGACCAAACTCTTTAGGGGGATTTTATCTGTGACTATTATGCAGAATTTGAGACTAGTTTGATTTGACCTGCACAAATCAGCACATTGTAAGGAGCCACTCTCAGACAATAGGTACCATGTCTCGTCAATTCCCAGAAGAAGCGATTCCACGGCATTACATTGTCATTGATGGATGACACAATGAAGCCTCCATTGTTCGTGAACATTACTCAAATTAGCTGAGTCTATAAGCTTCCTCCCTGCTGATGTCACCGGAGCTCTCCTGTGAGAATAGATTAGTCTCTAATATCAACTGTTTGAAGAAATAAGCCTGTATAAGTCATTCCTTTCAGGAGCGATATGGTGTTCTACTTTTGGACCGTTCTGTTTGGATAAAGGATTGTATGAAGCTCAAAGAAGTCAAACATTGGAATTCATTTTTTTTTCTCTTTAGACTTGGGATAAAAACCATCAACAGTAGGTAGATTTAGGTCAATATTTAGGATGGCTCATTCAGTTTAACAACAATGAAGGGTTGTAATTTAGCATCTGACAGAGAAGAACACAGGAATGTCTGCCTCTGGCCCCTTGTGCACATGTATTTATGATAGTGTAGTATTAAGGTGAATTGCTGCCAATTTGCACTGAAAACAAGTTTCCATTACAATTTGCACTTCTAGTGGCTGTGAGAGTTTCTGCACAGCGGAGGATGCACAAGTGTTAAACAAGAAAGACAGCAGGAATGAATGTGTGAAAGGAGTGATTTCCTATCCTAGTAAATTTACTTTGAATAACAAAGAATCAGATCTGACAATTACTGACTCGATAAAAGATAAAGCTGCTATTTGTAAGTTTTACACTTGAAAATGTTAAAAACTATCCAAAGGGATGCAAGTATAACAAAAAAACAACCTTTTTCATGCCACGTTAAACATAAAGACATGTTGTGCAGAGGATGGAGCCACTGAAAATACTCCCGTGAGTGTGGACAATCCAGCTAGCCTTGTAATAGCACTCTGTCCCAAAAGAGGTGATATAAATCATTGTTGCATTTGGTTTAACTTGAAACATTTAAATGAAGATGGGGAAGTTTCACTACTAAAGGAGCATTCTACTTGCATGCCAGTCATTTGAGAGTCTCGCAAGACTGGATCATTTCACTGAGCACGCAGACTGACGAGCAAATCAGTTGTTGGTCAGCAGCATTTGATCATTATGTGTGAACAGCTCTAAGATGCTTGGGAACAAGCTATCTCTAACTACTAATAGGAAACAAAGTATCTGGACCTGTCATGGGCCTCTGACCTTATCCCAAGAGAGAGGAAGTAATGGGCTGATGTCGCAGTGAGGACGGAAATACTGCAGAACATGAAGTTGATGTGGAAAACTTTCCACAAACATAATGTCCCACACCTGTTTGAGTAGATGACTAGATTTTTGATTACAAACTATTTCTAACTGGCATCCTTCTCTCTGTAGCACAGCCAATGTGCTCCAGATGCTAATCCATTCATGAATGCATGTTTGAAGTTTTTATTTTTACAGTATATTCTTAGCACAGACAGCTTACGCCACTTTCTTCGCCCAGTATTTGCTCAGGTTTTTTTTTACCATTGTTCTCACAAGAATTCTCATGATATCCTGCCCCCGTTTGGTCAGAAGTGGTATTTTTACATAAGGTGCCTTTAAGAATCCTCCAATTCCTGCAGGCTTCATTACTGCAGCAAGGTTGATGGATGATGGAGAATGCATTTTTCCAATATCTGATTGCCAGGAAGAATGATATTAAAGGGAAGTTCCATTTAGTATGGGACTATTTCCTTCAATACAGTAGGAACTTAACATTAAGCACATTTTGAATCACATCACAATTCACATTATCCCAAAGAGATATTGGCATAAAGGGGTGTTGTCCTTGAAGTTTTGTTTTGACTGCCCGTTTGTTGAATGATAAACACTACACGTTTTCCATGGTGGTGAACCCAATTCCTGAGGGATACAAGTTAAAATATCTGTTTCAATTTTATGAAAAGGAATAATTGCTTACTTTTACAAAGCATCTGATAGCTGCAACCATCCTCTATACTTGCTTTCAGCAAGTCATGCATCAATGGCAATGACACCAGCTCACCGAGCAGAAAAGGTTTTTTAATTTTCATTAATTGCTTACATGTTGGGCTTTAATGACTTTTCTTCCTTTACAGTATGTGTTCTCACTAATGTTGAGTCATTAAGAAAAACTGTAAACCGAAGAAAAAGGTCTAATCACTCTTTTGAATGAGTTAATTTATCAAAGTAAACCCAACAACCTTTTAGATCTAAGCCAAAGACCACATCTTAAATACGGTGAAGTTCAGATAGGCATAGTTTCCAGTTGTAATCCACAGAACTACACACACACATCCACACAGTTCATGTTTTCTGAATATATGTTATATTTGTCAGGCTTGGTAAATTGAGGTCTTAATGTTTTACTGAAGGATACCTCTTCAAGGCTTATTTTGCATGGTTTCCACATGAGTACTGGAGCCCTGGAAGTCTAGAGCTATACAGGCGTTACTGTGAGACTGAGATAAATGGTTCAATTCCACCAATCTACCTTTTCACTACCCACTCTGACTACACGTTTATGTGCTGGGTTACATTTCAAACCAGCAAGTTGAGTGGAAAAGGTTCAGCCCTTTACAAAAAAAAAAAAAACTGTTTAATGTAGTCATAATCCTAAAAAGGGCAGTGCTTAGCCTGTTCTTCAGTGGAAGAACTAGACCTGTGGTATAAGAATTATTTATGTGCTGTATATCAGAATTAAAGCTAAAGAAGTCATGTTTAAATACATTTAACAATCAAATTCAAACTACACAAGTTTACATTGGTGATGTAATAAAGTAATGTATGCTAATGAATATAATAAGTGCAGTCATATTGGTAATACAACAATGCAAGCATCAAAGCACAGATAGAAAACTGAAGAGGTTTCATCATTTTTTGTTTTGTTTTGTTTTTTTAATCCAAAATGTAACTTCAAAATATTACATGTTAAAATTCTTGAGGATCTTTTCAGGAGCTCAGAGTGGAATACATTTGTAGTTGGCTTCTTAATCAATCACCAACATGCATGCTCTATGGATTTTGTGGGATTTTAAGTTTGGGTTGTTTATTTCTTCCTTTTTTTACTTTTGGTCATTTGTGCTCTATTGTTTTTCTTCACCTGTTGTCAGAATAAGAATCAGAAAAAGGTTTATTGCCAAGTAGGTTACTGGACATACAAGGAATTTGTTTTGGCGTTGTTTGTGCATTTCAAATAGTAAACTCATCCCTTTTTGTCAGGTGTCTTCCCCCAGACCTTGAAGATAGCAGTCATCAAACCACTGTTGAAAAATAACAATCTGGATAAGTTGCTAATGCAAAATTACAGACCTGTCTAAAATCTTCTGTTCATTATAAGCTTATTGAAAAAGCTGTATTTCAACAGTTAAATATCTTCTTAACTCTGACCAACTGCTTTTATGTCTTCTAGGCGTTTTCGTGCTGACCACCTCAGTGAAACTGCCCTTGTCAACGTGTTCAATGACATCCACCTAAATACAGACTATGGAAGAACCACAGTGCTGGTATTATTGGACGTCAGCTCAGCATTTGACACTGTTGACCCTGGTATATTACTAGAGCAACTGGAGATTTGGGTCGGACTTTCTGGCACAGTACTTGACTTGTTTGAGTCTTACATTAACTACTTTGTGTCAATAGGTAACTAATTTACATGTTAAGTTCCCCATGGGTCTATCCTTGGACACCTCCTATTTAAGTCAGTCAGTCAGCTACAGCTTATCCAGAATGTTTTTTCCCAGGTTCTTACTAAGAACTAAGAAAGTGGACCACATAACACTATTTCTGAGGTCCTTACACTGGCTCCCTGAACCATGTTTTGTTCCCTTGCCTCCCACATTTAATTCCACCTCAAGCCTCCCATCACACTGCAATGACCACTTAGTGGTATGTCGTGAGATGGAAATATTACTCAACTGTAGGTTATGAACTTTTAAAGGAAACTGTTTACTTCAAACTTCCTTGATTCTTGATTGGGTTCATGTAAAGTTATAGTTGTTTCATCTTTCCTGTTGTTTTATCCAACAATAGGAAAAGTCAGTCTTTAAAGCAGACATGCAGAATCCCCTGCATACCCAAACTGTTAACCTCTTACACATCAAAGCTTTAACCATTGATTTTGGGTGTATTTTTCAACCAATTCTGCCAAAAACACAGAGGAAAATAGTGTAGGTGTGTTTGTGGATGAGCTCATCAGACACTGGTCGCTAAATAAAAAGGTGAAAGGTAAATGAGGAAGTTTATTACAAAAACCTGAATACAAGAACATATTAAAAGAAAAGAAGTAATGCTTTTTGACCTTTTTGCAACAAGCTAATTATTGAAGTTCTGGCCAAAGGTTAGACGAGAGACAATTGTAAAGTGACTGCGTGACCCCAGAGTGTGAGGGATGATCAGGATGAGGTCAGAGGTTAGAAAACTGGAGCTTTGGGGTAATGAGGTTAGGCAGTGATACATCGCTTTACTCTTAATGAAAAACAGGTTAAAGACCATTCGAGAATTGATGGAAACCAAAAAAGAGCATATCATTTATCATTCATGATTTGTAATAAACTGTGCTCCAGTTTCTTTTAACCTTTGAAATCAGTCAGTTCTGCTGCATCAATATTATTAAAATGTAAGTTGGTGTATTTTAATGATACCAACACTATTCTGGTGTTGTTGTTGTTGTTAATAGAAATTTGATACTTTAATTGGATCACAATTCTTTTCAGTGTTTTCAAACTATCTCTTGTTTATAGGTATGTAGCAACAAATCATCCTTTTGATCAATCAAGAGAGAGTCTCTCCATCCTAGATAGATGCAGACAGGCAGATTAGGTTTATACATCTGGGGCCTGTACTATGAAGCAAGTTCAACATACCCAGGATATCTTTTCCTTATCCAGATTCACTAACCCGGACAATTGCAATCACGCTAAGCGGTCACACGACGGTGGTTATCAACTCGGTATATCAACCCAGGTTTCTCCAATCTGGATATGAGCGCGTGCACATAAAAGGGGCGGTGTTTTCAGCGCATGACCAATCGCAAGCATGGAGAAGTCCGCTGTCAGAGCCGCTTATTTCAGTAGCGAAGAGCAAACAATAATTTTACGGAAATATGAGTATAGGCATATAATACAGGCAAAAAGCAACACAGTTGTGGCTGCAAAATGCAGGAAAGACAGCTGGCAAAAGATCGCTGACTGTATAAATATATATATAATAAAAAAAATATATAAGTTCATAGGGATATAAACATCACTGCCCCATCATTAGGGCATAAGTAGATCTGACTATAATTACAGTTGTCTATTCTGTTAAATGCATGTGTTGCTTAGATGTATTCGTATGGCGTGTATGACAATTGTAGCCTCATTCCTTCAGCTGCAACCCCAGCGGAGTGAAACGCACATGGGAGCAAATAAAAAATAAATATAAAAACATAATTCAAAGCGGTAAGTAGGCTCACTTTCATATCTTACAGCCTGTCCTAACTGCATGCGAGCGTCCGACTGTCGCGCCGCACTGCGTGGCATCGGACGCGCTCTGTCCACACTGAACGCGTTATCGGCCCCACGTTCTACCACGTTGTTTTGATTGACAGCGGAGACTCGCCTTTTAAAATGCTGATTTATGGTTCCGCGTTACACTAACGCAGACCTTATGGCGTAGGGTACGCGGCGCACTCACCGAACGGTGCGCATCGCCGCATACCATACGCCGTAGGCTACGCCGTCGATTTTACGCGGAACCATAAATCTCCCTTTATTCACCCGCCCGAGACTCGCCTTTTATTCGCCCCACCAACCGCCCGTGCGCTCCCTTTGCAGCTCCCTGTCCATCTCCCTCCAGCAGCTGCCACTTTATTGAGGTTTTTGTAGTGAAATGAGGAGGAATCATAGAGATAACTTCTCATTTCAACTAACTGGATCAGCTGTTCCTCATCATGACTGTTTCCTGCAGCGCTTTCAACCGACTTTTAACGCAGGCGGCAGGAAGAAAATAGAAGCAGGTCTACCGTCCGACCAAAGTGGGGAAAAAAACGAACAAAATAACAGAGTGTGGTGACGCAATCATACAGCGAACAGCTGGAGTGACCGGCGTGTTCGTGGTGTTAAATGCAGCAAACATGTCAGATCATTACTGGGATGTGGGAAAAAAGCAGAGGACACGAGAAATGACCAAATAGGTACCAGATCTTGTTGGATCCGGCCCAAATTAAGCCCTAACAAGATTAAGATAAGATTCTTATTATATCTTATTATTTTATCAGAACCTTCCAGCTCCTTGGCGATCTCCCTCCAGCCAGCTGCCACTTTATTGAGGTTCTCGTATTGAAATGACTGTTTCCTACAGCGCTTTCAACTTTTTTTTTCAACTTTCAACCGGCTTTCAAAGCGAGCGACGGGAAGAAAATAGGAGCAGGGCGTGCGACAAAAGTCCAGCTCAAAACGGCGCGCCGCGTCGCGCCGCATCGCGCCGCATCGCGCTCGCAACCAGTGTAGACAAAAAATAAAAAATAAAGCAATGGAACTGTTTTTGACGCTGACGCTCGCTCGCGTCGCATGCAGTGTAGACACGGTGTTAGAAGTACAACAAGTACAAGGCTTTAGTGTTTCTATCACTCTCTGTTTTAGGATGATATCAGTATACAAAAGCACAATGAAATAGCATTGACATTACTTGCAGCAAACAGAAAAAAAAATGACAAGAAGAAGATCGGAGGGTCCCTGAATACGCGTTCTCTTCTGAGGGATCCTCTTACGATCCGCGCACCGAGCTCCACTGGATTCTCTTCGAAAGGGCATGCCATTTTCCAAGAGAGCTGATTGGTCAGTGGGCGGTGCTTTTATACCCGGCGATCTGTATCTCGAACATAACCTGCTCCGGAGCAGGTTAGCTGTTCAGCATAAGTTACCATGGCGATGTACCCCGGTAAGAAGTGAACCACCGTCGTAGTCCTGAAAACCCAGGGTTAAACCTGAAGTTACCTCGCTAACCCCAAATCCTGCTTCGTAGTACAGGCCCCTGCTGTGTTGACTAAATAGCTGCTTACAATACAGTGCTAAGGAGCAGGAACAATCCAGGGTATTTTCATTGTACCAGTATAATGACAATAAAGGCTTTCTATTCTATTCTACCAGTTTGTCCTACTGGAAGTGGACTTGTGTCTACGTACGTAAATAGGCATGTCCATTCCAAACGTTGTCATACATCGGCACCTTCATACTTCCATGCGTCTTTGATGTTGCCTCGGTTGTTAAGCTAATTCATCCTGAAGTGGGCAGTGCTGGGTCCGGAGTTCACTTCCGCATTTTGACTTCAGTTTCAGACACCTTATCTAATCGATAGGCGATACCTAGACTTCTATCTCAGGGCCCCTCAGAAACACTTGTAGCTACTTCTGGCTCATGATCTGGAAGCACTTTGAACATAGTCTTATTTTCCAAACTGAGTACAGTTACTGTTGTGTTTTTTTGAGGGTTTTGTACATGTTTGAGTGTAATCAGGAATATCGAATGTTTTGGTTATCCTCCCTTCACAGTGCAGAAAGACAGCATTTAATCCCTGTAATTCATCAGGGACTTCTGTCCTTTCAGTCAACTTTCCCACAACATTTGGCTGTATTATTCCATATGGGATCATTTTTTGTGAGTTCCTTTTGACTCAGATATTTTACTTATAGAGTCTAGCAAGTAATGAAGATGTCACAGTGTGGTAGAGTTGGACCCAGATGCAGGAGACCAGGAGGCAGGAGTTCCAAAAAAGGTGATTCATTGTGTCAAAAAACAAACTAAAAGCGCTGCAGGGTGAACGAAAACCACCAGAGCTTACCAAAAACCTGACACATGGAGGATCAAACAGTACGGACCAGCCGGGAGCAAGGGAAAGACAAAACAACATATACACAGAAGGGTTGAAAAGACACAGGTGCAGATGATCAGGGCAGATGGGAACAAGGGAAATCAAGACATAACTGAAACAAAGACACAGGTTTCCGACCAGAAATATTTTATGCAAACAAGATTAGACAAGATACACAGCAAACTTTTCTTTTTTATTTTTTTTTAACTCAGCAGCACAATGAGTAAATTAGGAAAGCCTCTTTCAGAAGTTGGTCTCAGCTTCTTTTTTTGTCTCTGCCTCTCAAATCTCAGCGAGTCTCTGCAAAAAGGCAGCGTCCACGGGATCCGGTTCACTGGTTTTCCTCCTCTTCTTCGTGCTTGAGGAGCCGCTTGAGGCGTTGAACACAAGGGATATGCCACAGCTAAGGAAGATGATGTAGAAGGCGAAGGTGACGAGGGCTCTGTGGCGTACTGTGGGTTCTCTAGTTCTATTTTCCTCATTTCTGACTACAAAACAGAAGCAAAATGGTTAGTAGTGTGAAAAAGGCTTAGCATAGCAAGCATCCAACTAATTTAAGGAACATGTTATATGAGAAACTCACTGTGTCATCACTGGGGTAGTTAGTACATGTTAGTCTATGGTTTAGGTCGGTTTGGAGCCCACCAAGATGATGAAGGATAGGTGGCTCTGAAGACCCATGAGCTGCATCACCACACCTTTTGCTCATCGCTTTGTTGTGTGCACATACAAATTTGTCCGGGACACACTTCCATTTGTTTTTCACCATCTTTACACTCACTCCCAAATTGCGAGTGATCTCCTCCCAGGTACCATTCAGTAGCTGCATGTCCCAGATATGGCTGTAGCTGTGGACACACTCACACAACCTCTCTTCAAAAACTCCCACCATGTCTACAGTTGTTGTCATCATCTTCTTCTCATACTTTTTCTGCTTCTTCTGCTTCCTGTTCCGCTTCTGACAATGGACCAAATTACAAGCGTAAACGACGCAGGAGAAGAACGTAAGGGACATCCGTCTTCTGCATCCAGCGTAAATGGGCCTTTACACAAGCAGCATAGACGTAAATGTTGGTTCATTTGTGACAGGTCTGTCTTACTGCAAACCCATTTTTAGCTGCTAGTCCCTTCAGGTACTCAAATCTATGCTCTCATACACAGCTTTTTGTTGTTTTTGTTAATTTTCAGTAATGTGTTTTGTTTTATAAGAAATTATTGTGGTGTCAAAATGCAGATATCAGCAGAGCATGAAGATAAATGTGTCACCTCTCACCTTTTTATAATGATCATAATCACAGCTAGGTCTGAAGAGGGTCTAATGTAATCATGGGCTATTAGAGTAGAAGGAGGAAAAGTGGAAAGAGGGGCATCTTTCAAGCCCATTCTTCAGTAAATTTGAATGGTAAAGGTACAGTATAGTCACATATATATTTTTTTCTCCAAGATTTACTGTCACAAAAACAATGTAGCACACTTCACACATACTTTGACAGTTGTTTTCAGATGATTGAACATTCTGGGAAAATAGGTATTGCATCACCTTTGGTACAAAGCTGTTGTCTGCTTTTATAAACCGTATCTAATAAGAAGGAGCATCTGGATTTACCAGCTTGGAGGACCAAATAAAAACAACAAAAAAAACTGACGCAATCTTTTGATAAGCTAAGAGAAGGTTTCTATGTGCAGATAAAAGCACAAATGTTATAATTAAATAGCACAATTCTCTCCCATTAACAATTTAATTTCTGGAAATAATGGGTAAAATCTCTGTGTAGACTAAGAGACTGTTGTTAGGAGCATATTTAGATGAATAGTGAGGAATAAAACAGTGGCCAAAAGACTCTGAGATTGGAAATGCAGTGTAGGCAGCCAGACAAAAAATAGACGATGCAATGTGAAGTGGTTGATCAGACAACGATGCTTGCAATTATCTCCACTGCAGGCCAATCAGACACACTGCGTTGAGGCATGGAGGCCGCAATCAATCTCAGTGCTTGTAATGAGCAACATATTTTTCTCTTGCCAGCGAAAAGATAATCAGTAGCTGAACAGATGGGTCAACAGGTCGCCTTTTCAAGGATGTAGTGAAACAAATAAAACAAATCTTCATCGGCTAAAGTAGTTTTACAGAATCCAGTAACAAGGTTACCTTCATACCTGCAGACACACACATGCTGTGTGTGTGAAACATATTTGAACCTCCAGCGGTATTATCAACAGAAAATTGGGTGCTAATCTGAATGTATCCGTAAAACAGAGACTCTATTGTTCCTTCTTAGTGTAACATCTGTTCTGCAACGGGATGCAAATGACTGTTACTGAGTGCTGTCATCATAATGTGTTCATGTTGATATTGGTTTCCAGCCAAATTTCAGCATTTTGGTGCAAAAAGCATTGCTCTTTCAATAAAAACGCATCCAAGGGAATGCATTAGCACCATGTTGAAAATCAGTGTTTTGTTTGGCTTCTTATTCATTTCACTCTTATGAATTATGCATGTTCACTGTTTATGGAGAAATGTTTTATACTTTGAGATGTGTATCGAGTTCATTATGCTATCCCAACAAAGATATGAGGCTCTTGCACAAGGATTTCACTCAATCTCTAAATCTGAAGTCTTAGAAGACTTTTTTTTTTAGACTTTGCAGTTCCAAAACCACCTTTTTAGATGATTGATTGATCTATTGATGATTGATTGATTGATTGATTGGTGGAGGCCTTTATTTGGTGGGTTTTCTTGAGGAAGTCTGACTTCCTCTTGGTGATTCAGAATTGGCAATATGGCAAGAAAATTCGTATTTACTTTTTCATTTCATCATAGAAATAAAATAGTTTCAGTCAGAGCTGATGTGTCATTTGCAAAGTGCTTCACTCAAAGAACTGAGAGTGAACGCCTGACCTTCGAGTAGTTTCAAACATGCAGCTTTTCACAATTTTAAAAGGATTTTAAGAAAAGGTGTATTAGCAACTGAGCATTGATTTAGAGCACAACTGTCTTTTTGAAAAATTAACTATATCTAGTCAAATGTGTAAATCGTCTTCTTCAACATGACAATGGACCTTTTTTTTACTTATTTATTTATTTATTTAATCCAAGTTCAACTCCAACTCGTTTTTCAGAATTTCTCCCTGGACAAATCTTTGTCATTCACAGGCTGCGCAGCTTTTGAAATTGGTATTAAAGTTTTCATCAGCCCTCTTCAGAGGAACAGTGAATGCTGCAACTTGTGCAGATGGGTGGAGAAAACCCTGGAGAGGCTTGATCATTCTCACTTGAAACCCTCCAAGTATATATTCGTCAGCACAAAAATGCACTTTTTGTGTCTGTGAAGCACAGTAAAACATTAGTAGCAACATAATGTTATATACATTACTTGAAAACATTTCTCTTGGACGAAAACATTTGTGCAGCTACACCTTTTTCAAACGCATAACATGAATGGCCTCATCGGTTTGCTAACATGGCAACGTTCAGTCTTTCAGACTTGTCACAGCTTCATTAAAAAATGCCAACGACTGAATTTTGTGTGTGTGTGTGTGTGTGTGTGTGTGTGTGTATGTGTGTGATATTTATCATTTAGGTGAGACTGAGCATACAGGAAGGCATAATGACCAGTCCAAGGACGAGGATGTTTTTATGATGGATAAACGAGGCCAACATTAAAATTGCAATGAAAACGAAGGAATTGTTTGTGACTTAATGTGATACCGACGTGTTAGTGAATTACAGTGTAATTTAAAATTGTTAGTGTAGATAATAGGTATTTAATGATTCCCACAGTCGAATTGAGAGACTTCCACTCCAAAAAAATCTGAGCTCTTTGAATTATATCACCCAGATCTCCGGGAAAGTGTTTCATCAGAGACTAAATCAATCATCATTTGCCCTTAATTTTGCACTAAACCTTTCCATTGGCAAGAGTCCAAAGATTTCTTGACACCAGTGAGTTACAGGAGGATTCTCATTGATTCAATCAAAGAGTGAACATTTTCAGATAAGACTTAGAAGCTTGTGAAAAAGAATAGAAGTCTTTTTATCCATGACTTTGTTCACCACAGTGTTGTGCAACTCATAGGTAGCTTGGCTGTCCAGTTATCAAGGCTAATGATAATTCTATTAAAGAATTATTAATAATTAATAAAGTTGACTATTTATCAAATTGTATTATCAAAAATGATAATTCTCGTAGGGGCACCACCGCCGGGGCCTTACTTCCGGTGGGATTCGATAACTAACAGCAGAAAATCAGTCTCATTATGATTTGAATTATCCTGCAGAACAGCAAATCTTACAGAATAACAGTGAAGGCGTGATATCCGAACACTAGGCTCTGCTTAAACAAATCAATTTGTGACCAAATCTTGCATGAAATAACACAACCACTCATAAAGAAATCAATCAGAATTTATTTACATACGGGTGTCATAAGATGATGAACGCAACACCCAAATAAATCTGATGGCAGAAATGGCTTAAGTATCCATAAAACAATTAATTAACTAGAAAAACAACAATCAATAAAATGAAACATAAACGTTAAATGCATGGAATGAAAAGAAAAGAATCAAATGTAATAATAATGAAGATACAGAACATCTACAGTTCAAACGAGGCTCCTGTGGTCTTTTAAAGATGGACGCGCCCTCTTGGCCACGTGCAATTAGAACGGATGGTGATCCCGGTGTTAAACCGTGATCAACTGCAGAAAACAGCGCTTTAAAACATGAATGACTAGCAGAAAGTAGTGACTACAAATTAATGAAAACAGTCCTTATAATGATGGTGGTGTAATCTCAGCTCTGAACACAGATTTAGCTCTGTAACACTCCCAGTTAAACTCATACACCCAGGTCTCACAATCTCACACACAGTTCTGAACACTCTTAAATCCTACTGATCACTGCTACGCGGGCTCACGTCTCCTCTGGGATCCGGAATCGGGTGCCTGCGGGTTTGCCGACTGGGTTCGCGGTCCTGCTGGGGTTTCGCAGTCAGGCTATCGCGTCCCGTCCCTTCCCCTGAAACGGATTAGACAGCGGCGGGGCCGCCTCGTGCCGGGCCGTGGTTCCGGACCAAAACGGAGGCTCACACGCATTCCTAGGCGCGGCGGGGGGACCGGTATCTCCTTGCCGTGCTTCCCTCTCTGCGCCGGTCGCCGACGCGCGGCCGTCCGGGCCCCGGGAGAGCTCACGCCGGGCGAGACGCCGGCCGTCCGTCCCCGATCCCTGCGCCGGTTCGCAGACAGGGGCTCGGGGCGGGGAGGGGGGGTTCAGTCAGAGAACTCAATCGCAGCTGTGTCCCGATCTGGTTGCCGGGAGCGCGTGGGCGTCGGAAGCTTGGATCTGTGAACTTAAAGAGGAACAGAGTTTAGTGAGAAATCGGAGCCTCCCGGGGGACCGCGGCTTCAACGGCCGGAGGTCCAACGGAGCGGCCCGATGGGGCCTTACACCTCCCCCCAGCCGGGGGGAGAAAGGGAGATGGGATCTTGGCCCAGAGCCAAACGATCCAGCTCGGATGAGAGGGTGATCGGAAGAGAAGCAGAGTTAGTGGAAGCCGGAGGCTCCCCGGGGGACCGCCGCTTCAACGACCGGACCCCGCAGGGCCCGGTCCGAGCAGGCCTCCTGCCTCCCCCCAGCCCGGGGGGAGAGAGAGGTGGGATCTTTGGTCCTGCTGCTCAGGAAGAGAGGTTGATCGAAAAGAAAGGAAGAGGAGCAGCGGCAGGGGTTTTGATCCTACGCGCGCTGCGGTGACGTCATCGGTGCCTCATTGCGATTGGATGCGCGCGCTTTCAGGCGCCGCCCCATCCCGCAAGGCATGCTGGGATTGTGGTTCATGGCACGGTCGCCATTTTATGAGGCACATTAAAGCCAGTTCCAGGCTGGGGGGGTTGCTGGTAGGTTTTGTGTCTGTCCAAAGAGGCCTGGTTTTAGGGCTCCGCTGCTTCCCGACCCCTGCTTAGGTGTCATAAAACCCCAAGGAAGTCTGTTTTCCCTGGCAGAAACCCTGCTGGGTCCTTGTTTTGATCTCCGGCCGTGCAGTGGGGTCGTAAACGGACTATCTCGACCCAGGCCGAGATAACCAGGAGTTAGCAGCAGGGGGTCGCAGGACTTCAGGAAGAAGGGGCAAAGTCTGGTTTTACAGGTCCTCAAAATCACAAAATATTCATACATTTATAAGTCCAGATTTCACATATGGGCGGGCACAACATCCCCCCTTCGAATCGAAAACCGGAATGCAGGGTCTGGTTGTCGAATCTAACAACGGTGCACCAGTCCATGTGGTCATAAACTCTGGTTGGGGGCGTGAGGCTAGCCTGGTTAGTCCACTAGGCGAGCAATGCACAAAAATATGAAAAGAAAAACCTATTCAAAGCAATAACATCATTCATTTACCTAACACAGTGATATCCCTCTTAAAGTGCGGTAGATGAAAGATAAAAGGAGAGGTTAGTTAGGTTTCAGTATGTACACTGTACCTAAAAACAAAAGCTAACAATTTAACCCTTCTGTGATTAATTGCCTGGTGACCAAAAACACACATTAACTTATGTCGGCTGTGGAAGCCTGGAAGTTGTGTGTAGGCGTGAATTTTTCTTTAACGCCACAAGGTATCCTACCCCCCTTTCCAGGTGTGGAGCGGACTTCCACTTCTGGGTCAGAAAAATTGTGAGGGGGCCGCTGCATACAAGGTAATGCAGCTGTTCAGTGTTCTTTTGCTAAAAAAGGTCAAACGTGGGACCCCCCTCGCTCTGAGGTACGGCGTCTGCGCCTTGGTTGTTAATCGTGATCTGTTCTCCTCTGGTTTACTTTAAGAAAACGCTGAGCTGCTTCTTCAGCGTCAGTAACAGTGAAAACTGGGAAGGGCCGCAGCTCCTTTCGGGTAATTAATTTTTGGCTTACTCATGGTGGCGTCTGACCAGGGGGCTCAGGGGATGAGATGACCGGGCTCACCACTTTTGGGTCCAGCCTAAGAACAGACTTGCCTGTCGGTCCATCTCCATCAGCCTGGTCACCTCTGCTGGTTCTCCGTCCACTGCGATGAGCTCTCTGCCATTAATAACCACACCTCAGCTCACGATCCAGGCCCCAGCGCTTCGCTTGGGATTCTGGCAAGAGATTACACTTATTAACGAAGTCAGCTCACGTTATCACCCAGATTAGAAGAAATTAAACCGATAACAAACCCTGAGAGACTGGGGTATTGGTTATAACCTTAGAAGCAAGACCCAACTGAAAGGAATTAATAAAGTGAATTAAAAGGGAGGAATCTTTAAATAACTTTAAATTAAAGATTCAACTTAAAACACAGTAGAGATTAATCTGAGAAGATTAATAACTCACATGGGGTAATCAGCAACAGTTCAATTAATAGAATTGAAGAAATTAAGTCAACCATTACCTTCAGTTAAGTATGGTTGCAAAAGGGAATTAATCAGAGATTAATAAAATAGTGATCCCTCAATAAAAGTTCAGATTAATAAAAATCAGGAACTTACAGCGAGCCAACCATTAGTTTCCATGGAACCTGGTTGCAAGAGGAAATTACTCAAACAGATTCACAAAAATTGAGTGATAGAAAAAGTTCAGGTTAATAAAATTAACAGAACTTAAAGCAAACCCAACCATTACCTTCAGTGAAGTAAGGTTGCAGAGGAAATCAATCACAAGATTAATAATCGTGTGATGAAAAATAAAAGTTCAAATTAATAAAATTAAAGAACTTAACAAAGCAACCAACCCTTAGTGAGGCGAGGTTGCCATTAACAGGTTTTAAAATAACCGTAGGAATCAGATAATGAGGGGGGAAGAAAAATAAAAATATTTTCTTTCCCGATCAAAATTAATGTTCTGTTATTTCATACAAACTGGTCACAAATATCGTTTCGAGAGACCCTCACACGGGGCACCATTTATGTTGTGCAACTCATAGGTAGCTTGGCTGTCCAGTTATCAAGGCTAATGATAATTCTATTAAAGAATTATTAATAATTAATAAAGTTGACTATTTATCAAATTGTATTATCAAAAATGATAATTCTCGTAGGGGCACCACCGCCGGGGCCTTACTTCCGGTGGGATTCGATAACTAACAGCAGAAAATCAGTCTCATTATGATTTGAATTATCCTGCAGAACAGCAAATCTTACAGAATAACAGTGAAGGCGTGATATCCGAACACTAGGCTCTGCTTAAACAAATCAATTTGTGACCAAATCTTGCATGAAATAACACAACCACTCATAAAGAAATCAATCAGAATTTATTTACATACGGGTGTCATAAGATGATGAACGCAACACCCAAATAAATCTGATGGCAGAAATGGCTTAAGTATCCATAAAACAATTAATTAACTAGAAAAACAACAATCAATAAAATGAAACATAAACGTTAAATGCATGGAATGAAAAGAAAAGAATCAAATGTAATAATAATGAAGATACAGAACATCTACAGTTCAAACGAGGCTCCTGTGGTCTTTTAAAGATGGACGCGCCCTCTTGGCCACGTGCAATTAGAACGGATGGTGATCCCGGTGTTAAACCGTGATCAACTGCAGAAAACAGCGCTTTAAAACATGAATGACTAGCAGAAAGTAGTGACTACAAATTAATGAAAACAGTCCTTATAATGATGGTGGTGTAATCTCAGCTCTGAACACAGATTTAGCTCTGTAACACTCCCAGTTAAACTCATACACCCAGGTCTCACAATCTCACACACAGTTCTGAACACTCTTAAATCCTACTGATCACTGCTACGCGGGCTCACGTCTCCTCTGGGATCCGGAATCGGGTGCCTGCGGGTTTGCCGACTGGGTTCGCGGTCCTGCTGGGGTTTCGCAGTCAGGCTATCGCGTCCCGTCCCTTCCCCTGAAACGGATTAGACAGCGGCGGGGCCGCCTCGTGCCGGGCCGTGGTTCCGGACCAAAACGGAGGCTCACACGCATTCCTAGGCGCGGCGGGGGGACCGGTATCTCCTTGCCGTGCTTCCCTCTCTGCGCCGGTCGCCGACGCGCGGCCGTCCGGGCCCCGGGAGAGCTCACGCCGGGCGAGACGCCGGCCGTCCGTCCCCGATCCCTGCGCCGGTTCGCAGACAGGGGCTCGGGGCGGGGAGGGGGGGTTCAGTCAGAGAACTCAATCGCAGCTGTGTCCCGATCTGGTTGCCGGGAGCGCGTGGGCGTCGGAAGCTTGGATCTGTGAACTTAAAGAGGAACAGAGTTTAGTGAGAAATCGGAGCCTCCCGGGGGACCGCGGCTTCAACGGCCGGAGGTCCAACGGAGCGGCCCGATGGGGCCTTACACCTCCCCCCAGCCGGGGGGAGAAAGGGAGATGGGATCTTGGCCCAGAGCCAAACGATCCAGCTCGGATGAGAGGGTGATCGGAAGAGAAGCAGAGTTAGTGGAAGCCGGAGGCTCCCCGGGGGACCGCCGCTTCAACGACCGGACCCCGCAGGGCCCGGTCCGAGCAGGCCTCCTGCCTCCCCCCAGCCCGGGGGGAGAGAGAGGTGGGATCTTTGGTCCTGCTGCTCAGGAAGAGAGGTTGATCGAAAAGAAAGGAAGAGGAGCAGCGGCAGGGGTTTTGATCCTACGCGCGCTGCGGTGACGTCATCGGTGCCTCATTGCGATTGGATGCGCGCGCTTTCAGGCGCCGCCCCATCCCGCAAGGCATGCTGGGATTGTGGTTCATGGCACGGTCGCCATTTTATGAGGCACATTAAAGCCAGTTCCAGGCTGGGGGGGTTGCTGGTAGGTTTTGTGTCTGTCCAAAGAGGCCTGGTTTTAGGGCTCCGCTGCTTCCCGACCCCTGCTTAGGTGTCATAAAACCCCAAGGAAGTCTGTTTTCCCTGGCAGAAACCCTGCTGGGTCCTTGTTTTGATCTCCGGCCGTGCAGTGGGGTCGTAAACGGACTATCTCGACCCAGGCCGAGATAACCAGGAGTTAGCAGCAGGGGGTCGCAGGACTTCAGGAAGAAGGGGCAAAGTCTGGTTTTACAGGTCCTCAAAATCACAAAATATTCATACATTTATAAGTCCAGATTTCACATATGGGCGGGCACAACAACAGGCAGCCCTAAGAGACTCTGGCCTGGACCCTTACAGACCCTGCACTTCTCGGTTATACATGTCCAGAATCTGTGAGATTTTTGAACAGCTCCTAGACAATGCATGTATGTCTATATACATTTATATATAGATACAGTATAAGGCATTGAGGTGATCTGCTTGGATCTATTTTATTTAATCTCATATACCTTTATTTGTTGTTAAGAGAGATAGTGGGGTGTCCGAGCACATTCCCTCCAATCATCATTATCAAAGCCATTTTAAAGGTCTTCTTCCCATCGTTTGACCAGTTTTTCAATATTGCGTCCCCTATGTTCCCATAGCTTGTTTATAGAAATGTTTTATAAAACCTTTCTTTTGCTTCAAGTTAATTACAAATCAAGTCAATTAGTCCCAATTAGATTACCTCTTGCATCTGTTGGTTGGTTGAGATTTGTGAAAATAAAGTGCCAGACTTGCAAGAATGCAAAAAATACTTCTACAGAAGTCTGTATTTGTTCTGAACTTGTGTGAATTACAAAAGTACATTTATTACCGTCAATTAAATCACCTGTTACTCTCTCAATTTCCTACCACCTTCGAAATGCAATACTTTGTTACACTAGGGGAGAATCCCTGTTTTCAAAGTGGTGTCAAATGTAAAAAGGTAGAGTTGCTACTAGTGTCTGCACATATCTCGCTAGATTTTAACTCGGTTTACAACTAAAGGGTTATCTATTACTTTGAAATGGTATTTTCATCCCATCCATAAGTTCACTCATTAAGGTGAAAGGAGCACGCCTGCCATGATTCAAGAGGGCCATCCCCTTTTTTAAGACAGATGTGGATCCATTCTGGGATGGCTCTACTGTGACAAGCCAAACTGGTCTAGTGGATACGATTTCAGTTACAAATCTGTCAGTTTTGTTTTTTTATACAAAACACCTCAGGCGTTTATTTTAATATGTCTGGGACAATATATCTCCTACAAAAATGAAAAAAATCAGAATGTAGGTCTTTTTTTGTAGTTAATTAAATAAAAACTGCTGCTGGTGGATTTCATCTTACATTAAAGTGGCTTCAAAAACACAAATGAGTCAATTTTTCAAAATGCTAAATGGTTTTAATTACACAATTTCTACAGTTGACTCTGTTGGATAATAAACTTGACCATGGAAGCTGAATCTAATTGTGCTCCATCGCTGATGTGAGTGGTTCATAATTAAATTCAAATCCATTTCTATTATTCAGTATTTGCAATAATTATTTTAATCTGTAAGACCATTTCCATCTATTTGTGGGGGTTTTTGCCAATGAGACAATATATGTTGTACATGAATGTTTGTTTGTGTGGGTGGAAGTTAATAAAGGTTTTTTGTTCATTGCATGTGAAATGAAGGTAAATCCAGTTTTAGATAACTGGAATCATTGATTGTAATTTATGTTTCCTCTTAAACCTCCTCCCACGGCCTTTTTTATTTGGCTCATTAAAGAGCTCTAACTTTGAGAGTGGAAAAAACATCAAATCCTATGTCTCTCTTTCTCTCTCTCTTTGTCAATCAATCCTGTCAATCTTCTCCATTTTTAATCACAAAAGAGAGAAAATATTTCAAGAACCTCAATCATTCTCTTTACCTGCTTAATACTACACAAGGTCATTGGGGTCTGCTAAGCGGAACCAGCAACCTTCTTGCTGTGAAGCAACAGCGCTAACCATTAAGCCAACACGCTGCATTATTTTAAGAAACCTAATAAATCAAAGTACTTGTTAGCATCTGAAGTTTTGTGAAAAAGTGTTGGTGGGGAGTCACTTTATCCAGACTTTCATTTCATTGTTTTCCCAGTCTTGAGCAGGATAATTGTCATGCATTGGAAGCAGGGAAGCATGACAGGCACATACAGGCAGGACGATACACCGTATATATTTACTGTACTACATAGTGACACTCCGGCTCCATTTATCGTGCCCAGAATGAGGCTGCCACAAGCCTGTCCTTTGATCAATGGCTTTTTTATTCCATCACTCTGCAGCTCTCAGCCTCTCTCACCTCCTCACTTTCTGCCCCCCTCTTTTCATCCATCTGTTTTTCTTAATGCTATAATGCTCTCGTCTCTCGCCTATTTCTACACAACTTTTTATGTCATCTCCTTTGACATCTCTGTCTCCTCTCTTTCTCTTTCATCCATACCAATATACATTGTATTTATTGCTTTAAAAAAGAAAAACACCCCAAGACTCAAGAACGTTATATTGACTATTCACTGAAAAACTTGTCAAATGCATCTAATAATAATATACACTGACCTTAGATGCCTTACTTTGCTAATGTAGCAATTTCTTCCTGTCATTTTTTATTCATATGATAAAACACACAGGGTGGTAACAATATAAAGTCATAATGGCGTGGTAAATTTTCATATTGTGCCTTTTACGCCAGCCTGTTTTGTATCCAGTTATAGCAGCTGCCCTGTATTCCAACCACGTTACTGTTATAGTTCAGTGTTTTTGCAAAACACATTGCAGTTAATAAGCAGACATGATGTCATCAGCTGGAATCTCATTCAACTGTTCAAAATGAATTTTGCACACTTGACTGATTCCATCAAATAATCTCTGGATAATTAATTTCTCATATTGTCATCTCCTACATTCTGATTTATTTACTTTTTCTTTTTTAGGAGATATATTGCCCCCAGACATATTAAAATAAACGCCTGAGGTGTTTTGTAAAAAAAAAAAAAAAAAAAAACTGACAGGTTTGGGTCACAAAGTTACAAATGCTTTCTTTTCAAGCACATCTCTTCTCACAGCAGCTGGTTTTAAGGGGTGGAGTTAGAACAGGGGTCGGCAACCCGCGGCTCTGGAGCCGCATGCGGCTCTTTAGCGCCACCCTAGTGGCTCACTGGAGCTTTTTCAAAAATGTTTGAAAATGGAAATCGATGGGGAGGGAAATATATTTTTTGTGTTAATATGGTTTCTGTAGGAGGACAAACATGACACAAACATTCTGAACGTTTTCCAATGCTTTAAAAAATGTGTAGAATAAATATTACATTTCAACATTTCTGTTAACAAATATTTCAACATTAATCTTGACATTTCTTCTTCTTTCACGAAATTTCGACTTTTTTCTCAACATTTCGACTTTTTTCTCGCCATTTTGACTTTTTTCTCGACATTTCCACTTTTTTCTCGAAATTTCCACTTTTTTCTCGAGATTGTAATTCAACATTAATCTTGACATTTTGACTTTTTTCTCAACATTTTGACTTTTTTCTCGACAGTTCGACTTTTTTCTCGAAGTGCATAATGAAAAAAAAAAATCTTCCCCCAGTTATAACTAATAAAGATACATGCAGCATGTGTTGCCTTCATTCTAAGGCTGATACAAGACTTTTCATTTTTTGCGGCTCCAGACATATTTGTTTTTTGTGTTTTTGGTCCAATATGGCTCTTTCAACATTTTGGGTTGCCGACCCCTGAGTTAGAACATTGACCCCATCCATTTCTGGTGTCAAGCGTGCCTCTTAAAATTGATGTTACAGCTTTTGCAAATGAAACAGGTGTTTTTATTAATACTCCAGATTTTTTGAGTTGATGGTCATTTTCAGACAACAAAATATCATTCAAGATCAGGAAAATATGTCATTATGTAGCCAGCGATCTTATCTCTTTTATATTCTTTGATACAAAGGATACGGCTGATTCTTCTGGATTTGACTTTAATTTAAAAGAGTTTGCATGTTCACCCTGTGATGTATGTTAAGTTGATTAGATGTATGTTAAGTTGATTAGAGATCCTAAATGGCCTTTAGGAGTCGGTGTGAGTATATTTGTCTATATGTGGCCCTTCATCGGACCGGTGACCTGTCCAGGGTGTAGTCCTGACTTTCATCCAAAGAGAGCTGGAGTCGGCTCCAGCAGGCACTAAGTCTGAGAAAATGACCCTACTCCTCGCTTGATTTGTTACCTAAGATGTTGTTGTTTTGTGTGTGTGTGTGTGTGTGTGTGTGTGTGTGTTTTGTTTCTAATGACGTCATAGTCAAAATACACTTTTGTTTTTAAATTCAGTAGTGTTCATTATGTAAATTCTGGTCCCATTTTGATGGAGATAAAGACAAAGTACATCATACTCCAGGGCAGACCACCCTTGTGATTGACGGGTTTCTCAAGTAAAGGTGGACATAAGGTTGTTCGATTCACTTCATGATGCACATCATAATCTGCCATTAAAATCTATTAAACAAAACTGTGACTGTTTGGCGTGATTAGACAGAGTTCTTTAAAGAGCTCTTAACATTTTATCCCTCAGTTTCTGAGAGTGAGTGGTCTTGAGTGGTCTTGCTCACCACTCCAATCCTTGAAAGACACTCATGAACGCTGTCAGCCGGGACTAAGCCAACAGATTGTAAAACGAATACGTGGCCTCTCAGGTCAGATGGCCACAAATATACCATATATTCTCACCAGTGCAGTTGGTGCAAGTTTTTTAATCTAGATTCTTCACATGTTTTTTAATTGACCGCATCAGACTGGTCTCACAGGTTTATTTTCTCTGTCGTTTAAAAAGTATTAGAATCAATGTCAGTCCAAAAGCAATTTCTTCTTGCAATGTTATGTTGTAACTGGGGTGAAAAGGGTGACATGAAATCACATACTTCATGTATTCCTTTCACACACACTGCTCACAGCTGCATTGTGAAAATGCTATACGGTGTCAGATATGTTTGGATGTACAACAGCACAGTGTAAGAGTTTCTTCAGCCGCCTCAGCTGAAAAGAAGACATCCATCCATCCATCCATCCATCCATCCATCCATCCATCCATCCATCCATCCATCCATCCATCCATCCATCCATCCATCCATCCATCCATCCATCCATCCATCCATCCATCCATCCATCCATCCATCCATCCATCCATCCATTTTCTGCCACAGGGTTGCAGAGGAAACAGTCTGCGCAGAGATCCCCAGACTTCATCTCCAACCAACTCCTCTAGCTCTGCTGGGGACAGGGCCGCCGCAAGGGGTGTGCGAACCGTTCGACCGCACGGGGCCTCGCGCTATGGGCCGTTTTTTTTGTTGGTTTTTTTTTTCAATTTTATTAATTTTTTTTCCAATTTTTTTTTTTTTTCCTTATTTTCCCTTATAAGTATCAACAGTCACGTTCCATTACAGACCTAAATGTGTAATAATCTGTGCATATCAATAAATATATGTGCAATGATGCACGTGTCTGTTGTTCAATACAACTGATCAGACCAAGCGCAGACACAAGCTGCTCTGATCCAGACGGGTGGAGTTGGAAGAAACTGTCACACAATGTTGAGAGAACGAGACAGAATCAGGAAATTTCCATCAGGGGATGAAAAAAGAAAAAAATTAAAGAAAATGGAAGAGTTTAATGCCTCGTTTGATAAATTTGTTACAAAAATCACCAATCCGACCGGGTTTCAAGCAGCCGTGGGGCCCCGTGTGGAGGCAAGACAAATGATGATGAGGCGGCAGGGGAAGGTATCCAGTATTTTGATACGAGCGCGTGAGGGCCCCCCCCCAGCCGTTTCACAAAGGGCCACGCAAATCTCCCAGACGGCTCTGGCTGGGGATACACAAAATCTCTCGAGCAAGTCGTGAGTTTGCCCTCGATCCTCATTATGGGATGTATCCTTAACATCTTCCCTGGAAGGCACCCTGACCAGATGTCTAAACAGTCAAGTCATGCTGCTTTGTGACACAGCAAAGTTGTATCTAGCAGTTAATCCAAGAGTGGTGTCTGGTGAGATGTTTGACTCTGAGACGCCACAGTCCTTTTTAACACACCTTCACCTGCCATTATTGCTTTCACAGGACTCAGTAGAAGAGGAGGATAATGCTTAAAGAAAAGTTGATGGTGCCTCGCTGACCTTGTGACACTGGAACACCGCTGCTTTCCCCTCATGAGATTAAAAACTCTTTAGCATTTTGATCTTTGACCAAAGAGGGAGCCCCCATTGGGACAATGCTGACCCTAATATCCCCTTATGTTCTGTTCTGTAGAACTGACCACTAAAGGGTTGACATTCGTACCCCTGAAATCTGAAAACATCCATTAAACACTAAATCCATGGGTCTTAGGTTTCATGTTCTCCACACGAATAGCTCTGGGTCTACGGTCGTCACCTAAAAGTTTTTGAAAAACTAAAGTTTACAGGGGTTTTAACTTGATGTTGTGTATATCTCAGTGATCTTTAAAACAACTCTCCAGTAAAGCAGTTTGGTTGCTAATACGGACAACAAACAACTATGATATATCATATATATATATTTTATATTATATGATATATTATTTTATTATATTATATTATATTATATTATATTATATTATATTATATTATATTATATTATATTATATTATATTATATTATAACAACTATTATACACTTCTTTCCATCGCTGGTATAAAATAAAAATGCTGCCATCACATTTTTTATTCAAAAGTCCACAGTATGCTGAAATGTGAGCAGGCGGACAGCACAGACTTGATATTTCACACAGCAGACAACAAGAGAAAATCGCTTTTGAGGGCTAATAATAAAGTGAAGGATTGAGGCGGCAGAAGGAAAAAAAAAACAATTGGAATATTTCACTTTCCATATAAATCGGCTTTACTCTCCATCGTCACCATTCTTGTGTCAAATTACTCATCTCCAACATAACCAGTATTCCTCTGGTTATGCACCCACTTATGAAAGAAACTTGATCCCTTTGCACACCAGCTTGCTCCAGACAATTTGCCTTTCTATATTTACAAGGTTTGTACATCTCACTGACTCATTGGTACATTATGTCATTGGACTTTTGTATTCATGCATGTGGCTCCAGATAATTTGCAGAAAATGTCACGCCTACCGTGTGTATATGTGAGAGGAAAATGGCTTAAGGCAGTGGAAGTAAAAACTGAACAGATACATTTAGTTTATGGTTTATTTACCGATTCAATCCCTGGAAAGCAGAGCAACGACAGCATGCAATGATTTTTAAATCCCTTAACCTGTATTTTATTCAAAATAAAACATGAAAAGCGTGCAACGTGCAGAAATGTACCATGTTAAAAAAAAAAAAGGTAATTTTGATGGCAGCAACAAGTCTTACTACAAGATAGTATGAGAGCAGTTGCTGGAGTCTGCAATAATTTGTATTGTAGATTATTAAATAGTCAAAATTGTTCACAATTTCTATTCTGAGGAACATTTCTCAGTCATTGTCTCCCAGTTTGTTTCACAGGTTGGTGAACGTATGCCCATGTTTGCTTTTGAAGGACTCTGACAGTGAGCCATTAACATGATTGGGTATAAAAACTGTTTCGTAGAAAGGCAATTAACTTCATTAGTTGCAAGGTTTTTTTTGGTTTGTTTGTTTTTTGCTTTTCTTGCCAATATCCTCAGCTTATTAGAGACATGGTTCTGCCACTGAATTCAATTTTTCGTGAAATGGTAAAATGGAATTGGTTTGATTCTATATTTAATTATGACTAAAATATCAGCAAAATATTTGAGTTTTTTTCCATTGGTGTGCCAACTTTTGTTTTGTTCAGGAACGAGGTATATAATTAAATGTTATCAATGTAAAACTAAATGATTTGGTTCCATAGACAATAACAGCATGAAGATTTGTAATGAACTTCAGCCAGCGTATTAAAAATGAATCCATTCATCCATCTGTGCTCATGTGTGACCCACCACCTCACACCTGCTGCAATGTTTTACAACTGAGACGCGTTTTTGCTGTGTTTTTATGAAGACAGTTCAGCAGAAAGTATTTCACAGGTCATTTTCACTCCAAAACTGAGACGCCTTATTGTCTTTTTTTTTCTTCCTTTTTTTCCTGCCATCAATATATAACACCTGGGTCAAACACACTAGCTGTAGCTCCTTTGTTATATTTCTGGTGAGAGGAGAGCTCCCAGGTCAAATCAGACTGACATTATCAGACGTTTTTGTGGACACAGCAGAAGATTCATCCACACACACACACACACACACACACACACACACACACACACACACACACACACACACACACACACACACACACACACACACACACACACACACACACACACACACACACACACACACACACACACACACACACACACACGTGCGCCTGCTGACAGGTCCACACATCATAACAGCGGGGCGCCACCATATGAGACAATTTCAGTGACAGATCTCCGCTTAGCACTCTTCTGTCATCAGCTTTGTCATATCGCTGGTTGCTATGACAACCATGGTACGTTGACAAGAAAAGGAGGTAAAAAAGAAATAAGTGACACCTCGCCACCCAGCACCCTGCTGGTTTTAAATGACACTTATTTGACAAACATATGGAGTGCGGTGGAGATGCAGGTGAGCTGTGTTAATTCATGGAAATATGGCGAGTCGAATAATCTCTGACAGGCTGATTTGTCTTTAACAAGCAGTGAATGTGCTGTAAAATGCCGTTGACAGCATTATGACTTTCACTATTGGTATGTACCAATAAAAGCCTACACTCTGACCTTCTGGGCTTTTTATTTTATTTATTTTTTGGTTGTAAAAACAGGGCTTGATATTGGGTCATAAACAACTGACAAGGCTGCTGCCAGATTAAAAAAAAGAAAGCAGTTTTATAAGGTAAAAGTGAGCTGTAATCATCTGCCGTCTTTGTAACAAGCAGCATCAAGACATGCTGGTATAAAACCTATTTAGAAATTATTCCACTGGAAAGTCTTTTAATCTTAATTTAAAAACCCATTTCCAAAAAAGGCTGCCACATTTATTATTACCCCAAACCTTTATTTAATAAACCACATGTTCAGAAAAAAATATTTTTTGGGGTGTTTTCACAAATACGTCCAAAATGAGATAGCAGCACTCTAATAAAACCATATTTTGAAAAGACGGATGTTTATCATTGTTTCGTCCTTCCTTTTTAAATAACACTTTTTTTAATTGGTAACCACTTATAGTCATATTAGAAGAATATTTGCACATTTTTACTCTGCACAATTACAGCGGCTGAACTTTCTGTTGTCATCTGTCTTATTTTTGGGCCAGGTTTCTTTCTTTTACAACTGTCTGCATATAAATGGTGGGTTAGGGGTGAGGCTGGTAAAAAAAACACCTTTATTTATCTATTTATTTATTTATATACTGTATATGCAATGTGACCTTGCAGCAGATGTAAGTTTTCTTGTGCATAGGTGAAAATGCCCTACACCAGCACTCTAGACTATCTGATCTAACAAACTTTATTAGGACCTGAGACAGATTCTGTCAAAGAGGACTAAAATCACAAACACTGAAGTACAGAAAGGTAGACAAGATTGTGATGGATGTGATGGATTGTATGTTAATGCATGATGTTTTGTGATTATGTTGGATGCAACCCCCCGATTTGTGCAAGGCAAAGGCACATTTATTTATAAAGCACATTTCATTTACAGTTTACAATAACAGAAACAGACTAAAGTATGACAAGAGAAAAACAACAATAACAACCATAATTCCATATTAACAAAAGTGCGATCACCCAGCCAACCATGTAGAGTTTACTCAAACGCCTGTGCAAAAAGGTAAATTTTTAGTCTGCTTTTCAAAGAGGGCACTGTTGGAGCAGACCTTAGTTCCTATGGCAAGGAATTCCAGAGAGTGGGACCGTAGTGACTGAGACCCCGTCCACACGTAGCCGGGTATTTTTAAAACCGAATATTTCCCCCCTCCGTTTATAAAAAAATTTGCATCCACATTACATCGTTTTAAAAAAAACCCCCTTCCACACGTAACCGAAGATCTGCGTTTTCGACCACATTCATAAGCATTTCAAACCTGTAGATAATCTGCGGCTCCCGGGGAAGCTGCACCTCCGCGGCTCCGCTTCCCCGGCAGGCGCGTCTCCTTCTCCCCCCCGTGTCCCGCCATGGAGCTGCCGCGTTATCGACGCAGCCCTACGCCGTAGGGTACGGCGTAGGGTGCGCGTCGCCGCGTACCCTACGGCGTAGCCTCTGTGTCGGTGTAACGCAGTAAACGGTGGTCAAGACCAGAGACCATTTATTTAATAGCTTGGAGAACAGATGCTGGATCTTCTGTAGTTCTGTAGTAAACAAAAGGCGCACGTCAGAGCAGATTTGTTGTTGTTTTGGCGCATAATGTGACGTTCGAAAACGCAAAACTCCGGTTGTGTGTGTCTACACGCATCTACATAAAGTTTTCAAAAATCTTCACTTTGCCCGGAGTTTTTTTAAACCTTCGTTTATTTGCGTTTTCATGTGGATGACAGGTCCAAACGTAGGAAAATATCTCCGGTTTAGCAGATATCTGCAGATATCCGGCTACGTGTGGACGGGGTCTGAAAGCACCATGAGCAGATCTAGTGTGAATTCTAGGTATGATGAGAAGATTTGATGATCTAAGGATCTGTCCGGTTTGTATTCAGTCAGCATGTCAACCATGTAGGAGGGACCTAAGCCATTCGTAGATTTAAAAACAATAAGAAGTACTTTAAAATCTACTCAAGTGCTGAAAGAGTCAGAGCTGAAGAGACACATAAAGCAGTGATGTTGATCCCCATCACGAGTTCAGCAATAGCTTGTGATCGCAACCAAAACTTCGAACTGAATCACAGTTGGTATTGGTGTGTTGGGTCAGTGTCATGCAGCGGATCTGCACCAGTGCACTACATTCACTCTTGAGCCAATCAGGAAACATCTCGCCGGCCAGATGGATAAGTGTAGGGGATGGGCCCCCACTCCCAACATGGTGGAAAGCAGAAACAGCCCAGGATACACGGAGGGCACCAGCACCCCACCTGCCCCCTTGCCCAGGGGGCACGGGGCAGGGTCCAAAGCCGCCCCAGCATCCGGGATCACCACATCTCATAGGGATCTGGCCAGTGATCCCCTCCAGGTGTCAGGTCAGCAGGAGCCACCTAAACATGCCTGCCACAGTCCTGGCACAACTGCTCTTGTACCACCAGCACCACCAGGCCCCAGGGACGACCCACCCTGCCACCTCCCACCACGAGCTCCCAACCGTAGCAGGCAAAGGAAGGATCGTGGGGAGAAGGAGGAGGGAAATAGTCAAGGAGACCTAGGGCCACAGCAACCGCCGAGGCTGGTGAGCGCCAAGTCGCCTCAGAACCCTAAACTCTAACCATTTAGGGTTTCTTCCTGATTATAAAACAGGATGATTTTTCTTTAGTGTGTTAAGGAGTCATTACTCGAAGGGACAAAGCCTTTATCGGATGCTCCTTTTTACATCTATTCCAGACATCCTTCCCTGTCAACAATTTATTTGCTGGTGTAGACTACTCTGCAACCATGTTACTTTATATTTTATAAACCTTTCCTTTTAGAAATCATCTCAACTTTCCTGGGAATTGCTCTTATACTTCCTGATATAAATTAATTCACCCTCAGAGATAAAAGTATATGAAAGCAAAAGTTTAATGTAGACTTACATGTGAAAGAAATGCAAATTTGTGCAAACCGGCTAATTAGCATTTTATCTCGCAGTGCTGCCCCTGAAATGAAAGGAGGCAGAGAGTCCAAATAGAGATGGTGGTATAATTTTCCCCCTGGAAAAAACATTTCCAGACAGGTTAAAGGCAAATGAATTACCAAACACGAATACATCCTGTGAATAAACAGCTTTGACACGTGAGCAACTCTGAACCAGACACACGCAGTGTGTGGTGTACTTGTAAAAGCTACTACTCTATAATCCTCATTAGCATTGTAAAGACTGAGGCCATCTAATCCTTCCTTCCCTTTGACCTCCAGGGTCAAAACATAGCTGCTGTTATAGCTTTGTGAGTGTAACAAACCATCTGTGTTCAGTCTGCTTTCCATCATCTAGAACTGGTCCCTAATCTATGAAATGACCTCAATCAATATCAAACAGATGGTTTCCATGTTTAAAATCACATTTTAATGTCACACCATTTATACATTTTGGTTTAATTGAATTCTACATCATCATATGTCTACATTTTCAATGTAAACTGATAAATCCACTTCTGACATGAAACATTTTGTTACTATTCTGTAGTCAACCCTTTTGCTGCTGCAATTCTAGGTTATTTATGATTTTTCAGATGCTGCAGAATGAAATAAGTGCGTGGACTCAGTTTCTCCTCATAAAAGCATTTTTTTGTTCAGCCTTCAAGGGGGGACAGTAATTTTTTTTATTGGTTACTTTGGACTTCCACTGAGACCACAGCTCTAAAAGCACACCCATTCAATCAAGCAATATATCACAAGACATAAAGAAATGGTCTCAATATCTGGCGAATACTGTGTGAAATGGACAAAGCACTGAGGAACATTAGGTTACACTTTTGTCTCATGCAGGGCTTCTTAAAGCAGCACAGTGTAACTTTCAGCTTTTGTTGAGTTTGGCGGCTCCTTTGGACAAAAGCGGTAGTGTTTTACCAGAAAGAAACACTACGTTTCCCATGAGCACCAGCGCGTACTGCCGGAAAGATCCTGATCTCCCGTCCTCGTGCATTTATTTTGATAGTGAATGAGAGAAGACAGGACAGACTTTCAAAACTACTTTTCTGTTTTCAGCGGTCTATATATGTATACTGTAGATAGAATGATATGATATATGATCACATCTGTCATGGCCTCTTTGACCTCCTCATAACCTAAAATTTGATTTTAATTTAAAAATTCCAGAGAGAGAAATCTACTGCTGTGATGCTGTGTTATCAGTTTATAACTAAAGACTTATTTTCATAACGAGTGCTATACCTTTTGCTTGACGAGATTGACGCGACTGGTTTGGAGACAGGAGACTGCGATGAAGACGTAGAGACTTGGCTAAAGCAGTTAAATACACCACACTGCTTTTGGTTGATATGGGTCTACGTTTGCAAGCGTTTCATGATGATGATGATGATGGTGTTGCCTCCTTTGGAAGAAATCATGCTTTGTCATATGTTACATTTAACACCACTCATACAATTTGGTAAAGAAAGCATGTTCTTTTCAGTGAGGTAACACGACCAACAATCAACAATATTCTACACCAATCTCTGCTCAGAAGTCAGATCTAGACAGCAGCTAAAGTGATAAAGGGCCAATCCCAATACACCCCCTACTTTCTACCACTAGCCCTCCCTCACTATCACTACCCCTAAAACAGAAGCCACAGATTTTAGGGCACTTGAAATCTTCCCAGGGTCCTGTCCCAATACTCCCACTCCCCCTACTTTTCAGCACCACCACTAAAATCAGGAAGCTGAGAGCCAAAAGCTGTTTTAATTTCAGCTGTAGCGCTGTTAATATGCCACCTTATTAAGTTTTAATATTTTTTCAGGCGTAAAAGTAACCGTTAAGATCCCCAACCTGGACTCAGTTTATTCAAATAACGCCTGTTAAGAAATTTCGGATGTTTTCGGATGTTTTCGGATGTTTTCGGAGAAGAGCCACCGGCTCGGGGCGCAGGCGCAGCAGCTCACGACCGGGTCAACCTGCGCCGTCGTCCCGGGTAGAAACCTGCAGCTCTGTGGAGAATTACCGCTGGCTGAAATAAATCATTTAGGAAAATAAATGTTGGTTTAATAGATGAAATCTAACAGTTGTAGCTACACCTGTTAAGAAATTTGCTCCGAAAATTTCAGGATGATGATGCCTGCCGGCCCGGGAGCTGATTTATGGTTCCGCCTTAAATCGATGCAGAGCCTACGGCGTAGGGTACGGCATACGGCGCGCATTGCCGCGTAACCTACGCTGTAGGCTCTGCGTTGGTGTAACGCGGAACCATAAATCAGCCTTTATTCTGGCGAGGTTTGAAAAAGACTTCGCAACAACGGGCAAACGAGTGATTATGTAAATTCAGTGAGTGAATATTATGAAAGTAAAATATATATTTCTCGCTAGAAATGTAATCAAAATGCATTTTTATGCAGAACCTAACTCAAAATATTGATTTTATTCATTAAAAAATAAGAAATCATTCTGGGAATTTTTTCTGGCCCTAGTTCAGCTAGGCTGCATCTGAAAACCCTTGCTCTGTAGGGCCAGATTCATAGCCACTACCCTCTTTTTTCCACACTCCCCCTAGGTGAAAAGAGGAATTGGGACACCACTACCCTCACGGGAACGTGCAAAATTTAGGGGTAGGGCTGAAAAGTAGGGGTAGTGGGTGTATTGAGACAGGACCCTACTAAGCCATGAACTAAGCTAGCCATGAACTATAGCCAGCATTAAATCAAAGACCATGTCCTTAATTCTTCATAAATAAGGCATTTCAACTTAAGAGGTACATACATTCACCCCAGTCCAGTTATCATGGATGTGAAATCTGGCTATGGAGACCATCATTTTGTGGTGGTGGTGGGATCAATAGAGATTGATTTGCTTTGGAGAAAGAAAGAACTGTGATTTTCATTATTTCTTCTTATTTCGTTTTGATTTAGACTAATAAGCATGATGTATGGTCTTGCCAATGTCAAAGACAAAGAAGAGGAGCTCTCTCCAAACCCCCTCGACATCCATCTTCTGCCTGCATTTCTGACAAATAAAAGGCCCCCCAGAGGTGGTGATAGCATGTCAACCATGTAAGTCACTGAAAACCATGACTGGCATTGCAAACCTTCCTTTGCAAACCTGCCATAGGTTATTGCAGAAGGACTGCATCAAACCTGGCAGACACCCGGCTTACTTGTGTTCCTCGTGGGGAGAAATTGATCTATTTTTGTTTTTTCTTTCTCTCTAGTATGACAAAGGCACCACTAAGGGACAACCCAAAGCTCCAAACACACCCACCAACTGGAAGTTTTTACCTTTCAGGGAAAATCCTGATGGCAGCAGGGATGGTGGATATTGCTGATTCCTGTCACAGGTCACAAGTTCCTGGTTCAGATCTCGACTGGGGCCTTTCTGTGCAGAGTGTGCATGTTCTCCCTGTTCTTGCGAGGGTTTCCAATAATGCTCCTGTTTTTTCAGAGTCAGGAAACATGCATGTTAGGCCAATAGGTGACTCTAAATTCCCCATAAAAGTGAGTGTGTGGCCCTCAGATGGACTGAAACCCTGATCATGGAGTAGGTTTCCGTAGAGCCCTGTGACCCTGAACAGGGAGAAGCAGGCATAGGTAACAAATGACAAACATTTACAGTATTCTCCACAGAGCACTGATTTAAAAGAGTGGCTCCTCTCTTCAACATAATCAATACTTTTTTGCAGACATGCTGCATTTATGTCTCGAACACATTAAATTGTTCAATTACTAAGATGCACTATTAAGTTGGAAGCTTGTAGTCACGTGGGACAAAACTGCAGAGCAGTCTGTACCTGTAATTGAAGAAAAAAAATAACTAATGGATATCTATGTGGAAGAAACCCCTGCTGATTTGCTGCATAGCTTTGCCCTCTATAGACCTATGTTCTTTGGGATTTAACAAATTACTGTGTGTTCTGCAGTCTGCAACCTTAGTGAACATATTGACTAAGGCCAACCGCTGCCAGTTAGTCCAACACACCGGTAGCCTAAATCAATAGTGTGCTTATTCACAACATGAACTCAAGCCCACGTTGTTGTGAATACAACACACTGCACTCTAAGCACTCAAATGTAAACTTGAATAAAAGGGTCGCCTGCCTCGTAAAGAAATTATTCTTGAGTAAATGTGTTTGTCTCTCCTGCAAAGCTCCCTGGCCAATCCTCATTTATGACCATGATGTCTCCATTGAGCACAAAACATTTAAAGGGAAAGGAGAGAAAGAGAGGGATGTCATCGGTAAATGCTTTTTCAAACCAGATGGAGGTATTGTTTCCTGTGTCTCTGCTCTTACCACACCTCAGGTTGGCAGACTTGCATAAGCACCCCTTTCAGTGTAGGAGGATGAGAGAGACAATGGACATCTCCTTATCTTCCCCACAAGCTGTAGTTTGTCCTGCATTGAGGATTAAACAGAAAAGGTGGCACCAGCAGCTGGAAGCAGGAAGTGAAACTGCATGCGACAACACAGAACACACTTCGTGTTCAGTGAGTTGTGACTAATCTTGCGTCTTCTGACCAAACGTGCTCTTTTTCCTACATTGCCTTATCACCGTGTGGGGAGCCAGATTAAGGACACATTAATTCACAGCAGGGAAGCCTTTTTAAACTCAGCCGGCGTGCTGATACAAATCCAAAGGACTGAGCTCCGAGGGAGACCATGCATCTGCAAGGCGTTGAACAAGAGAAGCGGGAGGTTATAAATATGATTCAAAGGGGACCTTTTGTGCCCACAGCATGGGACTTCCTAGTAACCTTGACAAGGTTATACCGGTAATTACAAATACAGTTAGGTCCAGAATTGTTTGGTAAATGAAAGCTTTCTGAAGTATCTTGCCTATTTAATTAGTTAATTTGGCAGGTATGGTCCCTTCCCTTCCAGTTGGCATTTGAAAGCTGTGGAACCTGAGGGGAAGTGAAGAGGACTAGTCTAAACTAAGATCACAGTTGAACTTTCACTGTTTATTTGTGCAAAAACTTTTCTTGGTTGACAGAAATGACAGTTCATTTGCCTGTTTTAACCTGACTGTTTTCAATCAAAAGCTGATTTCACTAACTTGCAGAAACTCCCTCTGAACACAGAGGCTCAATGTTTTACTACCACTGTCAGAAAAGTGTATATTTGTTCAAAAATGATCTCTTTTAAAGTCTAGACTGAGGTAGTGATAAGAATCGACAAGGCTCCAAACAGGCAAAGCCTCCAGGCAAACAAAAATAAATGATAAAGAGCTGGAAAAAAAGGAAGGCTGAGTTTCAGGCATCCATCTCCAAGGACTTCTAACAGTGCAGATTAGTTTGGCAGTTGCTAGCTTAACTGTGTTATTGGTGAATCTCACTTTCCCCAAATCTAATGTATTGTAGATTGATCTTTTTTCTTAAATTATATTGAGCACATATAATCATCACAATCCTTAAAACAAAAAAGGTCTTGGTGAAATATACATATCTTTATGACGCTTCTGTTTTCATTTCTCTGTTTGTTCATTGACAGGCATTTCTTCCTGTTAAAGGGAAGTTTTTTATTTCCAAGTTGCCTGGTGCTTCTTCAGGACGGGGGATGGTATCGAAGAAATGTTTGATGCAATCTTTTTTTTTTCCTTGATTCACTCCTACCTACTCCAACGCACCTGTTTCACCAAGTCTTTTTTAGGTGTGCATCAGCCTCCATACCTTTACTGATGCAATCTTTTACAAAGCAATACATATTATTTTATTAACTTTGTGTTAACTGTACTGTTGAAGTGCCTTTAGATGACTTTTATCATGATTTTGCACAATATAAATAAGGCTTGATTGAATTTTGTGCAACATTGCGCAATCGAGGAGCATAATATCCGCATGCCTGTCTGAGCCTAGCTCCAGTCCTCATCCATAAAGGCTTCTCCATCTGCCATTGAAGTTTTAGGTCAAGTCTGTGTATGAATGTGCCTGCCTATGCATATGTGGGTTGAGGAGGCTGGCCTACTGCCCTCTGTAATCCTGTTGAGCACCTGGACAATGGGGGAACAGCTGGCTTGGTCTTCCTGCACTCTCAGCATGAAGTGGAGGAGAGGACGTTGTGTATTGCAGAAACCTGAAATAAGTAGGGCTTTAATAAAATTTTGTTATCTTTGAAGGGATTTTGCGTGCGTCCGCTGTGCCTATGTGACTCCAGTGCATTTGTCTTACTTATACTGTATGCCTCCTCCCCCCTGCTGGTGGCCAAAGGAAGCACGTCAGCCCCTGGTGCTCAATCCATCCTCGACGCGCAATACTAGCACAGATGTTGTGGAAAGTTTAAGGGGCCCACTTGTGCCATTAGTACAGCAGCAAGGCCTGGGAGCAACAGGGGAAGACTCCTAATCACTTTTATTGTAGCTTGGCTATAGGGTTAACACAACGGGGTCAAACCTGGAGCCCAGCGACACTCCAGTGTTAATGTAAGTGTGAGCACACAGGGGGAATCTGTGTCGCTTCTGTAGCCTGGAGCTACAGCATGGATAGTAATGTCTCTCTGTCTTTTTTATGCACACATATACACACACTCCATGGTCAGGGTGAAACCTGAGTCTCAGCTGTGTGGCAGCGGTTTAGATGCTGTGATCAAATGACTGCATTACTGTACCGGACCTTAAGGAGAATTTTAGTTTCATACAATAAAGCGTATTTCCTTTCAGTCTGGCAGTTGTGGTAATAAGTATTACGTTTTACAGCCAGATCTAGTAGATGGAAGAGGCTAAACTTCTCTGTATAACGACAGACACATGGATACAGTAACAATGTTTTTTGCGATAAAGTGAAATTACCCTAAGAAGAGACACCATCTATATGTAAAAACAATATTTATGACCTTTTGAACTGGAATAAAACCTTTACGCTTCATAGGTTGGTTTGGAGCCGGTATTGTGTATTCATGCTGCTCAATAGTCAAAGTGAAGCCGCTGCAGGAAATGTGAACCTGTGTCCCGGTGCCTGAGGACAACTCCACCCTTCTGGGCTACGTGACCCTGCATGGCTGACACGGTGTGAGGTCAGCTGGTCAGACGCCAGGATGGCTGCTAGCTGATCGAGTACAGAGCCTGTCACGGTTTCATGTTCCCCGTGCTCATGCTGCAGGTTCTTACATATATTGAATGATCAACTCAACTGTCTGTCTGGTCGCAGAGGTTCAAGAGGGTTCATGATACTGTATTTGCCTCTTTTAACACCTTTTGTGGGATAAACCCCTTTTTTAAGGAGTTGCCCTGGTTTGCCTTTGTGTGCTGGCTCTCTGAAGAAGACCAAACCAAGTCTAGGCTTTAAAACAGACTTGCATATCTAACAAATCACTAAATAAGGGATTTTTTTTTTTTTTTGTACAGCTGGCATTCTGCAGTTCAGGAACAAAAGATCTCCTTGTGTTTTGCTGAATGTATCCCAGTTTAGCTGCTTTGTCTTTTTCTTACTTGTGCAGATTAGCCACCTTTTGTTTCTCTCATAAAATGTTCATAATTCAATAATTGAAAGAGTGGGATCACTCAGTCTCTCTCTCTTGTTTTAAATAGCCTAGACATTCATTTTGCTTCGACAATTAGGACCGGGAGACAATGAGTGGAAGAGCAGCAGTCATTATGAGAGCTGGATCTGAGCGCTGGCCTCCTGCAAAGTAATTAGACAATAATGAATAGTTAAAATGTGATTACTTGAACAAAAAACAAAAAAAAAAAACAGAAAAGGACGCAGCTTTTCAATTACCATCATGGACCATTATTTGTCCACGGTATTATGCTTCATGCTATAAGCAGTCCTGTAATTGTGTTTTTAGCGATGTGAATGGTTCAGACTGTTAAATAATGGATTAGTTATGGCTATTAAGCGCCCCGGGTGGGTCGCCTCTAGGTTCAAGCCAGTGGCTGAGAGAGGTCCAGCTGCCTGAACTAGCTGAAATATTGCTATTTTATGTTGATCTTTCTTTACATTCAATTACGCCTGTCAATTTTAACAGTCCCTTTAACAGCTAATTGAGGATCTAATCTAATAACCCTTTACTATGAGCTAAAAAAAACTGGACAAGACAGTCATTGCCTTGGGGTAACTGTCAAGTTAGTACATAAACAAAAGCTTAACTGTGTTGCATTTCTTAAATATTGAGTATTATGCCAACATCTGTCTGTTTTCTGTGAGTGGTTTGAAATAATTTAGCCTATCCCATGTGTTAGTCCCTAGGTGAGAGATTTTATCTTAATATTTGACAGAGATTGTAAAGTACTTGAGTTGCTTTTAAAAGCATGATGAGATGGTTAAAAGTGATGCATTTTGAGTAAAGACGAATATAATTGCTTAAGGAGTTTTAAATGTTTATCTGAAAATTGGAATGGGTCAACTGACCAGAGTTTAGTTCAAAGACTGCTTGAAAACAACTGGACAAAACCCTATTCTGTGTGTCCCTACCACAGAAGCGTGCTTTTGAGGGATCTTTTTCATCTCTCTGCACTCTCATGTTGGAAGAAAATGACAACCCCAACCCCGGTTAATCCAAAAATGGGAAAAAGGCAGAAAGACCAAACCTGGAGCAAATTAGCTATTTTAGCTTGGCATAGTTCATGATAAACTACGAGGCTAACTAGATCTAATCAAATCTTTCTGAACATCCTAATTTCAGATGACTACTGAAACAATATCCAGTACGAGCACTGACAGAGCTGAAACAAACACTAGCCCCCAGCTTAGGCCCTTTGTTGGCTTGGCAAAGTAGTCACTTCTGGCCTTAGTGACCTAGGTGACCAAGAAACGTTGGCTAGTGGTCCAGTTGGTGAACTTGGAAAGGGTCTGATATGGTTCTAGGTGAAGGTCCCCTTGGCCGACGGACCAGGCTGGCCCAAGAGGAAGAAGCTAATCAGGTTGAAACGGTTTAGCTGGAGTCCTCTGGTTAGCCTGGGGTAGCAGCCTTCAGCCAAGGGTTGCTGAGCTTGTTGTTGACTTATCGTTTCTCTTTAATAATAAAATATGGACACTGGGAAACTAATACATGCCCATTTGGACTTGAATCAATCCATAAAAACATGCTATGTTCTGTGTTTTCAGGTCAAAAGTGATACCTTCAGCTCACGAGATCCATATAAGAAGCAATATGGAAAGGCTACAGGAATCTTGGGTCTTAAACACCAAAATACAACAGGTAATTGTCACAGTTTTGGTATTTTTCGTTTCCTGTTTTATTTTAAAACCCCATTCCCGTCTTTCCTGTGTCTTGTCAACCCTTCTGTGTATATCTTGTCTTTCCCTTGCTCCCTGCTGATCCGTACTGTTTCGTCCCTCCATGTGTCAGGTCATGGTTTTGGATTTTGTCAACGTTAATGCTACTGTTTTGTTTTTTGCAATCCTGCTAAGCAGCGCTTTGGTTTTGTTAGAATTAAAATAAATCACTATTTTTGAAACTCCTGGTCTCCTGCATCTGGGGCCTATCCACCACATCCTTGACAGTAATAATGAACATGAAAACCTTTGACAGTGTTGGCTTTTAGTTTCCAACCGTGGTAATAACTAATGTGCCGCAAGTAGCACAGCTTTGTTTCAAACATTTCAACTGGCTTAAAAAAACAGGGGGGGGAAAGGCACTCCATGAAGGACACTCTCAGATCCCCACATCAAGAAGATATGAGCCCTGGAGCTGTTTTCTGTCAAAGATTAAAAGATGCCCTTCGTCATTATCTTCACTTTCTGTCTACATCTACGTTCTCTCAGGCAACTTTGTGGGAGAAAGAGAGAATGAGAAGTTTGCACAGGTAATCTATTTATTGGCAGTATTCTGAAGGCCTTTGAGCACAGCCATGATTATCGTTCCTGATTAGGTGTGCACCACTACCCACACAGCACTCTCCTCCCGTCGTCATGCACGCTGTCGCCTTCTAACAGCTCGGTAAACCATTGACACAGCTGTCATTGGTCGAAATACCCGAGTGCTCTTCTTGAAAAATTGACACCTCACCATACGGTTCAGAACTTACAGAGAAGTGTCGGAAGTGGCCCATTTTCTTTCACTCATAGCCCTATAGGAAATGATGCTAATTTGAGGTTACACATTGCCATTGAAGTGCAGCACTTTCCTTCTCCAGGACGTTATTTCTGATTAACCTTTGATGGACTAAAAGATCCTGCTGACAGACATAACCATGAAATATAAAATGACCAGTGCAGTCGTTTAAAATCACCTTAGCCGTCCTTACCCTCCTGTTACCCCACCTGTCATAAAATCTATTGAGCATGCAATCTTACAGGTATGACACCACGTTGCTGCTGTTATTGCCGGTGCTGCATTCACACATCAAAGATGAAGTCATATTTTGTTTAAGAAAACCTGTCATTTATTTTCCCCTGGGTCGAAATTCCACATTTCTGCATGTAATGCAAGTATTTTCAGTTTTTACACGAGCATGGGCCCGTCCAGCATCTCATCATACGAGATCAACAGGACAGGTTGATGAAATGTAAGTGGAGGCAAATTCTTGGTGTGATGGAAAGCAGAGGACACGAATGAAAAGAATTTACATAAAGATGAGGCACCGTTTATAAATATTTACCTGAATCCAAAATGCTGCTCATATGTTGGGTTTAATATTACATCCCTACACGGAGGCCCCAGATGGGCTCAAAATGGGCTGCAAAATGAGTCCCTCATGAGTTTTTCTGCAGCTTCTATGGTTACCCCCTACTTGTGTTTTCACATGCAATCTGAGTGGGATCCACCTGGTGTTTTAGGTGGGATCCAACTGGTTAATTCTCTTACGTGCAGTACTCGAGTTGAGGGGGGATGAGGGGGGATGGCATCCCCCCCTGAAATAAAAACGGTGTAACTCATCCCCCTGAAATAAAAACGGTCAAAATCATCCCCTCTGTAAAACTGCCATCCCCCTTTCCATCCCTTATGTCATTTCATCAATGAATATGGTTTTACTGCTATTTCAACATTTAGAGTCATCACCAGAAAAATAACTTATTTGACAATTTTCACCTGTTTCAAGTACATTTTCACTTGAAATAAGTAGAAAAATGTTCCAGTGGGACAAGATTTATCTTCTTATTCCAAGCAAAAAAATCTTGTTCCACTGGCAGATTTGTCTGCTAATTCTAAGTGAAAATCTACTTGAAACAGGTGAAAATTGTTGTTTTTTCTAGTGATGAGTCTTGTTTTAAGTTCACCATCCCCCCTAATTTGTTTTTTACAACTCGAGTACTGCTTACGTGCGTATATGTTCCTAACACTATATGGGAGCCAACACACTTTTTTTCCCCTTTTTAGGCCATCTTCTTCACTTCTATCCCTAAGGGTCCCATATATTTAGCCCATATAGGTTTCCAACTGCGGATTCGTAATACTGAAACCACTTAATTCTGATGGGGCTTCTCTTTTATTTACCATGTTGTTAATTTGTTTTGTTGTGACTTGTGACATTTAGTTATATTGATGGACACCATGGAAGAAGGGCCATCCAAACCAGCATATCTTAGTGTATCTTGCTGTTCAAGTTGTTCTTTGCAACGCTTAAGAGCTCTTTTGATTCATTAACATTCTAACTGCATGGACTTGAATAAGGATGCCACCAAACCTTGCAGCATGTCTCAGAGGAACATGGTACGATCTTTGTCTTTGATCAGAGTGTACTCGATTTTATCTTTAAGGTATCAAAACGTCGTCAGGTTTGTAAATCGGCAGCACCATGTTTCACTGTTGCCTAGTTGCTCTGTGGAATCAGTCCCCCCCTCTTTTCAGCCATAAATCCAAAACACGTGTGCTTCTCATCCCACCTCAAGCCTCTGGCCTTGTTTCCCTTTCGGCAAAATTGGTTTAAAGATGCAGTTTATCCTCTGACACCACAGCTTGACATCATTTTCTTGCAAGGTGATTAGAGTACTATTTTCTTTATCGTCACAAATACTGTAAATGCTGAAGCTGCTGTTTTATCTAAGTGAATAAAATCTGATGTATTGCTCTTTTGATAGTGGGTTCGGCCGATAGTCTGCCTGACTACCTATTTCTGCAAAGCACATCAAGAAAACCATCACACTTTGACTCTTGAAAGGGCTCTCATGGTTCAAAATAACAGTTTGACTTCTGACACTCACTTATGATGATGCCATACATCACACTGTTACATTGGTGCACGGAAAGCGAAGCCCTGCTGAGAAATACAGCAAGACGCACATTTCAGACCAATATAGGGGCAGAATCCTTTTATTCATGCTGATGGGCACAAATTTTGCTTTACTAGCACAACTTTCAAGTAATACATTGCAGCAGGGGATTTCCTTTATGCCTGCAGCCTGATGGTGCCCTGTATAGAATGGGGGGGGGGGGTTGCTTAAATATAAGTGATAACTATATCTTTGGCTTATACAAAAGAGTCTACATGGTTAGTTTATTTGAATATGAAGGCTGACTGACATTTGTTTATTATCTATTTTTCATTTTACAGGTAACAACCCTTTAAATATAGAAATGAAAACATTTGAACACCACTTTGTGTGTGTATGGTCTGTATGTGTGATAGTGGACAGTCATGGACTGTCAGCAAATCTGAGCTTACGGAGGATCACGGTGGCAGTCGAGCCAGAGTCTGGTAATATTTGTAATCCCACACCCAGACTGCAGATATCAGCACTCGAGAAACTAGCAAACGCTTTCAGAAAGGAAGGGACACAAAAAGCCAACATGAAATAGCCAAAGAAAAGAACCCTGAGGAAGCTGATGACGTCACCCCAAAGAGTGGACGGCAGAGGTCGGCGGAGAGGGCAGTGACCTCATCACAGAGCAAGACGAGACAAGAGGGACTCAAAAGAAGAGTTAAGTGTTATCAGGGAGGCTGTATCTGGACCTGCTCTGACACCCTTGACTGAACTGTCCTGATCCCTGAACCTCAGTGACTGCTGATGGAGAGGATGACGCATCTGCGCTCTTGGTTTTAGCCGTGGCAGCTATTCATCATTCAGACGCAGCTTCCTGACTCAAGATTCTTGCCCTATTATAGTACCAGACGTGTCAAGTAACGAAGTACAAATACTTCGTTACCTTACTTAAGTAGAAATTTTGGTTATCTATACTTCACTGGAGTAATTATTTTTCAGATGACTTTTTACTTTTACTCCTTACATTTTCACGCAATTATCTGTACTTTTTACTCCTTACATTTTAAAAACAGCCGCGTTACTCTATTTCATTTCGGCCTTTAAAAAAAACTATCCAGTTAAATTGCGCCGTCCGGATAGAGTGAATTTGGTTGTGGTTGTTTCAGATGTTCTTGTCCAGTTTTGTTCTTACATCCGTTCCCTCAGATTCCTGCAACTAAACTTGGATGTACATTCCAATAAAGGTTAGGATAAATGATTACATGCCTCTGAAGTTTGACTTTTTGCACCATTACAATACTTATAGGCAACTAGTCATCATATCTCCTGCTCTCTGAAACACATGTTAATGCTCAATAGTACACATATATGGTTCTTTAATATATTTGCATTATACTAAGATGCATTCATTTTCAATGGCTTTTGTCCTTCATGGCTTTTTCCCCCCTTACATTTTACATACATTTTACTTTTATACTTTAAGTAGTTTTAAAACCAGTTATTTTATACTTTTACTTGAGTAAAAAACTTGAGTTGATACTTCAACTTCAACTTCTACAGGAGTATTTTTAAACTCTAGTATCTATACTTCTACCTGAGTAATGAATGTGAATACTTTTGACACCTCTGTATAGTACACTGCATGCTGTTTGCCAGTTTGAAAATGTGCATGTCAGAGAATAATTGTTTAAGCTGCGTTAACTGTACTGGCACAGAGGCTGTCCATCTAACGGGGAACCTTGACAAAACTTTGGCGTTTTCTTTAACAGCAGATTCATAACAGCTTACATAAAAAACCCACATGATGATATGATGGGTAATCACCATGGTCTACGCTTGTTGTGCCAATCTGCAAAAGAGTGTAAGTCTGGCCAGAAAACAGTAGCCTGTGCTAAATCTAAAAACAAACTCCATCCAGCTGGCTCATCTATCACCCTTTCTGCTAGCCAGTAGTTGCTTCCCATGGAGCTTCTGCCATCGCTGCGTTTACTGTTTCACTCATTGATTACCGGCCCCCAGACAACAAATAACGCTCGCACCTTCTGCAGTTTTCTTTGGTCCATATTTGTCCTTGACTGATGGCGTAAACCCAGGGTGAATGTGACTGCCAGCACTCGGCTACATATCCACCAGACGTGACCCAAATCTTCATTGTCTTTGGACCTTTAGGAAACGTCTCTCCCCCGCAACATTTGGTGCAGCCCTTGTGACAGCCAGCTTGTGGCCCCTGCGACACAGGCTCATGACCTCTGGGCATGTCTGGCCCAGATAACGCTCGCCAGCAACGTATCTGAACCACAAGTGTCAAACGTAGTCCCGTTTGGGATGCCATTATTCTCCTTGGTTAAAAAAAATGCGACACTGGGATGCTCTCCCATAAGGTCTGTCTGTATCAACACATTCACTCAGTAAACACTTCTTCTAACCTTATTAAATTAATAAAAGCTCAGTGGAGTAAATGGATAAGTAGTAGTAACAGAATAATATATGAATAATTTGAATATGTGTATAGATAAATTATTGTGTCTCTGATCAGATCAGCTTTGTGTAATTTTAGAGCATTTAATGTACTAAATACTAAATAATAAGAGGATATTTTTCAGTCTGCTAGCTCTTGTTTTAAGACAGATGGCATCGGCCTGAAGGTAATGGGTCAGAAAAGTGAGTGTTCAGGATGGGAAGTGTCCTGAGAGATTTTTGGAGCTCTTGGCGATTCTGGAGTTTGCAACTTCTAATGGGGGAAGATCACAGCCAATGATGTGTTTGTGCTGCATTAAACACTTTATATAGAGCTGGGGGTTGATTACAATCTTTTTTTAATGCTCAATAACACCGTAGCACAGTGCTTGAGAAGCTCTCAGTGGAGCGGTAAAAGAGCGCAAGCATTTTTTTCTGATTTACTAATTTTGAATCTTCATTTATTTAGAGTAGCCTCGGGAAGCGCAGACAGCGCTGCCAGTCTACAGGCGAGTCTGTCAGAGGCCAGACATCCCAGAACTGTGATGATGTGAACTCTGTCCACCTGGTTCCTGTTGATTGACACAGAAAAGGGAGTCAGCGCTACACACCCTGAAGTCTGCATCACAATGAGGCCGACTCATCCCCCCTCGTGATTCATCCGACCATCATAGTGTAGTCAGCTAACTTTATAATGGTGTTTGGGAGAGTGGAGTCATGGGTTTGCACTGAGCGTAGCGATGGGACCAGCACATAGTCCTGAGAGGGAGCTGGAGCTGAGTATGAGGGTGGAAGATGGGTGGAGCTCCAGCTTGTTATGTTATGAATCTTTATTTCGGCTTGTACAGAACAAGATGAAAAGGAAGAAAAAAAAAACAACAACATTTCTTTTGCCGAAAAGGTGTAGGCTGAAGCCGTAGCTTATAGTGCCTACCCTTTTTTCTTATGATCAGCAAAAATATGAGACATTAACTTTTACTCAGTGGAAACAAACAATACATAAAGAAGAAAAAAAATAAGTAAGACAAAATATAAAATTGACATTTCACATCCTAGAATGTTTTTGATAGTATACTTTATAATTATAGTGTTTTATATTTATTTACAATATTTTCTTTAAACAATTTCTTAAACTTGACGATAGAGCGACACATTTTTAGGTTGTTATTACAACTATTCCAAATTTCTCTAGCCTTAACTGATGTACATCTCTTTTTAATATTAGTTCTTGCTGCAGTCGTCTCAAACATGAGTTTCCCCCTCAGGTCATAGCGGGTTTCCTTTATCTGGAACAGGTCCTGAATGCAGTTTGGAAGCAGTTTCTACTGGGCTTTAAAGGCAAATAAAACAGTTTTCTGCTCTACTATATCATGGAATTTTAAGGTATTATATTTAATAAAAAGATTATTTGTTGGTTCATAATAGTCGGTTTTATTAATTATCCTTAAAGCTCTTTTCTGTAATAGAAAAATAGGGTTAGTATTTGTTTTATAGGTGTTACCCCATATCTCCACACAATAAGTCATGTATGAAACAATGAGTGAGTTATACATTAAAACTATTTGACTATTAAGGCCCAGCTGGTGATGAAGTCCACGATCCAGCAGCAGATGTGAAAGCAGAGACTGTCGTCAGGGAAGTTTTTGATTAGGATCTCCGGGATGGTGGTGTCCAATGCCAAACTGTAATCAATGAAACTCGTATAGTTTCCACGATATTCCTGGCGGCTCAGCGCTGTGTGGAGAGCTGTTGCAGTCTGACGTGGATCTGTACTCCCGATATGGAAGTTGGTCTGTGCTTTAATAGCACTCTCTCAAAACACTGACTATGTTCTGGGTCTTAACTGGCTTTAGCGAGCTGGTTTTGCTATCACCTAATATCTGACTGTAGTTTTGAATGTTTCAAACCATTTTCATAAAGGAAAACATCTCTTAAGGCAGTGTCTCCCAACCTGGGGTCCGGGCCCCCCCTGGGGGGGCGCAAAATTTTGTCTGCTTTGAAATTATGCAATTGTAAAAATTATATTTGCGAATGAGTCATTCATAAGACATTGTTAGGAATAATTTATGAATGTCTTGAATATTTTTTGTGTTTTTTTATACACTGGTGACAAACACAGGAAATGATTTAATTCCTTATTATTATATAATTACTCAACATTTAATCCACTCCGGCAGGTTGTTAAAGGAACAATGTTAAAAAATGTTGGTCTCATATTAAAAGAAACATTTTATCAGAAATATTTTTATGTCCTTTTGTGTCCTTTTGTGCGTATTTTATACATTGGTGACATTGGAGAAAAACAAAGTCATATGCATACAGATTAAACCAAAGAGAAACGTATCAAAAAAACTAAATTAATGTTCATTTTTTCAATTAAAGACTCTTTTGGTGCTAGTACGGGCCGGGGGGCCTGGCTGGTCTTAGACACAAGTAGGGGGGCTCCAAGGAAAAAAGGTTGGGAACCACTGTCTTAAGGGACAAAAAAAATAATGAGCATCCTGTCCTTCTGACCATTAGATCATAAGCTTTGTGCCAATATGTAGCCTGATCTCGACCATTACTGAAGTTAATACAATCAGTTGACTTTTTGTTTTTATGAATTATTGACCCTACCTAATAAGAAATCATTCTGAATTCTGAAACTAAAAAAATGTAAATCATTTTCTCCAAGCATGTTTGTTTGGATCTTTGGATAATATCAAGGAGATGGTTGTAATAAATGCCATCACTGCTCTTCTCGTGTATCGTAGTCCTATTTCAGCCTCTTCCATCCTTCCTCCTCCTCATCTTTCCATCGCTCTCGTCCCCTCCGTCCCCCTCACCCCCGTAGAGATGGGCTAGTATGGAGCTGGGAGCTAATTTGAAGCCAATCAATATCAGTCTGTGTTTCTTCCTGTGTGTCAGCCAGGTCCGATGCCCTTGTCCAACTGCAGCCAGAGAGAGGAAGCATCTGTTAGGGGACCATCGCCCTCTGACCGCGCGTCCATGGCACCCACCTAACGCCGCTCGTCCAAAAGGCTCTCCGTCTGGATCCAAGTGAAACTGACTTCCATGCCAAATCCAGTTGTCAATGCGCGCGGACAAATCGCCCTCTCGCTAACTGGATTTAACTGAGGCCGTTGCATTTTAAATCCTGTTTGAGGTTTTGTTGGTTTTGGATCGAAATATATAGGAGATGTGGGTTGTTTTTGCAGAATATGTACACACGGATACCAAACAGCTGCTCTCTTGAGCATACAAACACACATGCAGGCGTGTCCTTCACCTGCCTCGCACGCGGCCACGCCGATGTTCACTCAATGAATCTTCACAAGTTAAGATGAGTGCCTTCACACCCACCCCACCTCCCTCCTTTTTCTCCCTCCTTCCATCCTTCACTTAAACAGCCAATGAGGGTGCTGTGTATTCATGAGCTGGAGTGGGAGCAGGCATGTGTAGGCAGCCTGCCACAGGAGGAGGTGTGTCTCTACGAGCCAAGACTGTGTACGGACGAGAGAGTGCTCACACTGAGAGAGGAGGTGGTGGAGTACAGAGTGTGTGTATGGAGGCATGCAAGTGAGAGCAAGGGGAAGGAGTGACAGCAAAGAGGGAAAGAGGAGCCAGGTGCATTTTTACTTAGCTGATTATTGTCTGATACCGTCACTAGAAACCCACACACAGTGACAACCTCCACTAAAATACTGTGCTGAGACACGTGTGGCTGTAAGTGTGTGTGTGTGTGTGTGCGTGTGTGTGTCCTGCTCAGAGCGACAGAGGGGGATCTCTGAGGATACACGGATGAGAACGAGGAGCAGGGGAGCCAAGGAAGAGGAGCCCGAGTGTGTACCGCCCTGGGGGGAGCTCTCACGCACCGCAGACAGCGCACACACTCCAGCGGGCGCTCGGCACCGTTTCCCTGACAACTAGAATGGGCTGCAATTTGTGCACCTTGCAGAAACGAGAGGAACACTACAAACTGCTCTATGAGATTGCACAGGTAAGACTCGAGGGTGGAGGGAGTAGTACCTATGTAATAACAGCATAGGTGAGGGTGTAGATCCGGGTTTGGGAAGGTCTGGATTTCCCTCCAGTGAGCCAGGAGGTCAGAAGGGAGACGGTACATCAGAAAATCAGGAAGGAGCTGAGCAAAGTCAGAGAAAATGCAGGACATGAGAGAAATGTAGAAAAATTTGTTATTTCCAAGCTGCCAAGCACCAAGCCTGTGTGTGTATGTGTGTGTGTATGTGTGTATGTGTGTGTTCCTCCCATCAAAGTGAGTGGAGCTAGTTATTTTTCCTCGGTGGCAGGAGATGTGAGAGGAAGTTCAGCTCCCGTTCCTGCGCCGGCTCCAGGGGAATTCATCACATCTCCTCTGCTCGATGCCGTAGAAGCAGAGCAGTTCAAAGGACAGCCAGCAAATGCGTTCTGCTGTTTTCCTTTGTGTTGTTTGTCAGGCGTGGACTTACTGACCTGGAACAGGATCCAATCCAGCACCTGAAATTTTGATGCTTTTCAATCAATTTCCTTTTTTTTTTTTCCATTTGTGTTTGAAGACTTTATTGACCTTAGAGGAAAGTTAGAAACGTGCTGTTATTATTGGCATTTAAACGTCACGCGGTGAACAAATAACTTTTTTTTTTCTCTTTTGTCCAAAACATTTAACATACGTCTTCTTTGGCTTTTCTCTGAAAATCATCAGCAGTGATGTTTTCACAGGTTTCAAACTTTAAACGCGATAATTACAGGGTACACTTTTATGACAGCAGTGTGGTGACGTGTGAGGCTAAATGTGAGGAAACACGTGCGCTGGGTTTTTCTCTGTTGTTGTTGGCGGACATCAGGCTTGGATTCATTCATCATTCAGTATCTTCCACTATTACAGACAGCAGTGAAACTGGATATGGCATAATGAGGCTGAGCGTCGCTGCTGGATAATTCTGTGATGTATACGCTGTGACCGGGAGCCAAAGAATCCTATTACATAACGTGCAGATATCTTTTTAAACATTGTTGGTTAATCAGTAGGAGTTAATGATGGTGATAAACTGGCAGTAAGTCGTCTTGTTATGGGTTCTTAAAGAAATTCAACAAACATGTAATCTCTCTCCCGTAACCTTCCATTGCTGTTGGATGCTGTTTTTATGAACCTCGTTCACGGAGCTGCAATCTCAAGATCGTTCCACTGTCACGCTACACGTCTCCGTGCATTAATAAGACCACAAATGTCTGCGTGCGTGCCCGCTCTGAGCACGAGAAAATTATCCACGTCAATTTAACGAAACTCTAGGAGGTCTTAGCTTCTTTTTGTAATGCTGTAGTAGTGATTGGGATTTACTTGTACTAACAAAGGCACAGGTGCCTTATCTAAGCGACTGGAAATGAACGCTGATGAGCTGCTTGAAGATGCATTCAAAAGGATTGGAAGCAGAGTTTTAATGAATAGGTGTTTTCAGTCTCTATTGAATTAGGTTTAAGGATTTTTGTGCTTCTCAATGTGCGCTTGATTCAATAATGGTGGAAAAAAGAAGTCTATTTTAATTGTATTTGCAAGTTTCAAAGTAATGAAGAGCAGTTACTAAGTAAAAAAGAAAAAGTTGACAGGTTAGGCTCCGCTCCGGAGCTTTTCACTGACTTTGCAGCCAGTGAAATTTAAATTTCAAAGGTGGATGTTGTCTGGAGCTGAGCAGTCACAGCAGACTGGGCTTTCTGAGGGCGTGGTCTAATTATGTAGACGTGAGTGTGTGAATAACAGTCAGATTGCCATGTCAGTGTCACTCTAAAGGAACAATCTGGCATTTTTGAAAATGCACTTTTTATTGCCAAATGTTCCCCCTTAAGTTTTTAATAAAATATAATCATAACAAAAGGTACAGTATATAATAACCAGCCTTACCTTTGTAACTAATGCTTTTTTTTTTCAATTGTGAAGCACATGCTCCATATCTTTTTAATCACACTCGCTGTTAGTTTCCAGTCTATTCGATCATTTAAATGCACAACATTTACTACAGTGTTATCATAATTCCTCAGCTGCCGCGAGGATTTGAAAACCCCTCAATGTTCTGTTTGGTATCTCCTGTAGTTGCTTCAGTCAACAGCAGCTTTCAAAACTGCATACATTACTGATATTAATGCATACTGATCATGTATGCAAGTAGTAGCTGGATGGTTTGGTACTTCCAGGAACATTTCTAGTCTGCAGCCGACCAGTCTACTTCACGTACTATACAGGGCTATAATGTGGCTAAAGAATAGATATTACAGTATATGTCTCAATGTAGAGAGGAACAATGCGTCACCAGAATAACCTCCTTTTGAGCTGAAAATATGAATCATAAGAAAATCAGAGGGTCTACCTATCTGCAGAAGTCAGAACAGCTGATTCACAACCTTCAAACATAAGCCAACCTAGCTATCAGGAATTTAATCGCATTTTTAAAGTGATACCAAGGACGGTTTTTGTCATTATGTTCAATGTCTTTCAATGGTTTTTGGTGTTTTTTAAAAGCATTGTACAGTACTTGTAGCTTCACAGCCAATATGCCAGCAAAAAAGAGAAAAAAAAGCACTCAAAGTAACTCTGCACTCCTGCCTCAGTTGTCTCTTATGACAGTTGTATTGTATAAGTACGTTGTAGTGTATAAGTACGATCAAGAATAAGGACGTTACTGTAGCTACGGATCTGCAGTGGAGATCACAATAAAATAAGACAAATAAAACACTCAAGAAATGAATGACTCAAGAGAAAACGAAAGAGCTTGTGATCAAACGGGTAAATCTCAGACAGTGTCGTAGATGACCCGACCTCCATGTAGGAGGACCCTGAAGGCTGCAAAAGTTCCTTTGAGTGCCTTGAACAGGAGCCAACATCTCGACTCCACTGGATTGAAAGTATTCAGAGTAAACTTGGTTGTTTTTATTTCGTCTTTTTGAGGGTTAAAGCTCATTGACCAACTTTTGCTAAGCTAAAGGCTGCTAACATGTTTGCAGAGTCCCATTTCAAGATATTGAGGTGTTCAAAAACTTAATCCTGAGTCAGTAAGTGTGAGCATATTTTTGTTACAATGAAAGATGACCTTAGCTGGATGGCGCTGGGAGGGTAGTCGGGTTACGCTGATAGAGCTCAAGAGCTAAGAGGTGTCTGTGCTGTTGATGCAGCAGCAGCAGCAGCAGCTCGTCTCCTTAAAGCCGTGTCCAGAGATGTGTGATGTTGGCTAGGCTCTGATGCGTTTAAATGACACTTGGTGCAGCTGAGCGGCTTTAGCCATGACTCAAGACAACTCCATTATTAGTCGATGCTTATAGCATTGACCTTCTTCCTGGAGAACAGAACTTGGTACGTTCTTTCCTCTAAGCCCTCTTTAGTATGAAAAACCAACAAACGACTGGTATGGTAGTAACATTCAGGCAACAATACAACTTCTGTCTGTTTTGTCCAAAACTTTAAACATTTATGTTTGCATGGACAGACATGCACAAAACCTTCTTGGCTTCCTTTTGTTTCCGCGTCAGACTGTAGGTGTCTTGGCAACCAGGCAGATTTCCAAGAAAACGGCACACGTGTGTTTGTAAGTGAGCACATTCACTTCCTGTTAAACCTTTTATTGTGTGCGTGTGTGTGTGTGACAGTCAGTGGACACCTACAGTTCTCATTACCAGTGTGAAAGAAAGTGAAGAGAGCGAGGGAGAGAGGGAGAGAGAGAGGGAGAGAGGGGTCTCACCAGGCAGTAAGTGTGTCAGTGTGACTTTGTCCTGAAACTCAAAGCTGAGGGGTTTCTTCAAATCCAGGGAGACTCCCTCAGCAATCCCTCAGTCTCATTTTTTCCTTTTATCAATCTTTTCTCTTCTTTTTCATACTTTCTCCTTCTCTATAACCTTCATTAGTTCCACTCTGTGTGTGCCTCCCTTCTCCCGTCTTACTTTGGCACACACACACTCGGAGCGCGTTTGCCCTGTTTAACTTCCAACCGCACCACACAATGGGACACTCCGAGCTCATTACACCGACGGAAAAGAAATATGCTGATGAATTAGCAGGAGGAGGGTTGAAGCAGGTGCGAGCGTGGCAGTCCTCGAGACATATTAACGCTCGTCTAAAAGCTCTGAAGCTGTGAGTCTCTTACTTCTTTGTGTCATGGTTAATGGTCGTTGGCGGTGTGATTTCTTGTCAGAAAAAGACAGAACAACTATTTACATTTGTTAATTCAATAACTTATTATCATCAAGACAGAAGACTGAAAGCTCATCTTTTTGAATGTTGCATTACCAAACAAAAGCAGAATTCTCCTATAAAGTGATCAATGAACACACCACAAAGTCAAATCCTTTGATTTAAATGCCCCATGACAAGTTTAGTTATTTCTGGGCTTGTGCTGAAGCAGATGTCCTGGCAGCGCTGAGTCTTGACGACGGACCGATCTGGTTCGGGTACCAGATGGGTTCTGGGTCGTGCCCCTTAATTGGCTTTGGTGTTAGTTCCAGCTCGACGCATCGAGGGACTACCTTTTATTTTAGCCCGGGAGCTACTCCCACGGACTTGATGTGTATGTTGTTGCTTTGTTGCTGAGCGTGGATGCAGCTGCAGGCTGAGGTGTCAACTGTTGTGACAGGACGAGCAGCTACACTGTCCCACATTTGAACAGTTTGCCCTGCTGAAATACATTTGTGGTTGTTGTACATGTATATTTGATGTTGGAGTTCGCCTGGAGTCAATTATTCAGCTACTACATACACAACATTTGTTCCATTTTCTGCTGTCGTTTAAGCCCTTGGTGTTTTTGTTGTTTTTTTTTCTTTTTAAAAGGTGTTAGATGTCTTCTGTAGAGGAAATGCACACAAAATGGATTGCATCCATTTTTGGAGTTAATGCAATGGCTCTCCCTGTAACGATACCATGTATTGTGAGGGACATACTCTCATTTTAAGAAAGTAACAGAGCATTTCAGAAGGCAATTTGACTTTTCAGCCTGCAGGCCCGCCTGTCCCATACATTGCAGTCTATCTCTGTTCACACAGCTGCACCTTTCAGACAGGACGACTAGCTGCTCCATCCCAGCTGCCCAGCGGCCACTGAGATATTTATGACTCCCGTCAGACCATTTACATTCAATGTTTCATTTGTGATTTGGTGTGTGTGTGTCTGTGTGTCTGCACACACTCTCTCACCGCAGGGCTCCATTCAGGCTGTAGCAAATGCAGTTCCATGTATTTCCTTGTGGTCGTGTTAAATTGTCCCGCAGCCTCTGGCCAACAGAGTCTCACGGGACCATGTGTTTTCTGCTTTTAGGTATTAACAAAATCAGCGCTGTTGTGTAATCTCTAATGAACAAGAGGCAGATTATTGTGGATTATGATGGGATCTGAAGAAAATCTAAACTCTGGTCAAAATCCTTGAACTTTTCCCTGATAGTAACTCGATTCATTGTGTTTCTCTACAAAAAAAAACTGAATGTACAAAAATTTTGTTAAACCAAATCTATCTTTGCTCTCAGTTTTGTTTTTTATTGCTACAACTGCCAGAAATACTCACAAATACTAGCAAACAAGTGCAGATGAATTGCATGAAGGAGTCACAATGTGAGCATGTGTACTTAACATGCACATAAAGGACAGGGCATATTTAATTGTCACCACTCTTTATGTGCATGCTGCACACCGTTAGAACCAAAAGATCAACATCAAAGGTTTTGTGAAAATGGATAGAAATCATAGTTTTGCTTTCAACTAGATACGCCTCACCTTGGGAAAAGGTGACACTGGTTTGTCTGATGTAAATATAATTATCTTACATACTGCGCAGATCGTTTCAAGAACAAACTATGGAAACTGGATTGTCCACCGTAAAGAAACTTAATTAATACTGTAAGTTACCCAAGGGGTCCCATTCAGGCAACGCAGGGCCGTATTAAGACTGTGAGACCCTTGCTGGTAAGAGTGTTCCCACCAGAACCACGCGGTGCGTTTCAGTAGCAACCTGCTGCTCTGCTCCATTAAACACTTGATTTTGGTTGTCGGGCACGGCTGCATCAATTTACACTGTAGGGATCGAGCTCACAGGAGGTCAGAAAAAACAACGAAAACAGAGACTATTAGTTGACTCTGACTCGTGTTTTGAGATTATGTAATGGTTCTTTTTAAATGTCCAGGGGACAGCATGATACTGTGATTTTTTTTTTTTTGCACCATCTTAAAACCTTTTTTTCAATTTCGTAGTCTTCCGAATTTATGGAATTAAGAAACACCCTGCTCCTGAAACACTAAGTCAAACGCGCGGTGCAGCCTGAATGCAGCGCCAGTAGGACCGAGCGCTAAGGCGAATAGCTTAGTCATTTTACATGCATTCGGTCTTTCATCCAAATACAAGCACAGCTTAGCTGTATTTATACTTCTGCATCAAAGCTACGGCGTCGTTACAGCGTCTGTGTGAACCCGATGGCGTTGTGGCCGTGAGTAACCTACGCGCAAAGCATAAATCAAAGGTTTTTTGCGCAACTGAGCACAAAACTTCTAGGGTCACACTTGCCGAGTCGTACCATGGCCTGACACGACTGGCCCCTCCCCCTTCCACATCTTCAAACCTTGCCAGGGACAAGGGATTGTGGGCAGATTATTCACAACTTCAGGGGTCAGCTATGCTCGGGAATGATTCAAATATCCTTGTGTGGGTGCACCTTGAGAAAATTACTCTCATGTTGAAAAACATTCATTGATATGAAGACAGGGAGAAGTGCACTGTTTAGCTGTGCCCTTTGTTACCTGGAGATGGATCAGTAATTCTAGCCACCGTGACTCTAACAGCCAATCATAGCAGAGCGTCCCACCTATTTCACCCTGATCTTTGATCCGGTCCAGAAAAAGATGGGTGAAGTAAAAGCATGTGTGTGTAACAGTTCTGCGGCGTTGGTGTTACTGCGGGGTGATATCCCTTTACATGTGCAAGGTTGAGCACTAGTGCGGTTACTGCCGAGACAGATGCTCTGCCTCATGTCCAGCCTGTTAGACACCACGGAAGGGGCTAGACGGACAGTCCTTCACCTCGCCACCACCTACGGTGCACAGGGAGCGCCACGCTGAGCAGCGGAGGCTGTGGTCAGACTAACACAGCCGTCACCTCCATCTGGTCAGATCAGACCTGGACCATGACTTCATCTGCAGAGATACTCCATCTCTAGCTCTCTTTTTGAGAGTGTAATGCAGAACATGGTAAATACCGTTATCAAAGGACTGCAGAGAATCCCTTTCTCCCCTCTGCTTGATGGGTTTGGGTTGTAAAATACTCTGCAAAGGCCAAAAAGAGAAAGGAAATGGTCTGCTTATCAGAGAAGCACCACACTTACTCGTCTTTTGTTCCCGTCTGCCTCGGCCTCCGGTGGGATTTTTGAGCTTTGGAAAAAAAAGAAAAGCATTGAAAGATCTGACCTTTTTCCTTTTTCATGCATTTTTCAGCCCAACAAGTGTTCTGCTCAGCCGTGCGGGTCAGTGACTCTGACCTTTTCACCTGTGAGCGTAATTCCTCATGCACATATACACGATAAGTGCGTGCCGTTCCGAGCGGCAGTTTGTATGGTAGGAAAAAAAACAATCTATTATTTTTTGTTGTGCAGTCAGACAGCTACATTTTGCATATTTACCAGGGTAAACCATTAAAATGAATAACTACATCACTTTTCTTCCCTAAAATGTTAATTGAGCATTATGGAAATGAACTCTGCTGCTTAACAAAGATCATCTGGTGTCTTCCATCACGCTTACGGTTGCTCATTGGAGCACAGCGTGGCGATAATGCCACATGATTTAGAGGTGCATATGGTCTTGTCGCTGGCACCGCGGGCAGCGTGTCTCCTGGTTGCCGGCCCAAAAATGGAAACAGGAAATGGGTGAATATTCAGCGTCGGCCTTAACGCGTGAAATGTGTGATCCCCAGAGGAAACAACAGAGATAATGTGTGACAGCTTTGCCGTAGCCTCGAGTTTTTATCTGCATGTGATCCGGAGCCACTGGAGAAAAGTATCAGTACTGCTGAACGCTCCTACAGTCTGTTCCTGCGTGCTGTTGGATGGGGTGGAGGGAGGATGGGGGGAATCAGGGAATCAGGGGAAGACTGGTCCAGTGCCGGAGAGAGGGGGAGGTGAGGGCAGCAACAATCGCCATCGTTTCGCTCCACCGGCCAACAATCTCCCCCTGCGTTGGCTCTGATAAGCCCAGGATGAAAGCGCTTTCACTGGGCAGTGACACCCCCACCACCCCCCCATCCCCTCCTCTTCTTCACCTCCACACGGAGGAGGATGCAATGTACACACAACTGCAAAAGTAGATGCGCATATTTGCGCTCACTGTGTTCCTCCACCACGTGGAAGGATAATCACGCAGAGGTCGTCCATTCATCAGTTTTACTGTGGGCTCTTTTCTTTTTTTTCCTTTCCATTTTTACTAGCGTGTAAAAATGCCATTCAGGCTCTTAGCAGCTGACAGGAGGATTTATCAGCTGTTATCAACCTCCCCCTGATTTCTGCACTTACATATCACCCGAGTAGCCTTGACAAAAAAAATGATACAAGGCGGGAGAGTGAAAAGGGGAAGAGGGGAGGTGGTGCGGAGGGAGGGCTGGGCGATGGAGAGCGAGGGGGGTGAGGAGGAAGAATGAGAAGATGGTAGAGGAAGTGGCAAGCCAATAAAAGCTTGAAAAGATGAGTTTTCACCATCAATGAGTCTTTCACTTCAACTCGTTCTCGGGATTTCTCTCCCTCTTAACCCCTCCGAAACAGCACCTCCTCCTCCTCCTCCTCCTCCTCCTCCTCCTCCTCCTCCTCCTCCTCCTCCTCTGCTTCCTCCTCCCTCCATCACTTATCAGTCACCAGACACAGTTTCGACTTCGCTCCATTTCACTGCTCCTGTCCGTCTCTCTGCCTTTTCTATTCAACTCATTAATAATACTTAATGATAAGCCTTCCTTGGAGTTGCTTCGGATTTGATATTGGGGAAAAAAAAAACCTTGGAAAGAAAAAAGATTACATTTCCTGGCACAGAGGTGGCGTTTCAGTGATGTGTGGCAAAGAGAATCAGTCTTTTATTTGTCTAGAATTGTGTTTGTGTTGTCACGCACGCTGACGCCGCCGTCGCACCGGAATAGACCAGTAATGGTCCTCGGGGCCGCGCGCTGCAGGCTGTGTTTTGGCAGGTTAGACGGATGTTAAGACGAAGCGTTTGGAGCAGTTATGGCTGCGTTGTAGGTATTTATTGCTACATAAATGTGCACATTCACATGAAATATGTGACCAAATATTTCCCGTAAAAAGGTTGCGAAGGTACAAAAACACAACTTGAGACCTAAAACCCTCAGGGAATCACAATATTTACATGAACGGTCTCCCAAGTGAGATCTGGGACCAAGTTTGAATTTTATAATCAAAAGCAAAACTTTTATTCAAGCATTTCTACGTAATGCATAATAATTTAAAGTGCCTTGTTTAATGCTGACGGCTGATTACTTGAATCGTCAGCTGCTCTTCTTTGTGCCACTATCAAGTATGTTTTGAACCTTCAGCGTGTGTCTCAGTACCAGGTGGTCTGAAGGGAGATTGGGTTACATTAGAAAGCTGGTGTTGAATTCCCACTTAACCGACGCGGGTTTAGGAGTCATTAGGCCCACTCTGAGTCCACATTGAGTCCAGTTACAGATAGAATAACATTAAACCATCTGCATGGTGGGGGGGTGAATGCATTTAGGGGTAGGTGTAACTATAAGCCTTTTGCTTATGGGAAATACCCTCCTAATGGTTTTTATTTTTTTCTTCCCTGTTTGTTTTTGGAAATATGCCGCACGGTTTCATTAAGGGTTTTCATTTCAGGTTTGTGTTTCCTTGCTTTGTGATGCGTTAGCCGGTCTAAACCCTAAACCAGGGGTATTCAACTAGATTCGGCCGGGGGCCACATCTGCAAAAGGACTGTATGGAGAGGGCCGCACAATTTGAAAATGTGGGGGTTTTCAAAATGTATTTTGCACTCAAAGACGAAGACTTATGTAAATATAATACATTATACATTTGAATATATCTAGTTTACATATGCTTTTTCCCCACATCCAAGTAATGATCTGACATGCTGACATGTTTGCTGCGTTTAACACTGCTCCCTCACTCCAGCTGTTATTAACTGTTCGGTTTTTTCCCCACTTATTCCACCGAACATCGAAAGTGTTTTTTTTGCTATTTTCGGCCGAACATTCAGTGCATCACTATTATTAAAAAAAAAAAAAAAATATATATATATATATATATATATTTTTTTTTTGATATATGACCAGGGGCCACATAAAAGCTTAAGCATAAAAGCTCCTGGCGGGCCGCATGTGGCCCGCGGGCCGCCAATTGAATATCCCTGCCCTAAACAGAACAGTGGACAAAAAAGTTTGAGTGGAAATGAAAGACTATTTAACCAGAAATCATCCCAAAAATATTCAGGTATAATGAACGTAAAAGGAGCATAAGATTTGAATGAAACCAAAAATGCTACGCGCTCAAATTCAAAACACTTCTGTGTGCAATTGAGGCTCCAAACTCAACAGGCAAATCATAAAAAGTGCCAGAAGCTGTAATGTGCACTGCTCCTCTCCTCATCAGCATAAAAGGATGACTTACAAGACCTTCAATGAGAAATGGAAGTACCACACAGGCATGAACACCACGAAAACATGACAAAATCTGTCAGATTATCCAGCCATGTTACCTAGAAGTCCGGACAGATCGGACACATGGCCCACTGTGAGGATCAATGCTCTGATTTAATGAGCGCTATAATCAATCACCCCGCCACTTATCGTTATCAGATGTGCCGTATAAAACTTTGGAAGATTTGATTAGCAATTCACGCTCCGATACTGTACACTTACACTCGCTCACTGAAATGTTGAATATGGTGTAAAGTATTGATCGAGTCAGGTTGAATGAGGGGAAAATCGTCCAACAGCACGTCTTGCACCCGCTGTTGGATTAAGGTGTTTTTCTTTACACTGGATGCTCACATTCTTACTTACTAAAAGAGCAGACGGTGATAGCGTCACGTTTTGAATAATGCTAATGTGTTGGGTGCTTCCAGTGAACGTAAACATGCATCAATCACTTCCAAATGAAGAAGTTTGGTGGGAAGATGGGAAAATGTTAAGTTTATACTCCACGCGTCTATGACAAGGGAGAGAAAAAAAGGGATTTATGCAAAAAGCAGAACATAAATCTTTAATTTTCCTGCTCCCCAGTAAAATGTTTTCACTTTCCAGGCTTCAACATTTTTGCTAATTATGCCCTCTGCTTCAAGAGCTGGCGTCTTTTTCTTTTTTTTGCCTTCAACTAAATCTGTGCTCATGTGAATAACTAAAAAATGTTATAATACAGCATTAAACAGTGCTGCCTTCTTTTAAATTGTCTTTAATTTTTTATTACATTTTTGAGAATGCATATATTTTTTTCCTGCTGATTTCCTGAGCTTCAGATCCATTCGTGTCAATTTTTCTGTTTTTTTTCTTGCTGGTAACTTGGTTGGTAATTTCCTGTTTTTCAGTCAGCAGATATTCATACTCAGTCAACCTTTAATTTCTGTTCCTTTCGCCTTCGATATTCCATTTGTTATAACTTTCATAACCCTGTTATAGCCCTGCTCGTGTATGGAAACGTACAGTCAGTCATTGGTTAGAAGAACAATGAACACACAAGTCAGCAGGTGACTGACTTGATCATGCTCTCCAAAGGGCAGAAAATGTGCTAAATACAGCATGTTTTATAATGTTTAAATATTTACTATAAGTGTATAGTATAAGTAAAGTACATCATTTTTTTCTAGGTCAAATAAGAACTGAAATATTCCTCTGTTCATCCCGTGCAGCTGCCTCTTCCTTGTCCTCTTCATGCTTGAGGGGAAGCTGGATTTTTTCCAAGCAATCAGAATTAAAATCTTGTTGCTTTTTTTTTTTTAAGAATTATCAGGATTTACCAAAGCAAAAGTGTAGACCAAGTGATTTGTCTTTTATTTATTTTAAATGTTAGCATACAGCTACGGATTTAAAGCCCTCTTTACTGGAGAATAATCGCTTTTGATCAGCCGAGAAATTGTCAGACTTGGTTCGGTCATTTTCTTTACTCACTTCAATCCTGTTCAGGGTCACAATCATTTCAACCAGCTGTAATGGTGGGAGGAACCTTGAAGCAAAAGCAACAATGTGGTTTTAAAAAAAAAAATTATATATATAATTCCACAATCAATGAACTCAACACACAAGTTGCTTGGGTCTCTGTACTATCGCCCTCACTGCCTGCACAGTCACTAGTTAAGCCACATTTCCTTTTAGTATAAATAAATTGAATTAAAAAAATCAGTGCTTCCCATTGTGATGGAGTTGATGCCCCTTTTATTTGTGATTGGTTTTTAATTCCCTCCATTATACAGATTGTGCCCCCATTGTTCAACATGAGGAAATGCTCTCCTGTCTTTACACGGAAAGCAAATTTGATCAGGTTTACCACTGTTTTTATACATTTGCATGAAGTTACTGCAGCAGAGGAACTACACTAATGATCATTTTTGTCAAAAATGATGATGGAAAGAGGCAAGACCCATGCACGAGCTCGAGCTGTGCATTCAACAGCTTCTCATTATTTTACCACTGATGTTGGCTGGGTAGGACACTAAAGATTTCACTTCAAAATACATATAAAAGCTCTTCGTTAGTGTATTCACTGTTTGATTTACCCAACTCCCTGACACACACAAAAGATAAGTTTGTTAATTAACACAACTCCACACTATTTTGTCAGCTTTTAACACTATTCAAATAATTTAATCATTAGACTGTTCATAAACAATAGAATCATTTGCATTTGAAGACAAACCTGTATGTTGCTCATCTTTCTCATGCAGAAGAAAGGATCCAACCTCTTTGTGAACTCAGCCATCTGGATGAGTTATGCGGGTCTAATCTGTGACCCCCGAGAGCCTAATTCAGACTCATTGCCATTGTGTGTCGTGGGGCGCGAGTACGGAGCGCGCTTTTGTTAAACTCAGCTCGCTGGCTGTTGTTTTTAATGGCAGATGAGAGATTAATGGCGATATAATGACGGCGGGGAGGACAGCGCTCGACAACGGAATCATGTCGATGCTCAGGCCAATTACATTAGTCAGTCAAGGCAACTATCTGCACCAATGCGCATAAACACAATTATGCGTGCATAAAATGTACGTTAAAAAACATGCAGATAATCCCCCGACACGACGTGCATTTGTATGCGCAGAAGTAAAAATGAAAGTGTAAATGATTGATTTCTCATTGAAGAAGTTTTGCAGTCATTGAGCATTAGTAAGAGCAAAACAAACTGAGCTAATTCTCAACCCGCGAGCTCCCCTGTTGTGACAAAAGGAGGCTAATTTATGCATTGGTGACATGATGTGCGAGGAATAAGAGTGTGGCAGCGGGGCCGGATGCCCACTTTTGGATTGCGGTAATTGTGATTTGGTTGCTAGGATGTTGAGGGTAATGAATGTCTTGTTGATGCAGTTTGTCATAACCCGTGCCATCAGTGGCTGCTTGAAGACACAGAGCCTATTAGTTAGATGCAGCCCCATGATGTACGAGCCCACCAGGCAGGGGGCATTACTCATTTTATGAAGGAAAATAAAGAAAACCACAAGGCTACAGTAGATATATCAACAAGATTGTGAACTACACAAGGACGGCTCTTCACTTTTGCTATGTTATCACGGAGAAGGATAATTATCAGCACATCTGTCTTGTGACAAAAACAAAATACTCATCGTAAATCCCAAAAAAGGGAACTCCAAGACACATCACGTTGCATTCCAAGCCTGTAACAGTGGGAAACATCTGTATTCATGAAGACTAATTGAAAGGAAGGCCGCGTTGCATACAGAAGTGGCACAAAGAGCAGGAAATACGATGGTTCCTAATGCATTCACTGACAGACGATAACCTTTGATTTCCCCCCACTTACATCAGAAATGGCTGCTTGGAATGACAATCACGAATCAACAGCCTCTGATGTCTTTGTGCATGTTTCTACTGTCTGCGTCGAAACCAAGAAAGGAAAAGACAGACATACTATATAGATGTCTTTGTCTGTTTATGGATGTGCTTTGGTGGCAGAATGCATTTTACTAACTAAAATAAAATGTCTCATGCACGGTAACGGTGGTCTGAAGACACTCCTGGATAATCAGAAAAAAATTTGAATCTAGAGAAGAATGTGAAGAATGTAAGCATTGAGATCAGCTTTTATAATAAAAAGATTATGAAAAATGCCTCAAACATAGAAGCTAATTATGTGTGAAACCTTTTCAACATGAAACAAAAAAACAACACAAGAAGCAAACAAAAATGATGACAAATATTTGCTGCAATTTGTGTACTTGCTGTGCGCAAGAAAGGACTGTAAAGAGCATTTATCAGTAAAAATCACAAATATATATAGGTATTCATATCTGAGGGTCTGTACAACATCTATCTATAGTCTCAATCTGCACATAAACCCATCTCAGTTTGCCCAACTCAGCCTAAAGCCACTTTATCCTGCAAAACCATTTCTGACCACGTGGTGGCAGCATTTCACAAAAAGGTTAAATTATAAGTATTTCGCAGAGCACAACAGTAGAATGTATAATTACAGGGCAAACAAGCCGTGATGTCATCCATAAACTTTGTGGAGAGTATTTTTGAAGCCTCTTTTTTCTCATAGCGTGCAGCGCCATGTTGCAAAGGTGCAGAACGAACAGACCTGGGAAGCCGCTGGAACGCCCTCACATTGTGTCACTCGGTTAGACATTTTTGCTAACTGCGTATTACTTTAAGTGTCATAAGCAAGACAACCAAAATGAGTGCTGCCAGAGTTGAAACGTGGATGAGCAGAGCTCTGCTGGGACCCTCTTTCACAATGGAGATTGACTCACTTTTGAAGTCTACCCCTAGTGGTCACCTGATGAACTGCTTTTTTAAAAATACTTCCTGAATGCATTTAACTGGGATGTTAGGATTTCCGCACTCAGATTGATAAGGCATGGCAAAAGTTTTATTTTATTTTTTTAATTCATCTTATTTACAAGTGTATACATATTTCATACACAACTTTTTTGATTAATGTACCCAGGCAGTACCCCTCAGTTTGTCAATGAAACCTTTCTTTTGGTAATCTCTATTGTATCACCTTACTAATTTGCATTACATGATTTATTTATTGAATATCAGCATTTTATTTCAGACTTGTCAGTAAATCAGAGTATAAGCCTGTATCCTATTCCTGTGTCCCAGTCTCCTTAGTGTCATGACACATAGTCTAGTTTGTTTGGGTGTACCTGCAAAGCTTATTTCCAGGTATGGCGTACAGCTCAGCAGTTTGGATGTTTGAAAATTTCCCTCAGCTGAGTCATTTCTATGTCATCAGTTTCTGGTCAAGGGTGTTGATTTTGCCTCAGGTTGAAATTCATGCAGGATTCCTGCTAAAACAAAATGAAAGAAAGAATGGATTAACATTGAATTATGACTGAAATTGACAAACAAAATTGTGCAAATGGACTGACTTTTAAGATGACAGATGGACTATTGAATTTCTGTCAGTCGTGAGACAATCTGACGTTTATCCGGCATCTACCAAAGGCTTTCATATTGGTTACACCATGAGCTCTTCCGCCTGATACCCTTTATACACAGTTTCTGCACAAATTCAGCTGAGACGTGATCACAAAAAGAATCAGACGGATTTCGCCGGCAATTTAATCCCAAAACTTTGAACATCCAGAGCTCTGAAAGAGCTCCAGGAATTAGAGGAGGTGTTTAGTTTTAGCTTTACACAGCTAACGGCATACGATCAGCTGCGGAGCAGCAAAGTCAATCTCACTGAAGGACACTTCAACAGTGCACATCTTTCACGATGAGAAGCCTGAATGCAGGATAACCAGCTGAAGGACAATACACTTTAAGCGAGTATAATTGCAGAGACATGTGGGATGCACTGGTTTCAGCTTTTTTTTGCTGTGATACCTCAAAAAGCATGCCACTTTTCAGCTGAAAGTCCTCAGAGTTTTATCTTTACAATCCCTACTGACTGCAACATCGAACGGCTAAAGCGAGCCAGCTCTGTGAAGAGCGATTTCCTCGAGGAAACGGGCTAATCTGCTGCACACAGATACTGCGAGATGTAGTAGGGATTGACCTGAGCGGGTCTACTTAACATCCATCCCGACAGCAGCTGTTAAATCCATGTTTCATGTTGTCATGCTGACTTCCTCATGCGGAACTAATTGGCTGTTTTCGCCTGTTGTGCAAGAGCTGATGTCTGCCAAAAAATAAATAAAGTAAAGGAATAAAACTCAAGGACGGTCTCGGCAACTTGAGTATGCACTCATAGGCATGGACGTCGATGCAATCATGGTTGAAGATGAGCACAGGTGAGAAGAGCTGGACTAAATTTCAACCACGAAGGGTCCTAATAAGAATAATGAGTGAAATCACCTTGAACTCGTTGCCATAGCTAATCATACACACAAACAGCAGCTATACACACACCCAGCAACACAAATCCTCCCCTTTCCGCGCTCTTTCCTCGTCTGATTTGCATTTCGGTTAACGCTCTAATTGCCTCTCATTAAATACCTTGTCACTTTGATTAATTGGTGTGATACAGAAATGTAAAAGAGCAGAGGACGATAATGCACAGCGAGCTGTTGATGATTGGAAAATACAGTCAAGCCTGGCTAAAGATGCACAACAGAGGTGAAATAGCATTAATTCAATAAAGAAAAAAGAAAAAAATCGGGTAAAAAAAGTCGAGTCAGGAATTTTACGGTTTCACTGGTGATAAAAGTCTAAAAACGTGAGAAGCTGCTTTTAACAGTTTGCGGTGTAATGAAGAAGTGTAATGAAGAAGTTCATGGCTACCGTCTTTGTGGCTCGAGGCGAGCAGCCTTAAATTAAGATTTTTTTGTCTTCATTTTTTTTAGTCTCAGTTTAGGAAAAGTTGTCAGTCCCTGTTTTCAGCAGTGGTAACTGCACTCAGACATCCTGCACGTTCTTTCGCGGTCTCAAAAGTCGACACAAATCTTCTTCGTCTTATTATAATTTAAGATGAATCATATCACTGCATAAGAACCACCTACTCCAGAGTGTCATCATTGTCAGCTGGAAATGGGTTCTAATTGCAGTAAATTATATCAAGTCCCATATCTTTTGACAGGGCAGGTGTAATAATTGTACAGTGAAAATGAAAGATTGAAGATTGAAGTGTTTTTTTTTCTTTCTAACTTCAAAGCACTTTGATTTACACTACAAGTCCTGATTCCAATTTCTTGGCTTTTTTTAAAATTCCAAACGAGTCGTCTACATCATGTAATAAAAGGGATCCCTATCCAATTTGCACAGCATTCACTGGTTACCAGCTAGAAAAACAAGGTGTGAGAGAGAAGGGTCTGGGTACCGACCTGGGGAAATTTTGGCAACAGAAGAAACAAACCAGCATCGTTTTCTATCAGCACAGCCAGGTAACATGAATGAAGTAAGAAAGGACACACTTCCTTTAGCACATTGACAAACGCAACAGAAAAAATGATCCAAGCCAGTGCTGGAGGTCAGCCAAGGATTATGCATACTTCAAAGTGGAGAGCCTGTTACATCACTCGCCACTGTTGCATTTTCAAACACATCCAAGTCGCATCAACTGGGAAAATCCGATCTGTCCGCCTAGAGAACAAATGCAAATATATGTATGTGATTCGTATCTGAGTTATTTCTACATATCTGACCTTAAACTGATCCGAGAATACCCAAATCCATGCGCTTTTTGTTTTTTGCTGCTTACACGTCCTCCAGTCATATCCAATCTGTGCCACACAGGACAGAAAAATGTTGTAATTGGGTCACTTGAACCTTGCAGCGTAAATGCAGCTTTAGTTAGTAGTGCAAGGTGAGAAAAGAAGAAATTATAATGTTTCACCCTTTATTGGGTATTGAAAACCTTGAACTCCTGGAAAGCAGTATATAATAAGTTATGAAAGACGACTAAAGCCCAAAACTGCATTCCCTTAAAGGTGATAAGCTTGAATATTTCCTTAACTGACCCCTTCACACCCTGTGCTAACTTGGGCTAGCTGAATTATTTTTGAAATGCAAACAAAAAGTCTAATAAAAGGTTTATTTCCATCCCCACTGATTTATTCTGCTACTTTTCTCAGGTTACCAGTCACAAAACAATATATCTCTCATTCTGCCTGAGGTTTGATCCATCTGACCGAGCATATAGACCACTGGTTGCACAAGCTGCCACTCAATGGTATGAAAACATCACCGTTCCCTTTGTTGCGCTATATGATATCGCGTGTCGGAGACTTTTATTATTGAAATGAGACATTTGACGGTAAGACCTCAGGAATCATCTCAATGCAGCGAGGAGGAGGAAGGGAAATGAGATTTGGCAGATTACTGGGATCCACCACCTGCGCATCCTCGCTCTTCGCTTTATTCCTATTTCTATAAATGTGAAAGCACTCTTTTCTAGTATTGCGCTGAAGTTCACAAAAATCACAATGTGGAGGAGTGGGGTGAATATAAAGACGGAGGTGCTGAGCGCTGCGTCTCCTTGGGGCAGAAGGGTCAGTGCTGAATAGACGAGGGATCTCGACCCGGCAGCGTATTGTTTCATGAACCACAGTCAGCCGCCTCAGCATTGTCAGAAAAATGTGGTTCATGCAAACGACCACATTGTTCACTGTTTTTAAGTCCGTCTAGGGATGATGTAAGGCTTACACTATACATGAACGAGTGTGTGTGTGTGTGTGTGTGTGTGTGTGTTTGCTTCCATTTGCTCACAATGACACCAGGTCTGTCAGATTTGGCTGTGAAGCTTAGTGGTTTGCTCTTATCTCAGTTCTCAGAAAATACACCTATTCACAGATACACACTAAGACAGACAACACACAGCACTTATTCTTATCTCTGGGGTTTTCTTATCACTCCTGTTTGAACTGAAGAGTGGAAACAACATTTAGCCATCTTAACGATTCACTGATAAAAACCCTGACACATTTAAAGGTTGACACGAGCAATATGCCCTATTGAATATATTGAAAGCTTCAAGCTAAGCACTGAATTGGCTTTCACTGTCACTCAAGCCTATCTTCACAGCCCTGACAGCCATCTCCACATGGGCTTCACATGCAAGGGGTTACATCCAGCTTGGTCTGTGTCAGCTGGAGACAAAATGTGCAGTTTTTGACTCACCATTAAAGGCAGGCTCTGAAACTGGTTATGTTAAACGTTAAAATGTCCAATTTTGCAACAGAAATATACATGTTTAAAGCCTGGTAGAAAAAAAATTGGCTTTGTTTTCCACAGCTAGACTTGATGACAGCTGTACAGGGAGTGAATGTTTATGTACCAAATAATGCAGTAAGAGTGTTGCTTTATGACTTAGTGAATTGATACCCAATTGTGGAGCCCGCTACATGCTGCTGGGTCATATATAGTTCTTGTTTCAGCTCCAGCAGCACTTGTTTGGGAGGTTGTTTCAGTGGCCGCACATGAAATGAAGAAATAAATGTAACAATAAGGTCCTATTTTTAGCGTGAGCTGCGCCATGCTAAAATTGCTAAAGGTTGTTACATACTGTACTCTGCAAGAAGAGAAAAATGTATTCATGGTGGCGCTAGCAAGGACAAAGTTTGTTCTGGCCGGGACATTTCTTACTTGACGAGAAACTTAAGCAGGTTTTAAGTTGATGGAGGAGGAGAAAGAGAACATGTTTGAAGCGAGGGAGGAGGATTTGGTGTCACTGTTTTTTGCAATTGCAGAGGAGACGGACGAAAAGAGTTGTGGCACAAGCTCGTTCTGCACTAGCGGAAAAGCGAAGATGAGATTTCCACTTGTCCACAGTAATCCCGCCCACTTCAAATTTCTGCCCAATCACACAATACTTCTCGGACGTCACAAGAAAAAAAGTCCTGCCCAGATAGTGTGGTGAGAACTCCCAAACCAGCACTGCGAGAAAAGAATGACATCACTTTTTTCCTGCGGCACTGGGAGTGTCAAAGTCAAAGTTTATTTAGACGGGACAATGCATATTAATGCACACTACATTAAGCAGTAGAATACACCGGGTTTTAGCAGTAATGCTAGTTTCCACCCGCAGTCCCCACACACTCACACTCACACTCACACTCACACCTATGGGCATGCATGTTTTTTGGACTGAGTGAGAATACAATGCCTCTGTTCTTGAGGCGTATGTGCACACCTCAACTTGTGAGAGCTGAACTCAGGTAGCTGTGTTCTAGTCGGCCTCCAGGTTTGCTCATTCCCCCCATTTACCCACTTTTGAATCGATGGGATTTGGGCCGAGTCGCTCCAGCCAATATATGGTGTCAGAGACTCAGAAGTTTAGGCTTCAGGCAGACTTTTCAAGAACCCATTAGTGACATCACAGAGGGTTTGTTCAGTTCTTATGCCTGCTATGTTCATAAGCAATGATGTGTAACGGTGCATCACTGCTAGCAAGTAAACCATCAAATCATACATGACCAGCTGAATCATTTTGACCACACAGTTTGTTACAAAAAACCAGAACAGGCACTTAACAGGTAGTTGGAATATAAATATGAGTGTCTTTGGTCAAACCTGAAACAGTCAGGCAAATGAGCTCCACAAACAAAGCTAGTCAGCTACTTGAAGCTGCCATTGTTGATTCCTAAGAACTAATCCTAAAGTTTCTAATGTGGGTAGAGTCAGAATACACCAGAAGTGAATTTGGGCTGGCAGTTTGGGTAATACCATAAATACACAATGCTCAACACTGGTGTTGGTGCAAGTTAGCCGATAACGGCAACGCTGACAGTTTTAGTTTTTCTTCACAGTTTCCAGGAAGTCTAAAGCATGATTTGAAACTTTGGTATGACATGACAATTGCGCCAAATATACCCAATGCAAAACATGATACCTGCTATAAGAGTCTCGCTAAAGAAATGTTAGCAAAACCTTCCACTCTCAGGTTTACGAAGTTCATGTAATTTGAATTTTTAGATCCATTTATTTTTTATTTGGATTTAATTGAAGAATATTTTTTGGATAGTCCTATCCCATTGGGGTCCAATTCTTCTGACTTGAGCTCATGTTGTTTTATGTCAGAATATGGACTTGTGCTTCATTTATCAAGTTTCTCACCATCAGAAAAACCTTTTCTGTTGATTTCCCCCCCCCCTTCCCTTGTGTAATGATGTCAGCAACTAGTCATAACTGCATTTATCCCAACACTACATTGGTGTGGCATCTTTTATCTCGTATATTCAAAGTATTACTGCACAAACATTCAAACTCTTCAGGCAAAATAAATATCACAAGACATAGTCCAAAACCAGCCATAATACAGTTGGATTAAATGTAATGGTTTTTTGATACTGAACCACCACACTGCCCTCACTGACACACTGACAAACTTGTAAATAAGGACGGTATAGTCGTTCTTCCTGAATTGCAGCACAGCATCTTGAACCTCAACCTTTACGAAGGACTATTTGAACAGACAAGAGGCTTTGGCTTAGGACTACTGGGAACCAATTTTATTGGCAATGATAACCTTTAACTTGAGAGATATATGAAGGCTCCGCTATATTGTTGGTTCATTATAGCCGTCCTTATGGGCTGCCGTGACCTCAGACTATTTTAGTGCTCCTATGGAAGTTTCATGGGCGATATCAGGTGATGTAATGCGGTGATATTGTGTCTTTGTCATCTTAGTCACAAGAGCAATGAGAGCATGGAGTAATGAGAAAGGGGTCTTGTAATCAAAATGGAATTACCGCTCGATATTGATGGAAAACACACACCTCTACATCTCAGCGCATGCACTGCACTTGCATATTAGCACTCATGCATGCTGTGAAAGCCACACACAGACAGATAGTGTTTACACAATGATTGTTTCCTTGTGGGAGCTGCTAAAAAAAAAAAAATCAGAACAGCTATACATCTAATATATCAATGACAGAAAACCACAGGATCATCTGGTACAGAAAACAAAAATGTTTTTCAACTGTGTGGATAATCTTTGTTTGCGTGGCTCGCTGGGGACGGAGAACTCAGCAAAAAAATGATTAATATACGCTGAATAAACTTTCTCACTCAAACCTTTTTTGCACATCTTGGTTGAGTCAAACTTTCACGACCCCCATTTGTATTTTAATTATCATTTTAATGTCGTACCGTTCATGATGAACAAAGTAGTTGATGCGCAGAAACGCCCTCGCACAGCTAAGGATATAAAACTAACACGTTCTGAGCCATTATCCTTGCTCTTTGTCACATCTGCTGGCTATTAATCAGCTCCCAGTTACCTCATCAACAGCCAAATTGGATAGAAGCAACAGCAGGTAAACACGAACACAGGTGTACTCTCTACAACGGCGTGCCGTCCAGAGCGTTCCCGCTGATTGAAGATTAATATGTCCATCTGGCACTTTGCAACCTGAAAATGCTGAAGAACTTTCTCTGTGCTTATTTTTGAACCATGGGTTAGTTAATTTAGTCTACATGAATGTGAGGGTATTTGTGAGGGAAACAGAATAACAGCAGAGGTTAGCAGCCATCATGCACATGTGTGCTGATCAGCAACTTCCTCATCTTCTGTCAGCCCGAAACCATCAATAAATTCAACCTGTATGATTCAACCAGTAGTTCAATAGTAATAACCATAATGCCTTCCAAAGATGCGATGTATAATTGGGCAACTCCTGAGCGGCTCCCGGAGCACTTCATTACCTTTTCATATTTCAAAGTTATTTGACCAATAATGATGCAAACAATCGACATGCATGTCCACATTTTTAAGCCCCTGTCAAACAGTTTGGCACTTGCAGGCATCCGAAATCAATGCAAATAATCATTCTGAGGGTGTAAGACGCTGAAAATGAGCGCTAGCAAAAGCTTAGGCACAGAAAAAAGCAAGTAATTAGTTGGAACAAAGTGCCGGTGTGTCAGGGACAGATAAATATGCTGATGGATTTACATGCTTTCACAATGAAAGCAGTCAGTACAATGTCTTCCATAAACATGTTGGTTCTCAATTGATTCCTGTGTGTCACAGCTTTTTGTGATCTACTGCATGAGGAATTAGTGGTTTGAACTGGTTTTACAAATCATGCAAGGTCGACTTAATGATGCTTCTTCTCCCTTTGTCTGAAATGGAACATGGAGGGAAACCAGAATAGGATAAAATGTTCCCATTTAAATATGCTTTTAGGTTGTTTTTTCTCCCTCTCCTTCAGCAAATGCTGAAATCTGATTCATTTTATAGTTGCTTTAAATTTTCTAGTAGCAACAGTCAAGATGTCTGAATGTGCAGGGAAAATATACCCTTAAAATAAATTTAAAAAAGAGAGATAAGATGTGAGAGAATTACAGACAAAGTGCCCTTTATGAAGCACTTACTTGATCTGCTTCATCTGCAGTTATTCAACGCCTAACCGTGGAACTCATAGTGGTCAATATAAATGTGAGCATTTTGAAAAGTCTATGCATGACTTCCAATGCATCTATCAGGTGTCCTTCGTCTTTTCAATCTTCTGTTTTAACATGAGCAGATCAATAGATGCAGAGGATCACAGTCTTTGTTCTGTGTTACCCCAGGTGAACGGTCGGGACTTCTCCAAAGCTGAGCATGACGAGGCAGTGGTGGACGCCATCAGACGGGACCCCATTGTTGTCCAGGTTCTGCGACGGACCCCCACCAGAGCCTCGGCTGCAGCCGTCCATAACCACAGCGGCTCACCGCAGGACGTGTGTGTGGTTGATGTTTGCACGCAAACAGACATCACCTTTGAGCACATCATGGCACTGGCCAAGCTTCGTGCCACCACCCCACCGGTCCCGGACATCTGTCCGTTCCTGCTATCCGACAGGTGAGGAAGGATAACCAACGGTATGATTACAGAGCACTTATAGCATTCTGTTATTATTCACTGAGTGTTAACACTTTATAGTAAGATTATACAGATAAACTGTTTTTTTTTTGCTAAATATTGTGCGTCAGTTGGATTCCAAGGTTTCCCAAGGTTGCCCCACCGTTCTCCTTCTTTTCATAGTATCTATTTCGCAGCCATACCACAGCAAGGAACCCCTGGCAAAGCTAAGAATCGTGTTATCATTATGCACAACCAAAGTGGGTTGCAATAATTGCTTCAGTGTGCTCCATCCATTTTCTTTAATGGGGACTTTTGCACTGCGATTAAAAGCCAATGGGCTGATAAAGCTCGCATCGTGATACTGCATCCATTCTTTGGCTATTTGTAGGGCTTTCCTGGGCAGCAAATGAAATAAATTTGTCTCATAAAACCACCAATCTGCCAGCGTTGGTCAGTGATTATGGAGAGGCAGCATTAGTGACCACTTTACAGAGGTCATGGCTATAATGAGGATGATGATTGACACGTCTGAGATTTTCTTGCAAAATGAGAACCATTGTTAAGACCTAGCAGTATTTGGTTCACAAAATGGTATGAAAAGGAAGTCGTCTCATTTGGCAGGGAATGGTGCTATGAAAGAAAGATGAGAACAGAGGTGGCAAATCCGGCTTCAGAAAGTAAAAGTCCTACCATGTATTTGTTCTGTCCATTCACTCAACCAGCTGATTCTAATCAGCACAGCTCTTCAGCCAGGTAGATGAGCTAATTAGTGAACTCACCTGGTTTTAGTGAATGGACAGAACAAATATATGGCAGGACTTTTACTTTCTGAAGCCGGATTTGCCACCTCTGGATGAGAACACTTGCAAATTGGGACGTGCAGCAATTAAATTACCCATAACATGGTGTAAGTGATTTTCTGTTCATCTCTTTTTCTCTGTAGCTGTAACTCCATCCAAACCATGGAGCATGAGTTTTATGAATGTCCAGAGTACCTGTCTAATACCCCAGCAGAGCTGGAGAGGACTGAAGAGTACGAGTATGAGGTATGGCTATTAAATCATAAATGTACTGTGTTGTGGATGTTTTTCTCTCCCTTTCATCACTGGGTCAGTTTCTCTGGGCTGGCATTCATAGTCAAACTCTGCAGCACCATTAAAGCTTGACTCCAAAAATCCAAACAGCTCATCCGTGCTGTGCACTGGATCTCCTTTGTGGCAGATGCATCATACCAGCCACCCAGTGTATCTCCAGGTCCAGCCAGGTGACAGTGATGTGTGATATTTGCTGCTGTCAGTGATCCTGCCAGGTTTAATAGGCGCTCCTTGGTTCAGTAAACTACATTGTGGGTCATTAGGATCCCCATGCTGCCAGCTGGGGCCTTATACCTTACAGCGTCATCCGTATGAAAGGTCCTCCTGCGTGGGACGGGGGTGGGGCGGAGCGCAGGCCTTGGGTGTGCTATTAGCAGCAGTATCAGAACAAGTTCAGATACAGGGAATGCACACACAAATCTCCACCCGCACCTGCCAGACATACACTCACCAAATCAGCCATCCTCCCCTTTCCCTGTCCATCCATGTGTATCTAACTGAAACAAGAATGGCTTTCCTCTTGGATGAAGCAGAATAGGGCCGCCGTTCCCAGGAACATTACTTCTGATTGACAGCTTTAGCTTCACTTCAAACTGATTGCCCCCACGGGAATGCCTGTTGTCATAATACTGCTGATACTCTTGCCAAATCTACCATAACTACAATACGTCCAGGTAGAAGGATGCGAGTTTAACTTGCTGCATGGATGATTTGATTGCTATAGAGTCAAAAGAAAATATTAGCAGTGGAACAGCAGGTAATCCCTCTTACAATCTCAATCCCTAGAGTTTAGATACATAACTCCTTTCTTGGCAAAGAATTGTTGGAAAATTGTAGGCTTTAAAGAATACTTTGTTTGATGACGGTTGCACTGTGCAGGTAATGAAGTGGCAGCAGTGCACCACACAGCAGCCACTTACCCGTGTGCTATATTGGTCTTGCTTTAATGTCCTAATTATAGATTATCCACAGGTGCCAAACTTGAAATGCTGGATTCTTTTAATGTCCTATACCGAAAACAAGAAACAAACGTTGGTATGCAAACACTTGAACGAGAACAAAGGCTCCTGCTGAGCTTTGAGCAGCGTGAGTGTGAAGCAAGGTGAATTAAAAGACCTGGTAGTGCTAGTTTCAGCTTCAACTATACCCTGAAAGGCGGAGTGCAGCGATGCAAAGTTCAGGCTTTACATCCACAGTCTCAACGCAGATGCCATTATCGAGTCTAATTTGCCACAGCATCCTGGAAACAGAAAAAATGCCTTGTGCTGAGCTTGTCATCTGCCATGTTCCCATGGGTGTCGCTTTCATTTTGAAATGGTTTTGGGAAGCATTAAGCTGGGGATCAGGGGTTCCCACAGGAAATATTGGCCTTCCAATTATTTATTTACTGGATTCTGCGGGAATTCCTTCTGGTGAAAGTGTCTTCAGCTGTGAAATATGTATTCTCGTAGATTAACCGTCGTCATTAAAGGACACACATTCTGAACTTTAAAGAATGATCATAAAAAAAACAAATACGAGTAAGTAAAGTTTATTTATATAGCATTTTTCACAGGTTAAATGCCACAAAGTGCTTTACAAGCCACACATAAAAAGATAAGACACAGGCATAAAAGAGAGGAAGCATAAAACGTGAAAAACACAAGAAGCAACATACACCACATACTACCAAGCCCAAGTCTAATTAAAAGCCTGGCTAAATAAGTAGGTCTTAAGCTGCTTTATAAAAGATTCAAATTGAGCAACGCGTTGTACAACCTAGGGACCACTGCTCTAAAAGCTGTCACCTCTAGTCCTAAAATGAGCGTGTGGCACCACCAGCAGCCTCCGACCAGATGACCTGAGACGGTGAGAGGCGTGTGGAGCTCTAAAAGGTCAGAGATGTATGCAGGAGCTTGACTGCATAACGCTCTGAAAGTTAGAACTAAAACAAGAATATGAGACATTGATACCATGAATGATGGCAGTAAAAGTAAGATACATTTTAAAACCTTAAAGTTTGATGTAAAAAAAAAAAAATCTCCAAATGTCATCCTGAAAAGTGAATTACATCTTAGTGTTGTGATGCTAGACGGGGTCAGTGAGAGGTTTTTCACTGATGAATGTTTTGTAGTGTGTTCACACTCACAGAGGAAACTTGACTGATGTCTCATTCATTCATAAAGGAAAAGGGATAGATAAAAATGATCCGAGCTTGCCAGATCCATTATTGCATCCATATTTACATACATAAGTCTTCTTATTTGATGTTTTTATTGTTGTGTACAGATGCACAAAAAGATGGCTAAAGAACTTGGCTGCATGCTTTTGAATACAAAAATGGTTTAAAAACAATCATTAAACAGGAAGCCTGTCATTGCTAATTACCAAGCTTTACCTGAATGACCGAATTATCATCATTACGCCTTAAAGATGTTTTTTCCTATCAGATGAAAGAATCTCATCATCTGTAATGGGGAAACAATGAGCCACTGAACATTATGTTTTGCTGTAATTACTTTGGATGAAACATGAGGTATCAGTTAAGTGCATGCCAAACAAAACTGCTTCTACCAGATGTTTAACGTGCTCCTGAAAGACTGAACGCTGCTTATTGGCAATACATCTTTATTCCTTTTACACACATTCCCATTAAAACTGGTAAGTCACATACCGCAAAGATACATTCCATCCATTTTAACCAGAAGAAATTAGCTTTGTGGTGTTTGCTGTGCAGAGATTATGATCCAATCATCACTAATCAAGCCATGAATTCCAGTAATCTACTAAAAACCTAGCAAACCACCTAGTGTGCACTGACATTACCCTGTCTAATCTCATTTGCGTGCTGCTGTTATTTGTTTGTACAAATCAGCCAGTGTACTGAACTGACGAGGAGTTGTAAGAGAAGCAAATGGTGTTAAAATATCACAAACCTCTAACATACGAACCAACCTTTGAAGGTCAGGCCTGTTTGCACATGGGGTTAAATGCCGCAAAAATTAATTTCTTCCCCTGTCAATCTCTGCTATCGGGCTTTTCCATGACATAAAGATGGGGGGTGAGGGGGGGTTAATCCTTGTATCCCCCTCCTCCCGCCACCCTCAACATCTTTTTACCCCCCGCTCTACCCCACACCCTTCCTTTCATATCGCTGCAGCGATGAAAAGGATTTCAGCTGTGGGAGGTTAATAAAGATTACCCCCAGAGTTATCTTAATATGATTACCTTTACACACCGCAGAGATCAAAAGGAACCAGTGGTGAGTCGGAGCAGATTCGGAAAAATGTCCTGTGTGTTGAAGGGGGGCTTACTGTGGACATTAAAGACGACCAGCCCTGAATGTTTCTAGACGTGCTGATATGTACAAGCTTGTGAAAATCTCATGGTGGACCTGTGGTTGTCTCTGTATGTTTCTATATCCTGTTTTGATTCTAATTACTAAATTAGCAAATAGTGTTTATACTGTGATTTATACTTTGTCATGGTTCTGTGTTTCCTCTGCAAAGTTGTACATTTTAACATTGTTCTTGATGGGGATTGAGTCACTTTTGGAAGCAGCACCCTTTGTTCTTGTTGTGAAATGGTAGGTTAAAAGTAGGTTAAAAATAAACTTTCAGAAAGGCATTTCTGATGATCTGGTGTCCAGTACTCACTTTAAAGGAGCTTGAGGCTCCTTTTAAGAAAGGAGACTCTCTAGCGCCACCCTTCACCACGACGGCCGTTGGGGGTACTGCAGCCAACAGTGAAGCCAGTGTGGGTACCAGAATGTATCGGGCTGCAATATTTTCCCCGGAAGTGTGCATTTTTTCCCCGCGATGGTATTTTAGTCAGAAGCAGCAGATCATAGTGGAGGTAAAAGGGAGAAGAAACATATACAAGGAATTATCAGAATTATCAGTGATCTTACTGCCATAGGCTAAAAAAAATATTAGAGTTAAAATATTTATTAGGGACTATTTTCATTAGACAATTGGAGATTCATCAGTGAGCTGAGAACAATAATAGCCTACTATATACAGTATAGGGTAAACAATCTTTTGCTTGCTGCATAGCAGTAAGCAGTTAAATATTTTGATCTTAATAGACATTTTAAATTATCGATTTGCTTTATTACATTTATTAATCATCAGTTTTCACAAGACGGAACGTCATCACGTACGGTCAAAAGCCAATCACAAGACGAAACGTCATCACGTACGGGGAGCCGGTAAAAAAAAGCAGGTGGGAAAAAAAAGCACCGACACCGGCACGGGAGAACGGGGAGAACGTGCATGCAGCGTCATGTGACGTCACATCCGCAGCCCAGCGCGGGAAATTCGGGACCGAATTGCAGCACATTTTGCAGCACACAGCCTGTTCAAGGCAAAGGAGAGATACACTAGAGGGCTCATTCTTTTGGGTTTGGAATGCTTCATCTGACATTATTACTAGAAAACTTAAAATGTATACGGATTTTTTTCATAAATCCTGCCACAATCCGGCCTCAAGCTCCTTTAAATGACCCTACAAGAAGCCTTATGTTATCAACCAGCAGCATAACCAATAAGGGTGTAACAATATATCGTGCCACGAAATTTCGCGATACAAAAATGTCACGAAACGTGTCGTGGAGGTGACAAACTGTATCGCGATATTGGGTTATTAATATTAATCCATTGTGTTGACTAGTAACGCGCATCCGACCTGCGGACCAAAATATTACTACGCTCAGAAGAAACTAGTCCCATTTTGCGGCCCCGTTTTGAGCTCTGAACTTTTACTTATGTAAGTCTGGTGTAGAGTTAAGCCTTACCTTATTAAATTAAACCTTTTTCAGGTCGTGAGTAGGAAAAACACGGGGACAACTTCTGCGTGAGTTCGAGTGTACTTTAATGTCCGCTCAACAGTGTAGGTAACATCAACACAGCACCTAGTACTGTATCACTCAGCCCAATCTAAAACATACTAACAACTACAGATAAACTGACTAGTGTAATTATAGTCCCTGATTTACATCAGAATATAAAGAATATATTTATAAAATAATGAACTCTGAATTACCAAAATAACCTTCTTAACAAAAATAAATCTCCTCTTACACTTATAAGGTGAGCATGAATCAATCTTTTTTATGATGTAAAATTGTATGTATTTATTTACTTGTATTTATTTATTTAATTTTAGTTGTTAAATTTCTGGAAAAGAAAAAAGTCAAATCATACATGAGAGAAACTATTCAGTTTGTGGCTAAATATTTTTACTTGTATGAAACTGAAGATGCATAATGCAAACCTGACATTTACTTAAAACTTAGACAGTTATAAAGCAATACAAACTGTAACAATAGGGCAAACGTACAGTATTGTTTTTTATTTTGTGTCTTTCAAATAAAGACAATTTTTTCCAGTCATATGTTCCTCATTCAAGGTTGTTAAAAAAATACTGCTCTAATATCGTATCGTTATTGTGACCTCAATATCGTGTATCGTACCGTATCGTAAGATTAGTGTATCGTTACACCGCTAATAACCAACCAAACCAAATATTTTGTTTTGTGTATATTTATGTAACTGCATGTAAGCTTTTGAATCGTATGGAGAACTGATGCATGACATTTTTCTTTTTCTTTTCTGTTAAAGATAGAAGTTTTGTTTGTGTTTGACAGGAAGTGGAGCTGTGTAGGCAGAACACCCAGGAGAAGCTTGGTCTGACCCTGTGCTACCGGACCGATGATGAGGAGGACACGGGCATCTATGTCAGCCAGGTACAGAAAAACTCGTCGTATGTCTCTGTTGGCATAGCCGACCATTTCTGGTTGGGTATTAATTGATTTTTAAATGCTCCAGTGAAACAGTTCAAAAGTCCAAAAGACATTTCCTAGAAAGATCTCAAAAAGACAAAGCAATCTGTTCATTAAATTCCCATGATCAGTGTCCCTGGTGCAGAAAGTTATTAAAAGATGTCATGAAATGTCACATTCATTGCTGTCTTTGCATCCTAAAGCAGAAAGCAAGTTGGAGCGAAAAAGATGAAGGAGGGAGGATATTTTCCAGTCAAATATCAATTCTAAATGAGACACGCATGGCCAAAGAGGAAGCCAAGTTTGAATTGTGATTCCCTTCCTGCCGTTCTCATTACTCCTCCTTTAACATGTTCTAATTGATATTTTTAATTAGTTCTGAGCAACAGCCTTCTCTTTGCCCACACAATAAGTCAAATGACACATTCTCCCGTTTAGCAGAACCAATCTGAATACCAAACACGCAACACACAAATATTGGACGAATATTGCCCCAGAAAAGAGAGACTTCCTCTTGCAACACTGGTGATAATGCAGAGTCAAAACCAAATCATTAAGCTATCCAAGACAAACCTAGTTGAATGAGGCAATTCTGAGGAATTAAAGCAACACAAGCTAAATTACGAAACTGTTCAGTCTGAATGCTGTTGCAGTTTCAATCCCATTATCAACACAAAAGCAAGACTGTGAAAAGTAAGAGCTACGCAGAGGATTATCTTCCCAACACAAGGGCATGCATAGCAGGATTACAAAGACAGAGAATATTTGGCTCTTTTATAAATGCTCGTACATTAACTGTGAACTCCTGAAAAAACGGCAAGCTTTTCCTCTGGTTTTTCACCTGTTCCACATGAACCAAAGAAAAAGCACAAAAACCGCCAGCACCACGACGACCCCCCACCAATACAACGTATCTATTTTTGTATATTTGATAAAGCGATGAAAATGGAAATCCTCCTCATTAAAATGCATGTGTGGAAGTATTGGTGCCACTCTGGGCTCCAAATTCTGCTCTGTTCTGTTTTTTTTTTGTTTTTTTTCTACGTGCCACTGTGTCTCTTGATCTTCAAAGCTCCAACAACAAAGTTTATGAAATAATTTTTGAGCTTTGTTGTAATGTATATGCGTATCCACTGGGAAGTGTTTTCAAAAACAGGAGGTGTTGATTCATTCAGCCAAAATAGAACCGTGCCCGTGCCACAAACACTAGCAAATATTCATGATTTGTTTTTTGTTTTTTCTCTGTCCTCCATTGTTTTGTTGTAGTCGTGCTTCCAGCACGAGTCACATGCCCTTTGTTGTGTAAAGACTTCCATGTAAGATCAAGTCAAGTCTATCATCCAACAGCAAAACGTGAATAAAACCCAGCACTGAGAATCTGTGAAACACAAAACAGACCTTCCTCCTAACAGCAGACATGGAAAGTGCAGGAAGAGTGTGATGCATTGCCAGTGGTTTTTTGTTTTTTTGTAGAGTTCAGACATGCATAATGACAGGCTGTCAACCTTGACTTCTGTGCTCTTTTGTGCTCAGGTGGAGCCAAACAGCATAGCAGCAAGAGACGGACGCATCAAGGAAGGAGATCGTATTCTCCAGGTGAAAATTTTCACGAACAAACTGCAACAACACCAGGTTTTGTCATAAGCTTACATAGCTTTTAAGATCTCTGTTTTTCTTCTCTTTGTCTGCTTTTAATCCTTTGTACATTTCAAATAACTGTCAGACAGGCTTTGTATTCAGCCTTGGACTTTCAAAAAGGAAAAAAAAAGAAGTCTTCTTTTCTTTTCTAATTGTACAGAAACATGTCGATAGATCCTCCTGCCTGCTTGCAAGACAGTCTTGTAAGAGAATACTCAAGCTGCTGATATCTTTGGTCCGAGCTAGGACATGTATATTTAATTATCTCATTTTACCAGGGAAATTAAAGTCCTTAGTTGCAGTTATACCAGGCACTACATCATCTCTAGGACCACTGTCTGTATAACATCCTCTCATTATGCAGAAACCCCTATGGGGTCGGAGAATGAACATAGCTCTCTGTCAGCCAAGGTCTCTTTTTGTGAGTGGAACAAATAAAATAGAGGCAGATTGAGTGAATGTGAGAAGGATTCATGGTAAATAGATGCAATTATATGTTCAACGACACGATAAGTTTGTTTTTTTCTTAAATTCTAAGTTCTGTCCTCTTGTTGCCAGGTGTGATTTGTTAAATGTTAGAAGAAAAAGCCCAGCTGAATGTTTTCCCTTGCATTTCTACACAATCACTTGCATATGCAGTGATGCACGGACATTATTTTGTTAGATAGCAGCTAATAAGTTCAGAGAAGACTTCCACTTCTACTTTGTTTGTGCGTACAGGAAATTGAAACGGTGGCCTTTGTATTATTGAGCAAATGGGTTGTTGGCCTTACGAGAATCTGTTGGAATAGTGGGTCAGCGGGAAAATGGATCGTCAGAGGAAAGAGAAGTCAAACTAGAAAACTAATTTTTTTTTTACCTTTTGATGCTAAATTAGATAACACGGTCTCACACTACAAAGAGTAAGGACTGTTTAAGCCAGCTCTTCAGTCTTATTACTTATCTCAGTATCTCTAGTTTTCAATCCTGGCAACAGCGTACCTTGCCTCCCTGCGGCACTTGGAGTGCCTCCATTCTCTCAGTGTAGTGTTTGTTTCCCTGTACTATGAATGATTGGGAGTGGGGGCAAGGCCTGCTGTACTCCGGCCCTGTTATCTTCCCTTTGACAGCCCCATTACTCCAGTGACAAAAAGATGAACGCCACCTGTCAAAGCACGGTTAATTGTACGTCTGGCTGGCTGTGGAGAGAACTAACTCTCGCAATTGACTCTGTGGCGAGCGTGCAGCTGGCCCATGCCTCTGCTATGTATTTGTGGAGTTGGAGAGGCCAAAAGGAAGAAAGGCAGACAGCAGAGAAAACATGCTAGGAGATACACAAAGAGAACTGGTGGAAAAAGAACTTGATGGCAAAAGAGAAATTCTTGAAAATATGATCAATGAGTTGCATTGTACACTACACCCCTTCACCTCCCTGGTAATTTAATGGATGAGTTGGCATGTTGACCTAAGACTAGCTCTCTCTCAATAAGATCACCGTCTCTGTCTTCGATGTACAGATAAATGGCTGTGAAGTGCAGGACCGAGAGAAAGCAGTTGCCTTGTTGTCAAGTGAAGAAGCAAGGAGCATCACGCTACTAGTGACGAGACCAGAAATCCAGGTAAACACACGTACACACTTACACAGCCCTCCTGCCCTGTCTTGACAGCTCACATCATGTCAAATAAAAAGAGCTGCCAGCTAAGAGCTTTTCCTCCTTTCTCTCCCTATCTTTCCTGTCAGTTTGATTGCATTCAGTTCAAGCGCGCACGCGCACACACACACACACGCACAAACACACACTCACATAGGTATGACAACCAGAAAGACAGATTTCTGACAAGATCTTGTTATTGCAGCTGGAGGAAGAGGCTGGATGGCTGGATGATGAGCAGCAGGAGTTTGTTGAGGAGTTGAAGATGGAGATCCTGGAAGAGAGGAGAAAGCAGAGAGAATATGGACTTGACAGGGGAGATCAGGTGAGGGTGTACACTAAAGCAAAAAATGTCAGATAGCAAAGGAGGGATGATTGGAGCATTGTATTTGATCTATATAATGATCATAGCATCCCAAACAAGAGTGTAGGAAGTTGGGAAACAAAGGAAACATTTATTTCCACACTAAACATCCTTGTACCATTATTGTTTTTATCTATTTATGACTGTCTCTATATTACTTATCTTTATACATTCCTAAAACATTAAAATAAAGCAAGCAGCCATGAAATGTGGTAGGATGTTTATCATTTAAGAAGACAGGAAAGACAAGCACATATAGTGAGGCATTTAGTGGGCAACTTAACTCTTAAAATATCATGTTTCCTTAAGATGGAGAAAGAAGCCTGGACTCTGATAGAAACGGTACTTTGTCCCACCATTATGGTGCATAAGCCTTTATGACTTAGCTTGAAGTCTGAGTAGGTAAGCATCATTGATTTGAATTTGATTCGTGCAGCCATGGATAGCCAGAGTTCAATGAGTAAATAAGTGGTGGGTGCCCTTTCTGGTTGATCAACCACAAGAAAGGCTTTTACTCTTCTGACCATCTGCTTGGGTTTTACTGTGTGCTGGGAGATCTGCTGAAAGAATTTTGCTCCCTGCCCCCCCTACAGTTCTGAAGTGGTCCAGTACTGTTGTAAAAGCAAGATGTGAATTGCGTCCTTTCCACAAATAACAATACATGTGAATTTGTTTCCTACACAAAGCCCATAGAACCAAAAGATAGTAAAAGAAGAGGTTTTTTTGTTTACAAAATCCAAGCTTTCAATGTGGCATTGTAGCTTTCTGTAACATTGCAAAGCATGGATGTTTTTGTAGCGATAAGGCTCCAAATAAACAGGAATCCTCTAAAAGTTTTTACCCTTGCTGCAGTTAAAGTGCACAGAAAGCACTTTGACTTCCATTAGCTGTTGGCACCCATTCCCCGTGAAGATAATAGACAAACAAAACAGCTACTTAATTCAATTTACACTGCAGAACTACGAATCACACGACACAAAGTTAAACTTCTTCGACAGACTGCAGCCTACACAGTTTGACAGGAACCCACGCACTGTCAAGACACTAGTTTGAGTGCAAGACCTTGCACCAGATGGGCGCACTTTGTCAGTGGAGTGGACACATTCAACATCCATCCATCCATCCATCCATCTTCTTCCGCTTTATCCGTTACCGGGTCGCGGGGGCAGCAGCCTCAGCAGAGATGCCCAGACTTCCTTCACCCCAGACACTTCCTCCAGCTCTTCCGAGGGGAGTCCGAGACGTTCCCAGGCCAGCCGGGAGACATAGTCTCTCCAGCGTGTCCTGGGTCTGCCCCGGGGTCTCCTCCCGGTGGGACATGCCTGGAACACCTCCCTAGGGAGGCGTCCAGGAGGCATCCGGTACAGATGCCCAAGCCACCTCAGCTGACTCCGCTCAATGTGAAGGAGCAGCGGCTTGACTCCGAGCTCCTCCCGGGTGACCGAACTCCTCACCCTATCTCCGGAGTTCGGGTCCAGCCACCCTGCGGAGGAAACTCATCTCGGCCGCTTGTATCCGCGATCTTGTCCTTTCGGTCACTACCCAAAGTTCATGACCATAGGTGAGGGTAGGTGCGTAGATTGACCGGTAAATCGAGAGCTTCTCCTTTCGACTCAGCTCCTTCTTCACCATGACGGTCCGGTACATCGGCCGCATAACTGCGGACGCTGCGCCGATCCGTCTGTCAATCTCACGCTCCATCGTTCCCCCACTCGTGAACAAGATCCCGAGATACTTGAACTCCTCCAGCTGAGGCAGGACTTCTCCACCCACCCGGAGAAGGCATGCCACCCTTTCCCGATGGAGAAACATGGCCTCGGTTTTGGAGGTGCTGATTCTCATCCCTGCTGCGTCGCAATCAGCCTCAAATCGCCCCAGCACATGCTGGAGGGCCCGGTCCGATGAAGCCAACAGGACAACGTCATCCGCAAAAAGCAGAGACGAAATCCTGTGGTTCCCAAACCGGATCCCCTCCGGCCCCTGGCTACGCCTAGAAATCCTGTCCATAAAAATTATGAACAGGACCGGTGACAAAGGGCAGCCCTGCCGGAGTCCAACATGCACCGGGAACAAGTCTGATCTACTGCCGGCAATGCGAACCAAACTCCTGCTCCGATCATACAGAGACCGGACAGCCCTTAATAGAGGGCCCCGGACTCCATACTCACTGAGCACCCCCCGCAGAATGGCACGAGGGACACGGTCAAATGCCTTCTCCAGATCCACAAAACACATGTAGACTGGTTAGGCAAATTCCCACGAACCCTCGAGCACCCTGCGGAGGGTATAGAGCTGGTCCAGTGTTCCACGACCGGGACGAAAACCGCATTGTTCCTCCTGAATCTGAGGTTCAACTGTCAGCCGTATTCTCCTCTCCAGTACCCTGGCGTAGACTTTCCCGGGGAGGCTGAGAAGTGTGATCCCCCTGTAGTTGGAACACACTCTCCGGTCCCCCTTTTTAAAAAGAGGGACCACCACCCCGGTTTGCCACTCTAGCGGCACTGTCCCCTTCCTCCATGCAATGTTGCAGAGACGTGTCAACCAAGACAGCCCTACGACATCCAGAGACTTGAGGTACTCAGGGCGAATCTCATCCACCCTCGGTGCCCTGCCACTGAGGAGCTTACGAACTACCTCAGTGACCTCGGCTTGGGTGATGGATGAGCATGTCCCCAAGTCCCCACCCTCTGCTTCCTCAATGGAAGGCATGTCAGTCGGGTTGAGGACCCGCGGGTGGTTGACCTACAGGAAGGCGGGCCCTTTCGGGCTGAGCCCGGCGGGGTCCCACGGGCAAAGACCCGGCCACCAGGCGCTCGCCTACGAGCCCCAACCCCAGGCCTGGCTCCAGGGAGGGGCCCCGGTGACACCGATCCGGGCGACGTGGCAGTCCTTGTTCTCTTCCTCCTCATGATAAGCTTTGTGAACCGCTCTTAGTCTGGCCCGTCACCTAGGACCTGTTTGCCATGGGAGACCCTACCAGGGGCGTAATGCCCCCGACAACATAGCTCTTAGGATCACTCGGGCACACAAACCCCTCCACCACAGTAAGGTGACGGTTCAAGGAAGGGCACATTCAACATATTAGTGATTAAAATGTCCAAAGTATTTTGCAAATATCATTTTAATTTGAAGATGGAAAATTACTAAAGAGTACTGCAACAGATAATCATCACCTGCACCTGTGTTTGGTGTTATAATAAGTCATATCCAACCTGATACAGTAATTCTTTATCATTATCAATTATTTTAAGCATAAAGTGTCATGACTAAGAGGTAGGTGTGGCATGATTGCTTAAAAAAACCACGAGGTCATCAAAGAATGATACAGTTTGGTATTATCTGCACAGAAACAAAAAAGTGATGCAAGGAGGCGAACAGGGCCAATGAGGTGCTGTGTTTTGTAAAAAGAAGGTATCTCAACATAGAGCTCTGGGGCATCCCAGTAGAGGGATGGTCAGAGGACTTGACATGACTCCTTGACAGAAAGCCCAGTGAAATATGATTATTTGTGACCCTTAAAGGTTAGGAAATAGTACGGTTTTGACAAAAATCAGCAAAATAATAGTATTTTTTATCTTTATACTAGCTTCAAGCCGAAGAGGAGATAACAACAGACACAGCTACCTGTTCATCCAACAATCAAGACAGTGGATTTGGGCGCAGTACAGACAGTCCAGAGCATCAGCCCCTTCTGGCCAGACTTCGCAGGAGAGGTCCAGCCCATTGCCTAAGGAATAAGTGGCGGTCAGAGAATCCACACATTAGGCAAGGGATTGTTATACCCCAGGAAAACCAGAGTACAAGAACAGGCCATGAAGGAGTGAGTATTCGCAATGGTGGAGGTGGGATTTTAGGTTTAGAGAACTGCTTCCAGCAACTCCTAGAGCTCAAATGTCAGATCCGGAATGGGGGTGAGTGTGGGGTGTACTCCATTCGACACAGTATAGAGTGTAGCCTCACTGAGCAAGGCGGAGGGGACAGAGATGGTGAAGACGATGTGGGGGAAGAGGGAGGGGTAGAGCAAGAGTTGAGGATGCTAAATGAGGAGCTGCGTAGCATTGAGTTAGAATGCCAGAGCATCATGCAGGCCCATCAGCTCCGCCAGTCCCACCACCTGGAGCACTCACAGCCTGCACCCAGCTCACCAGGAAAGAGCCCGAAGGATGGACATAAGCGGCTAGGCAGGCTGGCCGACATCCACGAACACCCAGAGCGATCCGATAGTGATAAATTCCGTGAAAAGGACAGCTCCAGTGCCTACAACACAGCAGAGAGTGCTAGGTCAACACCGCTGGGTATGGAGAAATCCCCTGACCATTCTCTACAGAGACACATCAGGATCACCAACCAGAAAAACCTCAGACTGGCTTCCACCACACCATCCAATCCCATTCCTATTCCTAAGCCCCAAGGCACAACTAGGAGTTGCAGACCAGCAGATCCAGGTTCGGTTATCTCGAGCAGCCCAGACCAGACCAATCCCTCCAGATCTGAGTCGGACCCAGCTCTGCCAGCAGATGACGAGAGGTGTGAGAAAAAGGGGAGGGCCAGAGACTCCAAGAGAGGGCTTCCATATGGTTCTTCATATCAGAGTGCCACCTATCATGGCCAGGGAGGATCCAAACTTCAGGTATGCAGCATCAAAAATACATGTGCATGTAATGCTGATGTGCTTCTGTATAAGGTTGCATCCACATTAGCACATTCGTTTTAAAATGTGAAGCTTTTGCCTGGTGTTATACGAGCGCATGCAATCCTTGAAAGTGAAAAACCTTTGATATATTTTCAGTTTGTTGTATTCATATCAAATCATTATCAGAAAATAACATACCGGTACATGCACCCTAACAAGGGATTAAGAGAAATCTGTGACAAAGGCAGAGTTTTCAACTCGGTTTCATTTGCGTGTAGATCCCCGGCGATAATGGATGCCCTATGACATGTACTTACGGTGGTGTGACATGGATAGATATTTTTTCCAACACAGCATCAAAGCACCTGAAATAATGTTTTAAAACAATAGCAGACTAATGCGGAGGCAGCGTAAAGCATCAAATCAAATCAAAGTTTATTTATATAACACTTTTCATGCTGAGTATTGCAAAGTGCTTTACATAATAAAATCAACACCAACATATAAAAACTGACACACTCATTTAACCATGAGTGTGTCAGTTTTTATATGTTGGTAACATACATCATTGGGGCGGCAGTAGCTCAGGTGGTAGAGCGGGTCGTCCAATGATCGGAAGGTCGGCGGTTCGAATCCCGCTCTGTCCCAGTTTGCTGTCGTAGTGTCCTTGGGCAAGACACCTTACCCACCTTGCCTCGTGTGAATGTGTTTGAATGTGTATGAATGTTGGTGGTGGTCGGAGGGGCCGTTAGGCGCGATATGGCAGCCACGCTTCCGTCAGTCTGCCCCAGAGCAGCTGTGGCTACAGATGTAGTTTACCACCACTGGTGAGAATGTGTATGAATGAATAATGATTTCTGTAAAGCGCTCTGGGTGCCTTGAAGGGCGCTATATAAATCCAAGTCATTATTATGGGCATGCCAAGTAGTGGCATGACCATATTGCAATCGTCCAGAATGGCCCAAAAGGCAATGTTGCTAGCGTTTCGCTAACATGCTAAAGTTGCAAGGGTCCCACTGCGCACCAGCGGGTGTAAAGCATGACCCCGCACTGATGTGGGAAAAGAAAATCTCCAAAAAATGAAACACGGCCGAGAAAACCTGAAAAATGAAGGCGATATATTAGTATACAGAAAGGTTTCCCTTTTTTTATTATTATGGGCATGCCAAGTAGTGGCATGACCATATTGCAATCGTCCAGAATGGCCCAAAGGGCAATGCTGCTAGCATGCTAAAGTTGCAAAAGTCCCACTGCGCACCAGCGGGTGTACAGCATGACCCCGCACTGTTGTGGAAAAAAAAAATCCCCAAAAACTAAAACACGGCCGAAAAAATGAGGAAAAACATGAAAATGAAGGCGATATATTAGTATCTAGAAAAGGTTTCCCTTTTCTTATTATTATGGGCATGCCAAGTAGTGGCATGACCATATTGCAATCGTCCAGAATGGCCCAAAAAGCAATGTTGCTAGCGTTTCGCTAACATGCTAAAGTCGCAAAGGTCCCACTGCGCACCAGCGGGTGTAAAGCATGACCCCGCTCTGTTGTGGAAAAAAAAAATCCCCAAAAAATGAAACACGGCCGAGAAAACCTGAAAAATGAAGGCGTTAAATTAGTATCTAGAAAGGTTTCCCTTTTCTTATTATTATGGGCATGCCAAGTAATGGCATGACCATATTGCAATCGTCCAGAATGGCCCAAAGGGCAATGTTGCTAGCATTTTGCTAACAAGCTAAAGTCGCAAAAGTCCCACGTCACACCAGCGGGTGTACAGCATGACCCCGCACTGATGTGGAAAAAAAAAATCCCCAAAAACTAAAACACGTCCGAAAAAATGAGGAAAAACATGAAAATGAAGGCGATATATTGGTATACAGAAAAGTTTCCCTTTTCTTATTATGGGCATGCCAAGTAATGGCATGACCATATTGCAATCGTCCAGAATGGCCCAAAGGGCAATGCTGCTAGCATGCTAAAGTCGCAAAAGTCCCACTGCGCACCAGCGGGTGTACAGCATGACCCCGCACTGATGTGGAAAAAAAAAATCCCCAAAAAGTAAAACACGGCCGAAAAAATGAGGAAAAACATGAAAATGAAGGCGTAAATTAGTACCCAGAAAAGGTTTCCCTTTTCTTATTATTATTATTATTATTATTATTATTATTCTTATTCCGCACTTTTTTTCGTCCGTTAATACGGCCCGAACCGCAACGTGCACCCATGCATGGCATACATCGTTGGATGCGTCTCCATCGTGATTCGATGGGCATTACTTTTCTCCGTAATAGGGGTTACCGTGGCAACGCTAGTTGCCAAAAAGCAAAAAAAAAGGCGAAAATTCCCACGCTTATTGCTCGGCCGAACTTTATCGTAGAGACATCGTTCAAACTTTCAAACACTCGGCCCGATAGTCACTAAAGGACCATAAAACTTCATTATGCTACTTATCACGGTTTTTGCGATATTTAACTTTCAATTTAAAAAAAAAATCTATTTTATTTTGGACGCTTGTTGCTAGGCAACGGTTTATCGTACAGACATCATTACAACATTGACAAACCCGGGACGCTTTGTACTGCAACATATTTTAGTCTCGTCATGCTTGCTATTACGGTTTTTGAGATATTCCACATTGTTCATTTTGATGCTAACGGAACTTCGGATGCTTGTTGCGCGGCAACGCGGTATCGCAGAGACTTTGATTCAACGTTAAAATACTCAGTTTGATGTGGACTACAACATACTGAGGTCTCATTACGCTGTTGTTTACAGCTTTTGAGATATTGAAGCCAAATTGTCCCATTCTATCCTATGGGGCTTGTTACCATGGCAACAAAAACCAATGCATTTGTATGGGGGAGCATGTGAATAAACAATCTGTTAATGCTGCCTGAACCGGAACGTGCACCCATGCATGGCATACATCGTTGGATGCGTCTCCATCGTGCCTCGATGGGCATTACTTTTCTCAGTCAAAAGTGTTACCGTGGCAACGCTAGATGCCATAAAGCAAAAAAAAAGGCGAAAATTCAGACGCTTATTGCTCGATCGAACTTTGTCGTAGAGACATCGTTCAAACTTTTAAACACTCGGCCCGATTGTCCCTAACGGTACGTACAAGCTCATTATGCCAAGTATTACAGTTTTTGCGATATTTACCTTTCAGGTTTTTTTTTAATTTCCGTTTGACTTTGGACGCTTGTTGCTAGGCAACAGGTTATCGTAGAGACATCGTACAAATGTCCCCTGACTCGGCACGCTGTGGACTTCAACTTACTCAAATTTCATGAAGCTGGGATTTAAGGAAATTTTATGTCAAAATCCAGGCCAAATGGCCCCATTCATTCGGATGGGGTTTTGTACCATGGTGAAAAAAAAAACCTATCCGTTAACGTAGCCTGAACCGGAACATGCACCCATGCACGGCATACATCGTTAGATGCGTCTCCATCTTGCCTTGATGGGCATTACTATTCTCAGTCAAAAGCATTACCGTGGCAACGCTAGATGCCAAAAAGCGCGCCCCATTAATAACTATTGGGAGCACAAGAATGAATGAAATACAAGCGTAAAAACACCTCAAACTGACATAGAACCACCCTAAACACAACCACTACAGCCCCAAACCAAAGCAGCGAGAGGGGACGAATGGGCGGTAGGGCATGCCCATATCAAAATTTCCAGAAATTTTCTAGTTATTCTTATTATTCCGCACTTTTTTTCGTCCGTTAATACGGCCCGAACCGCAACGTGCACCCATGCATGGCATACATCGTTGCATGCGTGTCCATCGTGATTCGATGGGTATTACTTTTCTCAGTAATAGGGGTTACCGTGGCAACGCTAGTTGCCAAAAAGCAAAAAAAAAGGCGAAAATTCCCGCGCTTATTGCTCGGCCGAACTTTATCGTAGAGACATCGTTCAAACTTTGAAACACTCGGCCCGATAGTCTTTAAAGGACCATACAACTACATCATTCTAGTTATTACGGTTTTTGCGATATTTAACTTTCAATTTAAAAAAAAAATCTCTTTTATTTTGGACGTTTGTTGCTAGGCAACGGTTTATCGTACAGACATCATTACAACATTGACAAACCCGGGACGCTTTGTACTGCAACATATTTTAGTCTCGTCAAGCTAGCTATTACAGTTTTTGAGATATTCCACGTTGCTCATTTTGACGCTAACGGAATTTTGGACGCTTGTTGCGCGGCAACGCGATATCGTAGAGACTTTGATTCAACGTTAAAATACTCAGCTTGATGTGGACTACAACATACTGAGGTCTCATTACGCTGTCGTTTACAGCTTTTGAGATATTGAAGCCAAATTGTCCCATTCTATCCTATGGGGCTTGTTACTATGGCAAAAAAAACCAATGCATTTGTATGGGGGACCATGTGAATAAACAATCTGTTAATGCTGTCCGAACCGGAACGTGCACCCATGCATGGCATACATCGTTGGATGCGTCTCCATCGTGCCTCGATGAGCATTACTTTTCTCAGTCAAAAGTGTTACCGTGGCAACGCTAGACGCCAAAAAGCAAAAAAAAAGGCGAAAATTCAGACGCTTATTGCTCGGTCGAACTTTATCGTAGAGACATCGTTCAAACTTTCAAACACTCGGCCCGATTGGCACTAACGGACCCTACAAGCTCATTATGCCAATTATTAAAATTTTTGCGATATTGACCTTTAATTTTTCTTTTTTATTTCCATTTGACTTTGGACGCTTGTTGCTAGGCAACAGATTATCGTAGAGACATCGTACAAATGTCCCCTGACTCGGCACGCTGTGGACTTCAACATACTCAAATCTCATGAAGCTGGTATTTAAGGAAATTTTATGTCAAAATCCAGGCCAAATGGCCCCATTCATTCGGATGGGGTTTTGTACCATGGTGAAAAAAAAAACCTATCCGTTAACGTAGCCTGAACCAGAACGTGCACTCATGCATGGCATACATCGTTACATGCGTCTCCATCTTGCCTCGATGGGCATTACTATTCTCAGTCAAAAGCGTTACCATGGCAATGCTAGATGCCAAAAAGCGCGCCCCATTAATAACTATTGGGAGCACAGGAATGAATGAAATACAAGCGTAAAAACACCTCAAGCTGACATAGAACCACCCCGAACACAACCACTACAGCCCAAAACCAAAGCAGCGAGAGGGGACGAATGGGCGGTAGGGCATGCCCATATCAAAATTTCCAGAAATTTTCTAGTTATTTTTATTATTATTATTCTTATTCCGCACTTTTTTTCGTCCGTTAATGCGGCCCGAACCGCAACGTGCACCCATACATGGCATACATCGTTGCATGCGTCTCCATCTTGCCTCGATGGGCATTACTTTTCTCCGTAATAGGGGTTACCGTGGCAACGCTAGTTGCCAAAAAGCAAAAAAAAAGGCGAAAATTCCCGCGCTTATTGCTCGGCCAAACTTTATCGTAGCGACATCGTTCAAACTTTGAAACATTCGGCCCGATAGTCTTTAAAGGACCGTACAACTTCATCATGCTAGTTATTACGGTTTTTGCGATATTTAACTTTCAATTTAAAAAAAAAATCACTTTTATTTTGGACGCTTGTTGCTAGGCAACGGTTTATCGTACAGACATCATTACAACATTGACCAACCCGGGACGCTTTGTACTGCAACATATTTTAGTCTCGTCATGCTTGCTATTACGGTTTTTGAGATATTCCACATTGTTCATTTTGATGCTAACGGAACTTCGGATGCTTGTTGCGCGGCAACGCGGTATCGCAGAGACTTGGTTCCAACGTTAAAAGACTCAGCTTCATGTGGACTACAACATACTGAGGTCACATTACGCTGTCGTTTACAGCTTTTGAGATATTAAAGCCAAATTGTCCCATTCTATCCTATGGGGCTTGTTACCATGGCAACAAAAACCAATGCATTTGTATGGGGGACCATGTGAATAAACAATCTGTTAATGCTGCCCGAACCGGAACGTGCACCCATGCATGGCATACATTGTTGGATGCGTCTCCATCGTGCCTCGATGGGCATTACTTTTCTCAGTCAAAAGTGTTACCGTGGCAACGCTAGATGCCAAAAAGAAAAAAAAAAGGCAAAAATTCAGACGCTTATTGCTCGGTCGAACTTTATCGTAGAGACATCGTTCAAACTTTCAAACACTCGGCCCGATTGTCCCTAACACTACGTACAACCTCGTTATGCTAATTATTACAGTTTTTGCGATATTGGCCTTTCATTTTTTTTTAAATTTCTGTTTGAATTTGGACGCTTGTTGCTAGGCAACAGGTTATCGTAGAGACATCGTACAAATGTCCCCTGACTCGGCACGCTGTGGACTTCAACATACTCAAATTTCATGAAGCTGGCATTTAAGGAAATGTTATGTCAAAATCCAGGCCAAATGGCCCCATTCATTCGGATGGGGTTTTGTACCATGGTGAAAAAAAAAACCTATCCGTTAACGTAGCCTGAACCGGAACATGCACCCATGCAAGGCATACATCGTTAGATGCGTCTCCATCGTGCCTCGAAGGGCATTACTATTCTCAGTCAAAAGCGTTACCGTGGCAACGCTAGATGCCAAAAAGCGCGCTCCATTAATAACTATTGGGAGCACAGGAATGAATGAAATACAAGTGTAAAAACACCTCAAACTGACATAGAACCACCCTAAACACAACCACTACAGCCCAAAACCAAAGCAGCGAGAGGGGACGAATGGGCGGTAGGGCATGCCCATATCAAAATTTCCAGAAATTTTCTAGTTATGGGCATGCCAAGTAATGGCATGACCATATTGCAATCGTCCAGAATGGCCCAAAGGGCAATGTTGCTAGCATTTTGCTAACAAGCTAAAGTCGCAAAAGTCCCACGTCACACCAGCGGGTGTACAGCATGACCCCGCACTGATGTGGAAAAAAAAAATCCCCAAAAACTAAAACACGTCCGAAAAAATGAGGAAAAACATGAAAATGAAGGCGATATATTGGTATACAGAAAAGTTTCCCTTTTCTTATTATTCTTATTATTCCGCACTTTTTTTCGTCCGTTAATACGGCCTGAACCGCAACGTGCACCCATGCATGGCATACATCGTTGGATGCGTGTCCATCGTGATTCGATGGGTATTACTTTTCTCAGTAATAGGGGTTACCGTGGCAACGCTAGTTGCCAAAAAGCAAAAAAAAAGGCGAAAATTCCCGCGCTTATTGCTCGGCCGAACTTTATCGTAGAGACATCGTTCAAACTTTGAAACACTCGGCCCGATAGTCTTCAAAGGACCATACAACTTCATCATTCTAGTTATTACGGTTTTTGCGATATTTAACTTTCAATTTTAAAAAAAAATCTCTTTTATTTTGGACGTTTGTTGCTAGGCAACGGTTTATCGTACAGACATCATTACAACATTGACAAACCCGGGACGCTTTGTACTGCAACATATTTTAGTCTCGTCAAGCTAGCTATTACAGTTTTTGAGATATTCCACGTTGCTCATTTTGACGCTAACGGAATTTTGGACGCTTGTTGCGCGGCAACGCGATATCGTAGAGACTTTGATTCAACGTTAAAATACTCAGCTTGATGTGGACTACAACATACTGAGGTCTCATTACGCTGTCGTTTACAGCTTTTGAGATATTGAAGCCAAATTGTCCCATTCTATCCTATGGGGCTTGTTACTATGGCAAAAAAAACCAATGCATTTGTATGGGGGACCATGTGAATAAACAATCTGTTAATGCTGTCCGAACCGGAACGTGCACCCATGCATGGCATACATCGTTGGATGCGTCTCCATCGTGCCTCGATGAGCATTACTTTTCTCAGTCAAAAGTGTTACCGTGGCAACGCTAGACGCCAAAAAGCAAAAAAAAAGGCGAAAATTCAGACGCTTATTGCTCGGTCGAACTTTATCGTAGAGACATCGTTCAAACTTTCAAACACTCGGCCCGATTGGCACTAACGGACCCTACAAGCTCATTATGCCAATTATTAAAATTTTTGCGATATTGACCTTTAATTTTTCTTTTTTATTTCCATTTGACTTTGGACGCTTGTTGCTAGGCAACAGATTATCGTAGAGACATCGTACAAATGTCCCCTGACTCGGCACGCTGTGGACTTCAACATACTCAAATCTCATGAAGCTGGTATTTAAGGAAATTTTATGTCAAAATCCAGGCCAAATGGCCCCATTCATTCGGATGGGGTTTTGTACCATGGTGAAAAAAAAAACCTATCCGTTAACGTAGCCTGAACCAGAACGTGCACTCATGCATGGCATACATCGTTACATGCGTCTCCATCTTGCCTCGATGGGCATTACTATTCTCAGTCAAAAGCGTTACCATGGCAATGCTAGATGCCAAAAAGCGCGCCCCATTAATAACTATTGGCAGCACAGGAATAAATGAAATACAAGCGTAAAAACACCTCAAGCTGACATAGAACCACCCCGAACACAACCACTACAGCCCCAAACCAAAGCAGCGAGAGGGGACGAATGGGCGGTAGGGCATGCCCATATCAAAATTTCCAGAAATTTTCTAGTTATTATTCTTATTATTCCGCACTTTTTTTCGTCCGTTAATACGGCCCGAACCGCAACGTGCACCCATGCATGGCATACATCGTTGGATGCGTCTTCATCGTGATTCGATGGGTATTACTTTTCTCAGTAATAGGGGTTATCATAACAACGCTAGTTGCTAAAAAGCAAAAAAAAAGGCGAAAATTCCCGCGCTTATTGCTCGGCCGAACTTTATCGTAGAGACATCGTTCAAACTTTGAAACACTCGGCCCGATAGTCTTTAAAGGACCATACAACTTCATCATTCTAGTTATTACGGTTTTTGCGATATTTAACTTTCAATTTAAAAAAAAAATCACTTTTATTTTGGACGCTTGTTGCTAGGCAACGGTTTATCGTACAGACATCATTACAACATTGACCAACCCGGGACGCTTTGTACTGCAACATATTTTAGTATCGTCATGCTTGCTATTACGGTTTTTGAGATATTCCACATTGTTCATTTTGATGCTAACGGAACTTCGGATGCTTGTTGCGCGGTAACGCAGTATCGTAGAGACTTGGTTCCAACGTTAAAAGACTCAGCTTGATGTGGACTACAACATACTGAGGTCTCATTACGCTGTCGTTTACAGCTTTTTAGATATTAAAGCCAAATTGTCCCATTCTATCCTATGGGGCTTGATGCCATGGCAACAAAAACCTATGCATTTGTATGGGGGAGCATGTGAATAAACAATCTGTTAATGCTGCTCGGACCGCAATGTGCACCCATGCATGGCATATATCGTTGGATGCGTCTCCATCGTGCCTCAATGGGCATTACTTTTCTCAGTCAAAAGTGTTACCGTGGCAACGCTAGATGCCAAAAAGCAAAAAAAAAGGCGAAAATGCAGACGCTTATTGCTCGGCCGGACTTTATCGTAGAGACATCGTTCAAACTTTCAAACACTCGGCCCGATTGGCACTAACGGGCCGTACAAGCTCATTATGCCAATTATTAAAATTTTTGCGATATTGACCTTTCTTTTTTTTTTAAATTTCCATTTGACTTTGGATGCTTGTTGCTAGGCAACAGATTATCGTAGAGACATGATACAAATGTTCCCCGACTCGGCAAGCTGTGATCTTCAACATATTCAAATTTCATGAAGCTGTGATTTAAGGAAGCTTTAATGTAAAATCCATGCCAAATGGCCCCATTCATTCGGATGGGTTTTTTTTTACCATGGAGGAAAAAAACCCTATCCGTTAACGTAGTCTGAACCGGAACGTGCACCCATGCACGGCATACACCGTTAGATGCTTCTCCATCGTGCCTCGATGGGCATTACTTTTCTCAGTCAAAAGCGTTACAGTGGGGACGCTAGACGGCAAAAAGCGTGCCCCATTAATAGCTATTGGGAGCACAGGAATGAATGCAATACAACCGTAAACACCTCAAACTGACATAGAACCGCCCCGAACACAAACACTACAGCCCCAAACCAAAGCAGCAAGAGGGGACGAATGGGCGGTAGGGCATGCCCATATCAAAATTTCCCGAAATTTTCTAGTTATTAGTGCCACGGCTGCGCCACGTGGCACGCCTCCTCCATTGAGCTGCGCAAGCTCAATGGAGGAGGAGTGCCTCGTGCGCAGCACGAGGCACTCATACTATTGCTCAGGCTTATTTATTATTTATTTATTCCATATTCTTCCGTAAAAACTTCGGCGCGTAACTTGTCCCGCAGCTTTGAGAAAAGGCGAAAAGTAAAAACGTAGAAACGTGCGTCTTAATCGGGAATCGATGGGTATGACTTTTATTAGCGATCGGCGTGCACGTTTTTGCGCAACGTGCACAAACGTGCGCTTTTTGCCCCATCCGGAACGCATTGCGAGAAGTTTGGGGCCTCACCACTCGCACACCGTTACTCGAAAAATTCTGAACCGATTTAGAAAGTTGTAGGCCCTGAATTTAACTACAGTCCTGTGGATTTTCAGAACGATGGCACGAATAGTTTTTGCACGAAGTGCAAAAACATTTCCAAATTCCCAAACTAATGGGGACCATGTATTTGTATGGGGCAGCATTTCACACTGTGTGTGGGATGAGGTTAAAAAAAAAAAAATCACCTTTTTTCTGATTCACCTATCTTTCTCATACTTGCACGTAGAAACGTCATTCAAACTTCAAAACGGAGGAAAACTTCTCTTCTCTCTCCAAACCCCGGACTGTTTTTTCCTAAAATGTACACTTTTCAAGATATGAGCGCTCAAGCGAGGACTGGAAATCACTTTTTTGTCAAATCTTCAGTGCGGTTCGAATTCATTAGAGTGGAGAGACTTTCGAAAAATGATCATAATTTTTATTTGTAACTCGAGCTCACGGGCAAACCGTAAAAGCTAGAAAGATAATTTTTGGTCAGAATGTAGACATGGATGTTGAGATTCATAAAATGTGACTTTGACAGGCGTGGTGTGCACACAATTTTAACGGGGGGCCCAACAGACACGCCAAATCCTGTCTCGCTCTCCATTGAGTCCCATGTTAAATGAAGTTTTCTTCAAAAAAATCTCATTTTTGTTTTCGAATTGCCGTTACTAACACATTTTAAGGAATATCTGAATGAAAATAAGATTGACAGAATGTTCTGGGTTCTCCGTCTCTCACGATGTTTTCATTTTTCTGCTAAGAGCTACGGTTTGACCGCAAAGTGGAGTGATTTGAGGTTTGTCACAACCGAAAATCTAGCTGTCATTCCCGCTCCCTCTGTATCAGGTTCTTGTTGCCCCTAACAACCAGAGCACAGCTGTGCTGATTAGACTGACCCAGACCTTGTCACATGACACAGTCATTACAGACTTCATGTAATATAACCTGGAAAATGGAGGAATCTGAACCCTGACCTTTTGACCTTACATGATCCCCAGTCCTGCTGGGAACAGGTTCATTGGATATATATGTATATTATTATTATTATACATATAAATATTTACATTTGTATATTATATATACAAATTAGCCCCGCCCCTTCTTGTGATTGGCCGATACGTTATAGTCCAATATCTTTTGAATGGTTTGACATACAGAGACATGGGTGGTGTCAAATGACTAAGTATCGAGTCCCTGACCCTCATTGGTGACAATTAGCCACGCCCCTTCTTCTGATTGGCCGATACGTTATAGTCCAATATCTTTTGAATGGTTTGACATACAGAGACATGGGTGGTGTCAAATGACTAAGTATCGAGTCCCTGACCCTCATTGGTGCAAATTAGCCACGCCCCTTCTTCTGATTGGCTGATACGTTAAAGTCCAATATCTTTTGAATGGTTTGACATACAGAGACATGGGTGGTGTCAAATGACTAAGTATGGAGTCCCTGACCCTCATTGGTGCAAATTAGCCCCGCCCCTTCTTCTGATTGGCTGATACGTTAAAGTCCAATATCTTTTGAATGGTTTGACATACAGAGACATGGGTGGTGTCAAATGACTAAGTATCGAGTCCCTGACCCTCATTGGTGCAAATTAGCCACGCCCCTTCTTCTGATTGGCTGATACGTTAAAGTCCAATATCTTTTGAAATGTTTGACATACAGAGACATGGGTGGTGTCAAATGACTAAGTATCGAGTCCCTGACCTTCATGGGTGCATCCCGCGATCATCCGGCAGTAGTCCGTGGCACTTCAAAATTTCCCGGGAATTTTGGTCTAGTTATTATTATTATTCCGCACTCTTTTTTCGTCCGTTAATACGGCCCGAACCGCAACGTGCAGGCATGCATGGCATACATCTTTGGATGCGTCTCCATCGTGATTCGATGGGTATTACTTTTCTCAGTAATAGGGGTTACCGTGGCAACGCTAGATGCCAAAAAGCAAAAAAAAAGGCGAAAATTCCCGCGCTTATTGCTCGGCCGAACTTTATCGTAGAGACATCGTTCAAAGCTTGAAACATTCGGCCCGATAGTCTTTAAAGGACCATACAACTTCATCATGCTAGTTATTACGGTTTTTGCGATATTTAACTTTCAATTTAAAAAAAAAATCACTTTTATTTTGGACGCTTGTTGCTAGGCAACGGTTTATCGTACAGACATCATTACAACATTGACCAACCCGGGACGCTTTGTACTGCAACATATTTTAGTCTCGTCATGCTTGCTATTACGGTTTTTGAGATATTCCACATTGTTCATTTTGATGCTAACGGAACTTCGGATGCTTGTTGCGCGGCAACGTGGTATCGCAGAGACTTGGTTCCAACGTTAAAGGACTCAGCTTCATGTGGACTACAACATACTGAGGTCTCATTACGCTGTCGTTTACAGCTTTTGAGATATTAAAGCCAAATTGTCCCATTCTATCCTATGGGGCTTGTTACCATGGCAACAAAAACCAATGCATTTGTATGGGGGACCATGTGAATAAACAATCTGTTAATGCTGCCCGAACCGGAATGTGCACCCATGCATGGCATATATCGTTGGATGCGTCTCCATCGTGCCTCGATGGGCATTACTTTTCTCAGTCAAAAGTGTTACCGTGGCAACGCTAGATGCCAAAAAGCAAAAAAAAAGGCAAAAATTCAGACGCTTATTGCTTGGTCGAACTTTATCGTAGAGACATCGTTCAAACTTTCAAACACTCGGCCCGATTGTCCCTAACGCTACGTACAACCTCATTATGCTAATTATTACAGTTTTTGCGATATTGGCCTTTCATTTTTTTTTTTATTTCTGTTTGAATTTGGACGCTTGTTGCTAGGCAACAGGTTATCGTAGAGACATCGTACAAATGTCCCCTGACTCGGCACGCTGTGGACTTCAACATACTCAAATTTCATGAAGCTGGCATTTAAGGAAATTTTATGTCAAAATCCAGGCCAAATGGCCCCATTCATTCAAATGGGGTTTTGTACCATGGTGAAAAAAAAACCTATCCGTTAACGTAGCCTGAACCGGAACATGCTCCCATGCACGGCATACATCGTTGGATGCGTCTCCATCGTGCCTCGATGGGCATTGCTTTTCTCAGTCAAAAGCGTTACCGTGGGGACGCTAGACGGCAAAAAGCGCGCCCCATTAATAGCTATTGGGAGCACAGGAATGAATGAAATACAACCGTAAACACCTCAAACTGACATAAAACCGCCCCCAACACAAACACTGCAGCCCCAAACCAAAGCAGCGAGAGGGCTCGAATGGGCGGTAGGGCATGCCCATATCAAAATTTCCAGAAATTTTCTAGTTATTATTATTATTATCAGGTCATTTTCACGCACATCCTCACATTGATAGCCAAACAGCACACATATACATCCCCTCAACATAAACATCATAAACGTCTGACATGCCTGAAAGAACAACTCTGTGCTAACAGGTTGGTTTTTTTTTGCAGAGCTACATGCAACTACTACAACAGCACTCATCCCTCGAATATTCTCAGAGCCAACTGAGTCTCCTCAGCGTCTGTAGAGATTCCTCAAGCCGCAGCGGTCGTACTGGGGAACCTCGCCTGGAGTGGAAAGTCAAAGTTCGTGCAGACGGGACGCGCTACGTTGCACGGAGGCCTGCTCGTGATCGTATACTTAGGGAGCGGGCGCTAAGGATCAGAGAGGAGAGGAGCGGGGGCATGACGACAGATGACGATGCCATGAGTGAGATGAAGATGGGCCGCTACTGGAGCAAAGAGGAGAGGAAGCAGCACTTGGCACGAGCAAGGGAGCAAAGAAAAAGGAGGGAGTTCATGCAGAAGAGCCGCCTCGAATGTCTAAAAGAGGGACCAAGTGGAGCTGAGGGCAGGAAAGAGGTCAATATCTTAGAGCTCAGTCACAAAAAGATGATGAAGAAACGGAACAAAAAGATCCTAGACAACTGGATGACCATCCAGGAGCTGATGAGCCATGGGGCTAGGGTCCCAGACGGCTCTAAAGTACATAATGCCTTCCTTTCTGTCACTACTGTTTAACTGACAAGTTTTAATACTCCATGCTTGACCCTTGGGACCGAACTCTTTTATATCAGGTGGTCTGGATTTCAAAGAAACCACTGCTCATTTTGTGACATTATATCAAAAATGTCATTGGTGAGGACTTCTGTAGCATTCCCAAAACAACTTGGTATTTACCATTTTAAGAATGTTCAGCTATCAATACCACATCAGAGCCAATTTAAAACATAACTTTAATGTTTTCACACTGGCTTTGTTGGGACCGAATTGATATATAGTAGCATGTTGGTTCAAAAAGATTGACATAGGAGAAAGAACCAAAGCATCAGCTTTGTGTACACTACTGCATCTATTTTGTCTCCATACTTGTCTTTCATCAACGTTTCATAGCATATGAAGCGATTTTACTTGCCTCGTTCAAGGTGGCGTTTTTTTACGACAAAATTATGGTATTTTTCACAGTTTGTAATCTCAGTAACTTTTTGTATGGAAATTTTTACACTGAATGTCAATGTACTGTAAACATTTGATTCTAATTTATTATTTATATTTATATAAACAACCCATCAATGTTAAGGTCCCAGCCAGCACATTCATGTGAGTCCAAAGTGAGATAAAAATGGCCTAAGATGGTTTAATTGGTTTAAGAGCGAGCAGATGATAATGGGTCTCACACGTTTTCCGTTTCATGGGCCCCAAATGCAAAGTCTATGTGGTGCAAATATATAGACATATTGAACATGCAAATGGACTTAAGAGAGGGGAAGTTGTGTGGGTCCAATATTGTGGGTTGCCAGTAAACTCATGAGACGGTTGGGCTAGACTTAAATACAAGATAGGTCCTATTCAGATTCAGTATGGACAAATACAATGAGAACCACCACAGAACCTGCGGACAAAACCTCTTAGGATCCATATTTACAACCCACTTCTAAACTCAGATGGGGCCCATATATAAGTGCTGGCTGGGTGAGACTATTTGATTGTACTGTAGACCACGCTGCATGCTGGACTAGAGAGAAATGGGAAAAATGATGGCTGGAGGACAACAGCATGAATTTGCTCAGAGCTGTCTGGTCGACGTATGGGACTCTTTAAAGCACTGAAAATATCAATATTCAATCTCAAAGGCTCAAATATCTTTTTTTCCTTTTTTTTTTTTTGCCTTTGAGATGTTTTTACCTCAACTTGCAGTCAAATCCTACCAAGACCTTTAGTAGTTGGCAAATGTATTCCCTTAACATTCAACCTTTACTTTAAAGCATCAATCTGTGAATTATGTTAAATGTTAATCATATTTTTATTTATATTCCGTACTGTTTTTGTATTTACTGTAAATTAATTCTGATGGTCCCTCTGATTCACAATAAGTGGCTATCCTTGAGATGGGAGCCTTTTTTTTTCAAGGGGATTTGCAACTGTGGACCATATTTGCAGCCTTTCAACTCAGAACCGCTGCTGCTTTTTAGTGTAAAGGTAAATGAAGAGGCCTTGAGTTCAGTATTTGTTGATGGTGATGTTTGTAATAAAAGAATAAAAGCCACAGAAAAATGCATCTTGTCAGCAATGGCCTTTGCATTTTGACTCTGTCCTTATCAAGGTTTGTTGATGTTCATCTAATGAGTCCTGGTAGTGCTCCATCTGAGTGTGACCTTGCCATGTTTGAACTCCAGCAGTATGGTTAAGTGTTATTTTGGTGGCAACATCAGAAATGAAGATGTATAGACAGATTTGATCAGACTGAATGCTTGGTAACTTAAATTAACATCATAGCTTAGCATGAGCTAAGTTAAACTAAAACGTATGGGTGACGTAACAGGGGGATTTGTTAAGTTCTTTTAGTCTGTGGTAAAAGCCAGCATGCTCAGTCAGCTCCACACCAGCCATAATGTATTTTTACTATCCTTTCATTCAGATGACCAAAAGAACCCAAAAAGTACAACCTGGAGTTATCGAGCTATCGAGTTTGCATGTGAGAGTCATGCTTACCCTATTCCTAACAAACTTCATATATATATATATATATATATATATATATATATATATATATATATATATATATATATATATATATAGGGCCGCCGCAAGGGCTGTGCGAACCGTGCGGGGCCTCGCGCCCCAAGGGGCCTCGCGCTGTGGGCCGTTTTTTTTTTTTTTTTTTTTTTTTTTTGTTTTTTTGTTGTTTTTTTCGTTTTTTTTTTTTCGTTTTTTCCCTTATAAATATCAACAGTCACGTTCCATTACAGACCTAAATGTGTACTAGTCTGTGCATATCAATAAATATATGTGCAATGATGACGTGTGTCTGTTGTTCAATACAACTGCGTCAGACCAAGCGCAGACACAAGCTGCTCTGATCCAGACGGGTGGAGTGTGGAACAAACTGTCACACAATGTCGAGAGAACGAGACAGATTCAGGAAATTTCAATCGGGATGAAAAAAGAAAAAAACTCAAGAAAATGGAAGAGTTTAATGCCTCTCTGAAAGGCTCGTTTGATAAATTTGTTACAAAAATCACCGATCCGACCGGGTCTCAAGCAGCCGTGGGGCCCCGCGTCGAGGCAAGTCAAATGATGATGAGGCAGGGGAAGGTATGGAGTATTTTGCTAATCAGAGAGTTAAAATTGCGCATATAGACACCCGATCCGACCCGAAAAACCCCAAAATTTTGCGTAGCTAGCGCGCGAGGCCCCCCCCCCTGCCATTTCGCACAGACCCTCGCAAACCTCCCAGACGGCTCTGTATATATATATATATATATATATATATATATATATATATGATTTGTAACCATTAAAATGGTTTGAAACACTAGTTTGAAACACTTTTGGGGCACAGGTAGGCTATGTGTGAATGTGCCAAAATGTGTCAAAATGGACAATTTGGAATTTGGACCCTAACCTCAAAAACCTCTCTGAAACTCTGTTTAACAGGAATGGTCTGATAAAATGTTTATTCAGTTTTATACATTTGCAGTTACCTCATACGTGTTATCTTTATTAAAATACCAAATGTATACAGATACACCTTGTCGTTGCACAGACACAGTCATTTTGAATTAGGTATGTCATTTCAAGAAAGGTGTTCGGAGAAAAAAAAATGGAGGAGGTAGGAATGTCTCCGTGTAAGATGTAGTTGCATAACGGGCTCACAATTTGGTTAAAAAAAGTCCCATCAATTCAATTGATTTCTTGACATGATTAAACATGACAGCTCTTTTTGTGGCTCTGGCATTACAAAAACAGCATTAGCTACATTCCTTTATTAAGCTCTTTTCATAATGTTCATCCTACATGTTGACAATTGTGATCATTTGAGCCAAATGGTAACGAGTGCTTTCTTCTGACACCAAAGGGTTGATTTGAATATATTGGAAATAACTCATATAAACACATAATTAAAGAAAATCCTTGAGGCAACTGCTGCAAATGATAAGTGCAATCAGCTAAGAAAATAGAGAGATTATTGTGGATTATTTAAAGAAATGTCATATGATTACTTATTAAGTGCAATATTTCAAGACAAGACATCACACTAAGCCCTCCTGCTCTCCAATCCCATATTCACAGGAAATCAAAGTATTTTGATGAATCCCAGCTTGATGGTGCATGGTAATTTAGCATGTCACTTCAGTTTACAGTATTCATGTATTCATACTGGGAGGACCGGCTGACAGTGGGGGGGGTGCGTGTCTATTTAACGTTAAGATGCATCAAAGCTAAACTATGCTCCTATTTCAAAGAAATGAAGAGACACCGGTGCTGCTGCTCACCCCCTGTCAGTCTGCTGTGTCTGTCCACAGCCCACTGAACTGAGGAATTAATGAGACACTTCAGACCGGCATCATCATCGCCGAGGCCTTTATGCATAATATTAAATCAGGTAAGCAGCGCACCCACGTCTCTCAAAGCCTTCCCATCTCCCCGTGTTATATCCAACCGGTTATATCTGCGTGGAAGGAAATGTCATAGGGACCGAGAATTAGATTGTTGCAATCAACTTAACGTTATAAAAATTAATCCCAATGTGCAAAGGAAAGATAAGTGAATTTATTTCAGTGCTGATGTGTTACACACCAGTGGTATTGTAAGTGTAGACAGGAAGGGGCTTGGATTTCAGTAGCAGGCATTGAACACAATGTAGTGACCGAAATACAAGGTTTAATTCAAGGATTAGTCTGCATACACGCTTCAGGAGCAAAGACTTTTCCTTTAGCTTCCTAGAGGGAGCTTTTTATTGAATATGTAATATAATATGTAGTGAGGTGTGTAGTGAAGACAGAAAACACATCTCACCTTCAAAGAAAACTTTCACAAAGTTTTCTGACTTTCTTCTTATATGGAGCGCAGCTCCAGTGAGAGAAAAGAGCAGCTGCTTCTCCAAAAGGCACATTCAAACCCAGACACGGAGGCACCTTCAGCATGAAAACACATCTGCTGACGTTATGTCAGACTGCACTCCACATTACTGCTCATTAGCTCCTTCTACGTCATTTCAATATGACGAACTTGTGTGTTAATTCTTCACTAAAACTCTTTAAAGTGAATAATAGCGCCCATCAACACTCTTCATCGTCAGAACCACTTCTGTTCATTTTATGTCATCTTAAACAGCACGTTATTACTATTTGTTGTTCTATATCACCAGAGTTCCCTGTACAGGGGCCACATGTGATTTGAAAGCAGAAGCCTGAGAACAGGCTGGTAAGTAAAGGGTTAACTTCACACTGCACTACATTTGGACTGGAAGTAGAATTACAAACAGAAAATCCACTGGTTAAATTTAAAATATCCAGTTTTGAACATCTAGCAGGTTAAAGACAGAATCATTAAAATGGGTTTTACTAGAGACAATGTCTAATCTTTGCAAAGTCTTTCCATTTCTTTGCATGAAGTTGAGACCAACAGTTGTGGTAGTTCTGGCAAGAAATCAAATCTACTTTCACCCTTAGATAACACATTTGACAACAACGTTGTATTTAAGCAAGACTAACTAACTAACATTGCGTGCATTTGGCTCAGTGCATGTATATAAACATGAGCGAGACATCTTCCATTGTAAAGCAAGAGATAAACCTTTGAAAACAAAGTGATGCAGGAATCAGGCAACTATCAGCATCACATCCGTCTGCAGGTTGAGGAAAACAAGATGATGCCGTCTTGCTTTGAATTCCCCCCCAAAAACAAAAACACTGCAACTCAGGATGAGCGTCTGTAGTGCTGGATGAGAAAGACTGTGGAAAACACAACAGAGAGATCCGGGCTGAAGGAGTTGGCGAAGGTGGTGCGGATCACTGGGATCTTTCATGAGAGACATAAAAGAGCAAAGAATGAGGATGAGGCCACACACTGATCCAGTGGAGGCTGAGGAGGAGAAACAGGAGACGCTGCAGGCTCAGGAGGAGGCCAGGAAGTTTTGTGTTTTTAATGCGCGGATAAAAAGATTGAAGAGGAGCAGGGCATCAAAGAAAAGTTTCTATGTAAGGAGTTTAGAGCAGCTACGACAAAAACTGAAATATCCCCATAAAACAGAGAGATGCGCATACAATCTATTTTAGTTGAGATTAAATTCTAGAGAACATACAAGTGTCTCTACTGTATACCAGTGCTTTGGCAGAAGATTACAATGAATATTCAAGCTTTATTAGGGCCCCAGCACTACAGTGCGAAGTCCCTATTGTATCTGTAGGAATTTTTTTTTCTCGTTTTTCTTCGAAATGAGGGCCTTTTTGCCCCCTTAAACGTGCCCCAAAAGTCACTAAATTTTGCACGCAAGCCAGGCCTGGCGAAAAATTTGAAATTTAATGGTTTGGATTAATGGGCGTGGCCTAATGGCTCAACAGCACCCCCTAGAAAACTTTGTGCCTCAAGCCCCACAATACGGTTTGACGTACATGCACGAAAATCGCTACACACCTGTATCATGTTGCAACTTAAAGAAAAGTCTCTTGGCGCCATGGTAGAAACCGAACAGGAAGTCGGCCATTTTGAATTCATCGTGTAATTTTGGCGCAATTTATTCAATTTCTTCGGCCGTTTCTTCGCCGAACCGTAACGTGCACCCAGGTGTGTTATACATCAAAATGTGCGTCTCCATCCTGCGACGACGCGCATTACTTTTCTCAGTCAAAAGCGTTACCGTGGCGACGATAGACCACAAAGTGCGCCCCCCCTTCATCTGGTTGGTCCATATTTGATAGTTCCTACTTTCTGCCATAACTTTTGAAAGGTTTGACATAAAGAGTCGTGGGTGGTGTCATCGGACTCGGTTTTGAGTCCTTGACTTTTATTGGTGAAAATTGCACGTGCGAGGGGCCGTTCATCGCTGCTTGCAGCTATAATTTTTGTTGTTTAATTTTTCACTACTCATAAGTTCTTTTTCTTCAAAAAAAACACTTCATAAACTTTTGTAACCATTTCCCTGTAAACATGGAGGTTAAGTTGCTTTAATGAATTTTGCCTTTAATTCTTCCGATCTACAGTCACGTCACTGGCGGTGGAGCTGCTATGTGAGGTATTAGCTTCTACATAAAGAGCAACAGGAAAGAAAAGAGGAACTGAGGTTCAACCAGTGGATCTTCTGGTGGAGAACCTCCTCCCGAGGGGCCGGCAGGAGATCGAATCAACTCCAGTACTTGAAAAAGTTTGATTCAGCTCAACTTGACTCACTTTTGTCATCTGATTGTTGTCACACCTACATCAGAGACTACTATGAAACATGTGAAGGGATGATTGCTTCTGATCCACGGCAAACAGAGTAGCAATTCAAGAAAAATCCCCATAAACAACTGTACTTCCATTATGTGTGAGCTTCCAGTAAAGTCTTCAGGGCTGCCTGAAGAAACTGAGAGAAAGACAGGCAGAGATGCTAATGCCGCCTTCTTCTTATCAAAATCTCTCTGATTCAGATTCCAACAGCTGAGGTGGAACGTAGCACAGATGAAGACTCGTGCTATCCAGGCTCTCTTTTATCTAACAATGCCTTTGAAGCAGCACAGAGTGAGAACAGTCACGTTTTTTTTCTCCTTTTCTTTCCCTAAGAACCAGGTTTAAACACTGATGAGAAAGAGGTGACACATTGTGCATCTATTTGGTTGACGACAGTGTCTGTGTGTGTGCATATGTGCACGTGTGTGTCTGAGTGTGATTACAGAGTGTACCGTTAAGGAAAAATGGAGGAAAATGGTCCTCTGGTGAAGCATCATAATTAGAATATGACTGTCTCTGTGTACATTTGCAGATTTACTTTTTTATATCTTTTTTTAGTGTTTTATTAAAAATTAACAGAAGACAATAAACAGGGATCACTTATAAAAGAAATACATTTGATGCATGACCAAATTTCAACCAAAATGATGCTAAAATATGTGTATTTCAGTGTTCAATTGCCAACCTCCACAAAAAATAAATAATTTAGCTCTGTTGCCTCAAAACAAAAGTTTTAATGTCTACTGCCAATTCTACGTAGCCCCTTCCGCCTTCAACATGCAAGAGGGCAAATGAAGGTTCTGCCCATCATCATACCTCAATGAAACATCGGCAGGTTTTCAGTCTTAAGCCGAGGACACACCAACCCGACGTCGCCCGCTGTCGGCAGACTGCTGTGTCGCCTCGCGTCGGGCTGGGTCGGGCTCAAAAAGAAGCACTTGGACACACCGCAAAGACGACACCCAACGGCCAACTAGCACGTACGTTCTGCGCATGCGTGAGAGGTAATTCCCCTCCATACCAGCAGGCAGCGGTAGTTTGTATTCACTCAAAAACAAGGGAAAACCAGAAGCTCTGGGAAGCCGTAAACAAAACAAATAGGCTTCATATTCACACCACATTTCCACACCACTCTCGCTACCACAATGCGTAAGAATAAAGAATCGGCACTGGCATTGTCAGCCCTCGGCCTTCAAAAATAAGAAGAAACCGCACTGCATTCGCCGTTTGTTTGCTTTCGTCACTTCCGTTTCTCTTCTCATGCACTGATTCGCTACCTGAACAGCCAATCACAGAGTGAGCTGTTTGACCGACGGCCGACGCCGATTCAACATGTCGAATCGGCTGAAAAGCTGCCGACGGGCAGCCGACCTGTGGCGACGTGCGGGACACACCGGGGAAACTAGGCCGACAGACGCGCACCGACTCTCATCGACGGCCCGACGGCCGACAGTCGGCTTGGTGTGGGCCTTTAAGGGGGAGTTTTCTGGTCTGGAGAATTCAGATGTTAACACAATGCCAAGAGGGGTAGACATCAGCAATGGTCATAGTGGCATTTCTTGGACTTCAAAGTTCTGCAGGGAGAAAGATCATCCATGACACAAAAGCACAAAAGCTACCAGTTTTCACAACTATTTCACTATTTCATGTTTTTGCTGCCAAGGGTAGATCTACAAACTAACTAGCCATGGGTGTACTTAGTATTGCCCACAGGATTTTTTTCTTTTTTTTGTTTCCTTTTTTTCTTAAACAATAATAATGACCCAGTAAAAAAGCTGTGTGCTGTGTATCTTAGTTTGCATTTGCCTAATATGATTTTTATTATGTATTCATACAAAAAAATATATAAAGCCTTTAAAGAGAGACAAACCAAGTCCTGCTGATGACTGTATGTTTCATTTGAAACTGCAGTGACAATCGGATTAGGTAAGAACAATTTAAGGATGTAAATGGAGAAATATTCTTATCACTAATTCAATAATGATTTGCTTGTTTCATTAACACATACTGTTTTAAATTACTGAAATAAATATAGCCTAACGGTGTCGGTGTGTTTTTTATCTTGGAAGCGTCACACTTGAAACACTGGTTTTCATCAGTGCAGTCAGTATGTGGTAAAGAGTGTGCAGCTGCACTTGAACGTGACCATCGCCAAGCTCCTGAATATAATCTGCACAGCAAAATAAAAGAAAACAATTAGCAATGTCTTTCTTTTTTAATATTCATTCTGTTCAGTGTTGCATGAAGGAGCTCCTGATGTAAATGTGATCACTTTGTTGTTTGTCCTCCCAATAACAGTCAAGTCCATCACAGAGTTTCACACGCAACACAGAGCTGTGTCTTACCCAATAAATGACTGAGTCGGGTGGAATGATGGCTGATAATTTTCCATTCATTAAATTTCTATTCATGGCCCCAATTACGCTCTAATAGCTCATTCAGACTTCTAATTAACAAAATGGATTTTTTTTTACAGTCTTTTCCCCACAAAGGACAATGAACTGTACTCCTCTGGAAGTTTAAGTGAGATATATATAGCCAGTATTTTTGTAGATTTGCTTGTAAAGCTTATCCTAATTCTTTTCATGCTGCTTTAAAGGTTTGTTAAGGACAAGGAAATCTAAAGTCTTCCCATCTCAGGCTGAGGGTAATAATGGAGATTTCCGAAATGTTTCAAGCTCTGCACAACAGACGTTTTTTTACATCAATAAACTGTCTTCATATGCAATGTGGTGTATTGTAAATTCTAAATGGAGGTTAGCATGTGACAGGCTTGTTTATCTCACAGAAACATCAGCAGTATTTTTATATTGTACTGTACCATTACAGCGTGAATAATGCATTTGAGGCCATTGTGCAGTTCCAGCAGAGCAGCGGGAGTGGTTAAGTTTGCATCTGGTGTAATTTAAAAAGCCATATTCAAGAACCACACAGCACTAAGAGCTTCTCTTTTCAAGTGAAACTCACGCTGAGTTCCCAGTAAAGGTGCCTCAACTTGGGCTTAATGAGAAGTATAAAATATTCAGGAGCCCAACACCAGTACAGCTTTTACACTTGAGATAATTGGAACAGAATTGGTAGAAAGGGCAGGAGGGGGGTGAAGGGAAAAAAAAGATTGTAACAGTTCATACAAGATGGTCGAGGGAGAGCACGTCATGTGGAAGACAGATCCTCTAGGATTTGCTCAGCGTGGCATAGTTGCCACACAAAGCACGTTTAACACTCTCCACAGCACGAGAGGTGAGATGGGACCATTCAGACAGACCTGCAAATACTGATAAACTAACGCTAACCAACTAGGGTTGCCACCCGTCCCGTAAAATACGGAATTGTCCTTTATTTGAGAAAAGAATGTTGCGTCCCGTATTGAACTAATACGGGACACGATTTGTACCGTATTTTCATTAACTTTTACACCATATTCTAGTTGAATTATTGAAATAAATGAACCTTTACACCATATTCTAGTTGAATTATTGAAATAAGTTAACTTTTACACCATATTCTAGTTGAATTATTGAAATAAATTAACTTTTACACCATATTCTAGTTGAATTATTGAAATAAGTTAACTTTTACACCATATTCTAGTTGAATTATTGAAATAAATTAACTTTTACATCATATTCTAGTTGAATTATTGAAATAAATTAACTTTTACACCATATTCTAGTTGAATTATTGAAATAAATTAACTTTTACACCATATTCTAGTTGAATTATTGAAATAAATTAACTTTTACACCATATTCTTCACCTGTAGGCTATATTACATCTGGGCTGATGTGGACATACAGTAGCATAGGAGGATATTTCAGTTGCTAGTATGGTTGTCTGTCTGTACAGTCATGCAAGTTCAATGCTATTAAAGCACTTTAAACTTTAAATCAAAGCATTTAGTTTTTTCATATAAAATAAACACATTTTTATTCAGTTTAGAAGTTTTGGGGCTTTTTTTTTTGGCTCCTGCGCTGCTGAAATCAGGGCGTCCCTTATTTCTATTTCTGAAAGGTGGCAACCCTATAACCAACATCCACTCATTTGCGCTAAAGAAAATTCAGAAGTTGGCTGGCTCAGCCAACAATTTTGAGCTGAGACCAGTCTGCAAATCCTGACTGATATGGAGCTGCACATGTCTGTTACTACCCCGTTATTTTCCCAGGACGGAGAACGCGGGTTTAACACGCTGGGTAATGTAAATGCAAGGCGTGTTATTGCCTCCCCGGTGCCTCAAGCCAAATGGAGAAGGAAGACGACTGGGGAAGCGTTATCAGGAGGTTTCTGCGTAAAATGACGGCCCGCTGTGTTAAGAAAGTACTTTAACATGCCTTAAGGCAAGCAAAGCGCTGTACATGTGAATAAAAATACAACAAATAAAACCATAAGATACAAATAAAAGAAGTAAGCAACATCTCTCAAATAAACAAAAGACAATGCAAGGACTGGCCTACTGATCGTGCTCGCTGGAGTTAAAAGCCAGAGAGAAAAAATGAGTTTTTAAAAGAGATTTAAAGTCATTGAGAGTTCTGGCAGACCTCACAAAAAGAGGGACACCATTCCAAAGTTTAGGAGCAGCAACTGAAAAGGCTGTGTCACAAGTCGAGTCCTGGGAAGCATCAACATAATTAGATCTTCAGATCACAGGGCTCTACAAGGAGGATGTCTATGTAAGTACTCTGATCAGCTGTTTCCAAACTCACTTTGAGGTTGCACTTGGGTTACATCATCAACAAATCCCACCCAGAGCCTGCCACCGCCGTCATAATGAAGTGTACCCACAATTAAGTATCCCCTCTGAGGCGAGTTATTGGACCATCTCGACACGCAATCCTGTGTCAGTTAAAATAAAAAGTACAGATGACTTGCTAAATTCAGGTACCAAGGTATCCGCCAATAATCAGTAGTGCTGCCTGGACAGATCCTGCACCCTCCTGGGATTTCTAGGGTCAGCAGCTCTTCGTGTCCCGTCTTTTCCGATGGCTATTATTTCATATAAAACTCCTTATATTATTAAACTCACCCACCGCTGCTTCAGCGATGATAGTCCCTGATATCTGTGATTTCACTTTATTAAAGGAGCTGTATGTAAGAGCAATAATAAAACGAATCATAAAATGACCCCGATATGTCAACAGACATTTAAAAATCATGTTCATTTCAAATACTTATGTCACTGACAACAGCACTCAAGCCAGGATATTCCAGTTTAAAAAGAGGAGTTGCAGCCCTCAACTGATGTTTATGTTGTCATTTTTTGTTTTGGCCTGAAGCTCCACCCTCCACCTATCTCCCAATCACCAAGTCAGTATTGTTTCTGAAGCTCCACCCTCCACCTATCTCCCAATCACCAAGTCAGTATTGTTTCTGAAGCTCCACCCTCCACCTATCTCCCAATCACCAAGTCAGTAATGTTTCGGCATCCGGGTTGCCAGCTCGGCTCTAATTATTGCAGCAGCCGCTACGAACATGTTGGATGAAAAAATGTCTAGCTTTCAAAAACCACATTATTACTTCGCAAAAGATCTTTCATAAAGCATTAAATACAGAAAATAAACTTACAGTGTAGGACTCGTCGCTTGCCATGGCAGCCTACGTTCCTGCTGCATTCTGCAGCCTACCTGGCAACCTCTGGTCGGGGGGAGGAGGGGGAGGGTACACGCCGCTCAACAATATTTTGAAAGTGACTGCAGTACCAGTTTTGGCCATTTCTTACAGACGGCTCCTTTAACTATTTGCGATTATCTTCTGAAGACACTTCCAATGGAGCAATGTGACCACTTTCATAGTAGATGTCTGCATCAGTGTCACCAACATGCAGAGAAATGTCTTCTTTGGCACAAGAAGCCAAAAGTACATTGATTTAGCTGAAAACCAGCTCTTTTTCCCAATTTGTTTGGCCAATAACACCATGGGTTAGCATGTGGCTAACTTAGCTCTGGTTTAACACGCTGCCACCTAATTCACAGCATCCTGGAGCTAAACTCGAAGTTGAACCTGTTTTCACCCTGTTAGACTGTTAATGATTTAGCTGATCCACAGTTTAACCTGATTGAAACAAGAAGTACAAGGTTCCCATTTGGGTATCGTCTTTCCATCGCCTTTCACAAACAGACCCCTGCATTGTCTCAAACAATAAACACCTGACACTTTTCAATACAGAGATACGAGTATGACCTTTCTTTCTGTTTGTATTTCTTTAAGCAACATCACGGTGGCAAAAACCAATCTGTCATATTAGCATATGCTTGGAAACAGGACTTTGTTGTCCTCTGTCAACAGTCAATAGCAGGCGGTTACAGCTGGTTTCACAACCCACCCCATCTAACACCCGCTTTATCCTGTGAGGTGAACACTTTGATTGAACAGTGATGTGCACAACCATTGATCTGGCTGGCTGCTCCTTATCTTGCTCAGTTATTACTGGCTTACTGAAGGTTTAGAGCGCTGTGCTGGGAATACCAGAGCTGCCCTGCTCGGGGGAGGAGGGGTTCAAACTCCCCTGAGCAGAACTGAGGATGTGAGAAAGGAAAAACTGCATTTTTCTGAAAAACCAGTCCTCACAAATATTTTATTGGCAGGAACCACTGAAAACCTTTTTCTTTTAAGAAGCCATGCCTATTAAAAAAGGTTAAAAACAACAGATGTCCTTCCAACATCCTTCCATATACATAACAGACAGATAACCAGTTTGAAAGTGGCAGAATGTGTGTGTGTGAAACTGAAACATATACAATGGTGGCTGAAAACAAGCTCCAAAACCCGTCAGCCTGGGTGGAGGAGATAATGCCATACTGAAGCACACCGAGGCAACATGACAAGGAGGACTGTCTTTTGCGTGGACGGCAATCACACCTGGCTCATCTTTGAACTGTTTCACAGAAACCTTTGTAGTTACATGAAAATGAGTGTGTGTCTTCCAAAGACTAATTATACATCAGTGGAGGTGACCACTGATCTTTTTCTCCCTGAGCTCCATGGGATTCCTGCCAACCTCAGACTGGACATTGTTATTCTTCTGGACTGGAACCATCTTTAGGTCTGGTACTGGTGCTGCAGAGCTGGCTCCACACGCCCTGCTTTAATCTGAGGAGACCGATTACAACGTCTGGAGCAGCTCTGAAGGAAAAAAAGAATGAGGGCCTGAAAACCTGTGTGCTAAAAGACTATTATTTCCAGAAACTGCCACACAGAGGGTCAATACCTGGTGTGCTTATGAGACAGGGCTTTGTGGGAGGTGGCTTGATTACTATACTTCACCTGGGTATAGTATCTCTTTACTATGTTATTCCTTTTTACTATAGGCATTTGTTGGGGCAGCTCAGTAAGCTTGGTGGTTAGCACTGTTGCTTCATATCCTTTCAATGTGTCGTTTGCCGAGCCCTCCTCTCTGGTTTTCTCCCACAGTCAAGTAAGATTGATTGATGATTATTGGTAAATTATTTTAAGTCATTCTTTAAAATCATCTTTCCATAGGAATGAACATGAGCATGTGTGGGCCCCATCATGGACTAGCAACCTGTCCAGTGTGACCCCTTGACTTTCACTCGAACAGATTCTGGGAAAGGCTCCGGCAGAGCTTGAATAGGTGGAAATACGTATTTTTAAAGTAAAACTTTCCAACCTCACTTCAGACATAGTTAAGAAATTGGTTAATACATTTGTCAACATAGTGTAGAAATTTGTGCCAACATGTGTTGACTGCAAAGAAAATCGCCTCAGTATTTCATATATCCATGAAGTTCAAGCATTTGAACGTTTCATGGTCCGATGCTGATTTCAAATCTTCATTTATATTATGTACCAAACTCTAACGTACTTGCTATTTTGACTGCAAAGCTAATTCACTCAGCAGCCAGTTTATTAGGTATACCTGGTGTATCTGATCCGTCTCTGGAACGTTCTTGTAACTTGCAGAAAATGTATCTTATATCCACCTACATCTGTTCTATGCATGTTACCGTAGCAACTATCTGAATTAGGGAACATCAAGGACACACAGATAGGATCGAACACTTGTAATCTGCAGTGTATAGGCTGATGCATCCGCTGAATCAGGGAGACCAGATTCTGATAGGATGTGCTAATACTCAGATTTGGGCTGCCAGTGTGAACATGGATATATTATTGGTGCAGACGTTGATGCAAGGTCAGCGAGGGGACTATGCATTTGGAAATATTTCAAAGACAAATTTCAATTGTATACTGAGCAAAGAGAGCCATGTGCATAACATCAGAGGGTGGAAGTGCTAAAGATCTCCTGCTGTTTCTCTGTGTGTTTCATTTAAATAGCTGCGCATTTTTTGACAGTTATTATGTTAGCTTAGATGTAGATTCATGGATACATCAGGGAAAATTGGCCGCCTTAAGCATGTGTTAAAATATTTTCCAGGCCTCCACTATACTCTTAGATGTTCTGTAGGCATGTACAGGTTCAGGTTCATAGAGGACATACACCTGTGCCCTCATTCAAACCTGTAGAGCGTACACTCCACTCCACTGGCCCATATCTGTTTTCTTTGGGTCAGATTTATCTTTGACTCAGAGCATTGACTCAAGGTAGCATCGCTGTCTAAGCTCGGCCACATATCCACCAGACCTGGCTCAATTCCTCATTTTCTTTGGGCCTTTTGGCCGCAACTGACCCTCACTGTAGTATCACATGTCAAAACTAGCTTTTTGTAATTTGTGCCACATCTGGCGGATTCAGCACATGCCACAACCCAGATCTAACTCCAGCTCGTGAACTTTAGCCCACACAACACTTTAACTGAGCCATAAGTGCCAAAAGTAGCCCAGATTGGGCCCAAATATGCCTGCTATCTGGGACGACAAACTGGACTTCCGCATCGCTTCCTCCATACACAAATGTGCTCAAACATGATTATATGGCCTTCCAACAATTTCCAGATTTGGATAGAATAAAGTCATTAAAGTCATTCAATGTGATGCCCAGAAACATCTTCCCCTTCCCCTCCTTTCTCCTTTTCCAGTGATTAAGAGGAGGAACATATAATTTTTCAGTGCAATATATATGAAAATATGAGTGTAGAAGCTTTACTTATACCTTTGGGCAACTCAGTCAAAATTGCTGCACCGTTCACAATGTTTTCTTTTATTCATAATCCATAATTTAATTTACAAGCGTTCCTTTATTCAATTTCACTGCAAATGAGTTAAATATTTCCTTGACAAATTAGGTAAAAGCAGGTAGATGTGTCTGAAAGTACTAACAGATTATATGTGAACCAACTAGAACCATAAATAAGTACTGTATATATATATATATATATATATATATATATATATATATATATATATATATATATATATATATATATATATATATATATATATATATATATATATATATATATATATATATATATATATATAAATATAATATAATATAAAAGGTATATAATGTTCTCATTTCAAATGTGGTATGATCATGTTTAGATATGTTTGACATGAATCTTGGTTACTACAATGTTTTCACAGCATCACTTCATCATCAAACAGTTCAGAATGGTCCACTTGGAGATGGGTTTCCTCACCGAGTGTGATTAAGACCTGATGAAAGCAAATTTATTTTGGTGGCAAGAGGATATCTGAGAGGGAGTGCCTCAGTGAGATTATCTTAAACACGTAGTAGACCTTTTTGTGGTCTTGTGCACAGATGGTGCTCTCCCCTTCCACGTTCCCCACGAAGCCGTGAAAAATTAACACAGGAAATTAGACGCAGCAAGTCCCACTCGAACCAATTGATCTGGGTTTACGAGAAGCACTGTGGTGTCCTAGTTAAATTACAAGGAGTGGTGGTGGTGGTTGGGGGCAAAAATGCTCTAAACAGTTTGGTAAAAGGCTCCTCACAGCTGTAGAAAATCTTGCGTGAATATATATAATTAGTAGACAGCAACAAAAGCTGAGTTGTATGAGACGCCATCATCACCCATGCGTTCCCATGCTAATACTGACAAATTGTAAATATGACCTGTACACTTTTTTTTAAGAAAAAAAAACCCTAGATGGTATTGTTTCAGAAGCATGTCAAATTTATAAAAAGATGATTGCTTCTTTAACAGACTACTATTAAAGTCTTAAGATGCCGTGAAAAATGGTGCCATTGGAAAGTCAATTCAAGTCATGGATGTACAAAGTCCCTGGTTTAAGCTGGCTGTCAGAGGCCAACAAAAGTCCATATTCTCTGTTGAAAGGGGATATTTGTAAAGCAGCGTAATTACCAGGATGTCGGTCAGCAGAGTGGAGCTTAATTCCCATATGGCACATATATTTTGTCATCATTATAGTGATCCCTGAGCTGCTGTTACTGTCCGTTCTACTTGATTGTTGAAGGGATTTATGGAAACGTAATGACTTCAGCAGCTCACCTCAAAAAGTTTGGGGGGAAAAAAAAGAAAAATAGAAGCAGGCGTGTTCTCACCCCCACCTGGAGCAGAAGTTATCACCCTGGTAACTGACACAGTAGATGAGTTCATGGGCTGTTGTCACTTCTCATATTTCTGAGGGATCAGGGCAGATAGTTTTGGAGCAACAGCTCTGTCTAAATCCCTTTTTAATTTCCAACACCAATGATGCAGTATTAGATAATTAACTAACTGACATGTAGTGTGAGTGTTGTTTTTTCCCCTTTTTCCCCCCTTGTTTTCCCCAGTAATGCTCTGGGATAAATATACTAATATCAGGATACATTCAGATCTAACCACCCATTTAGTATAACGTTAATCACATATATATCATCAGGTTTAGCATGTTAGAGTTCTAATGAACAGCATAATCTTTACTTGTTAGCACTAATCACAAATGACAGTTACAATGGACTATATTTGGTCATTAGACCTCAAATGTACACCTGCATGATGTGTTTCGGAAGAGATGTAAGGGAATGGTTAACTAATGGCAATCTATCTTGGAGATCCATCCATCCATCCACTTTCTATATCCGCTTAATCCGATACAGGGTCACGGGGGTCTGCTGGAGCCTATCCCGGCCCATTACAGGTGAAAGGCAAGGCTGGACACCCTGGACAGGTCGCCAGTCAATCACAGTATCTAGAAGATGACAAGACATAATATAGGAGGATATAGGAGCCCCATGGTGTCAAGTTCTTTGTAGTTCAATCAAGACTAATGTTTCCTTCTGAACATTTTTATAACAGTTTCTGTCTATTCATTCATTATTTCATCCAAGATCAGAGAAACGTTTGTGTTCCTCCTTTTTGTTTCTCCTTTCTCAGGATGTCCTTGGGCAATCTCAAACCCGCATGAATGACTGAGTATATGGACTATTAAGCTTCTAAAGGAGATGCCATGGTTATTGTGTGTGGATTTTAAGTCATAAGCCTTTTTCAGACTTGACATTTGTAGCTTTAATAGATCCATCAATCTGTTAAAGCATTGGCATTTGGGTATTTGAGAAACTGGTCACTTTTCCATTATTGCTCATTAAGGTTCATTAGGACATGCCTGTGAAAGTGACAGAGAGAGCAATTGTGCATGTGTGGTGGTTGACAATGCGCAAAAAAAACACAAAATTAAAGCTGCACGCAGCGATGAACGGGCCCTCGCACTCGTGGCCACCGCCCCCCCCCCCCCCCCCCCCAGGGTTTCCCCCACATTCCTAGGTCAATAATACTATAAAAAGTGCCTTTGCTGTTCACATAAAACTCAACTTATCATCATAAGCATATCAGAAATGACACCATCCACGACTCTCTAAGTCAAACCTTTTTAAAAGTTATGGCAGAAAATAGGAACTATGAAATATCGACCAATCAGAAGAAGGGGCAGGGCTAATTTGCACCAATTATGTTCAAGGACTCAAAACCATGTCCGATGACACCACCCACGACTATTTATGTCAAACCATTCAAAAGTTATGGCAGAAAGTAGGAACTATCAAATATGGACCAATCAGATGAAGGGGGGGCGCGCCTTTTGGCATCTATCGTCGCCACGGTAAAGCTTTTGACTGAGAAAAGTAATGTGCATCATCGCAGGGTCGAGACGCACATTTTGATATATAACACACCTGGATGCACGTTACGGGCGAAGAAGCAGCCGAAGAAATGGCATATTTTGCGCCAAAATTACACGATTCATTCAAAATGGCCGACTTCCTGTTCGGTTTCGGCCATGGCGCCAAGAGACTTTTCTTTAAGTTGCGACATGATACAGGTGTGTACTGATTTTCGTGCATGTACGTCAAACCGTATCGTGGGGCTTGAGGCACAAAGTTTTCTAGGGGGCGCTGTTGAGCCATTAGGCCACGCCCATTAATGCAACCCATTAAATATCAAATTTTTCGCCAGCCCTGGCTTGCGTGCAAAATTTGGTGACTTTTGGGGCACGTTTAGGGGGCAAAAAGACCCTCATTTCGTCGGGAAAAATAAAAATAACGAGAAAAAAAAAACGAGGAAAAAAAAATTCCTACAGATACAATAGGGCCTTCGCACTGTAAGTGCTCGGGCCCTAATAATTAAGTTCTCAGTCACATTGAACCATTGTCTATGATGCCACACTCCCTCACAAAGGTCTGGAAATCATATACACACACACTGAGTGCCTTAAATGATTCAACTAATTATGCTAGGTAAAACCATGATGCGGTATAACACAGAATCAAGAGTGCCTTCATCGTATGTCGCCTCAAAAGACTGCACAAAGGGAGGTCCTTATTCACATGACCAAACAAATGTAGCTCACATTCACATCACCGAGCAAGCGTGTTCACACGAAGGGTACTGGACAGGGGAGGTACTGACGGTGCTCCAACTGGATATTTGCAAAAGCAAAACAAAGAAAGGGAAACCATTTATCCAGATACCCAAAACTGAACAGAATATCCACCTGGTGTAATATGTCATATGGTTGTTTTATATATCATGTGGTTGTATTTGCATCAACACAAGTAAACTAGTAGACGATAAAAACGGTTTAAACTCTATTTCCTGCCATAGATCAATTTTTGCCGCTCTCTCAAAAGGAGACAAACTCAAAGGAGACAAAATGACAGGTTTCTACAAATGAAGGTAGCCTCCAGGTACAGCCTCGTGGTCTGTGCTGTAGATAAAAGGATGTTCCCAAACGCAGGACAGAAGAGATGTTGGTCACAAAAAGGCTTTTACTTCAAAGACTGTGAAACTGGCAGGCTGAGGTAGTTTGAAGCATCCAAGACAGAGACGAGTGGAGAGGCAGGCAGGCAAGTAATGATCATGGAGGGGAAGGAAGGAAGAAAAAAAAAACAGAAAACAGCAGAATCTTACCACTGAGCACAAGTTTGAGACGCTTCAGAGGGCAGATGCCATTAGCAGCACAGGAAAGGGAATCGAAGGAAACACTACATCCTAAAGTTTCCTTATCTTCAGTCCTCTGAGCCCAAGAAGAATCTCTGATCATTGGGGATTCTTCCGAGTGTACAGCCAGGCTAGTAACCCCAAAGCTCTGCTGACTTAATGCATGCCAGCTGACGCAAATGCAAATGCAAATGCAAATGCTCAAATTGCTGTAAAATTAACATTTATAGCCTATATGTGTCTCGTATTGTGTACCAACAGAGCTCTCCTTTGTTCAATGCAGCTGGTGAAGATCTATCCAATAACACTAAAGTATCGGATCCCTGGACCAGAAGTACAAGCAACTTTGGCACCGCACTCGCATTTGTTATCCGTGGTTATTAGACAAGGGGACGTGGAGCCCATCCCCTGCAGTAATTACGTGCACAGCTAAAACCAGAATCCAACTTCTCAACAACCACCTCAAGACTTTGGCAGCACAGAAAAGAGAGTGTCTTGAAGGATGAAAATCAATAAGATTAATGTGACCGAGGACGGCAACTTGGGGGAAAAGAAAAAAAACATTGAGGAATATCAATAAAAGCAGCTTTAAACCATAACAGGGTGTCTGGCAGCATGACAGAGAACTGTATGCTTTGGGATCAATCATGCTAATTAACTGTTTCACACAGCAGAGCTCTCTAAATATCTACTTAACAACCGGTCAATAAAGAAAAACTGTTTATTCTTCATATTGCTTTGGTTGCTCCCGCTGACTTAACAAATGTACATTCACCTCACACACTAATCGATGGAGTTGCTGTAATGATTTGTCAGGTTAATTACCAACATTCAGTTGTATGGGCACATTTCACTTATTACTAGAGTAACCCGTCTCTACAAGAGTTAAACAAGTAACTGTCATGTGGCAAGGTGAAGTTTAGTGGAGGGAAAAAATGGCCGAAGGCGGTCTACAGTATATCAATGTGCAACAAACGTGCCACCGACATTAATAGAGTTTTCCTTCGCTCTAGTTGTACACTGTTTAGGTGTATCGTACAACCTGAACAACCACACTTCTCCCCATCCTGGAAGAATGCAAAGCTTTGAATAGTCACTGTAATCTTTTATTGAACCTCCGGAGAACATAAAATAGTATTCAGGCCAGTTGTAGTGACATAAGAACATGGTAATTCCTACTTTTCCCTCCATTTCGCCTGCAGCTTTGTATGATTTGGTAGGCTAAACCCTCGGTTGTTTGATTGGGTGAAGATCAATATGAGAAATTAATATTTTTCTTAAATTCTGACACAAGCAACTCTTTCAAAACAACACAATGCACCCACAATTCATTTGGGAATACGAGATATCAGCCCATTCAAGTTTATACATGTGAGCCAGTGCTCATTGATTAGCGTAGGTGACCCAGAACTGTCCCTTTTAAATGATATGCTCTTGTAGGCCTTGACTGCTCCTTTTTCTTTAATATACTTTTTGTTTGCCGGGTGTTGAATGGTACCTGAAGGTCACAGTCTAAAGCTTGAGTGTGAATTATTGAACGTATGTCCATCGTGGCAAGGAACCTTCTATTAAGGCCTCCGGCATACCCTGAGGTGCACCTACCCTAAAGAGTAGTTAGCCATGGGGTCAACGAGGACGGCCGGCACCAGCCACACTGTTTCTAAAACTTCTGAAATTAGAAATTAAAATCAAAATATTATCCATTTCCACTTAAATCTGACTACACAGACACTTGGTAGCTAAAATGCTATCTTTACATCATCAAACTGAAGTCTAAAAGGTTCATTATGATTTTATGAGTATAGATTTTAAAATGTTATAATTGCAGTGAAATCTAGTTTTATATTCACAATTAATTTTTAATCTCTTTTGCTCGACAATTTCACACCCATCAGCTTATGAAAATGGGGTTCAGCAAGTTTCTCAGGGACAGTTTCACACAGGTTAAAGGTTATAATTCAAACCACATCCAACTGGGAGACGACCACTCTTATTATCTGAGCCACAGCTGCAGCCATAGGTAATGAGGAAACTTTCCTCCACAGAACAAACTACCACCTCAGCAGCTTTCATTATCTTTCAAATGTTTTATCGCCCACAGCTTTAAAAGGGACTGTGACAGAATAGACTCTGTCTGAGTGTTTATGCTGTTAGGCAATACGGTGATTGTGATTATTGTAGGCTATGTATGTATTTATGTATGTATCTATGTATGCAGTGTTTTTTTTGTTATTTGCATCTTGGATTCTCTGTCCTACGGAGGTTGCACATTCTGACCCCTTTTCTACCAAACTGGTTACAGGGCTGGCTCTGGGCCAGTGCTGATGCTGGTTCAACCTTCAAACCAACTGAGAACCGGTTTGATTTTCCATCAGTTACATCGCCGCATTCGCATTGGCGTGAAAGTTGAAGTACAACAATGTATTTGCTGTAATACGGACTTGGTCCACGTAGCACCCTTCACTTTTGCCTGGACTTCCTCCGTGGATAATATTTCTAAAAGACAGGTTGTCTCCTCCACAGACCACTCCTGCTTTGCTGTATCCATATTAATTCGTCACTTATTTGAAGATGTTGCCAACTTGCAGTGTTTCTATTGCAGTTGGTTTTAACAACACCGCCTCCGCTGACCTAAGCGGTTCTTTCCTGTAGCCCAGCGAAAAGTTGGTGCTACCTTGGAACCGTTTTTTCTGGCCTGGAGCCAGTTCTTTATCTGTGAAAACAGAAAACAGAAACTCAGCACTGGCCCAGAACCGGCCCTGGAACCGGTTTGGGGGAAAAGGGGTATCAGCTGGGACATGTGATTTTCAGAGATCTTTACTTATCAATACAGGAATTGTTATTTGGAAGCTACTTTAATTATATGGCTGATTAGTTCATGGAAAACATCTGGCTTGGGTTGCAACAATGCTGTGATTTGCCCATTACCTGACCAGGGGTGGGGTCAATAGACTATAAGGAGAAAATGGTTCAGTAAGGGGGAGGCTGCTTTGGGGAGAGGTTGACTCAGTACCTCTTGATTTAAGCTATGTGGCAATTTGTTGTTAGTTGTTTTGTCTTTTCCAGACACAATAAACTTTTCTTTCATCCACAAGTATGCTTCCTGTCACATTTTTCATTTAAAGGTATTTTCTCTGACACACAGCCTTATTACAATCCTCACTCGGTAACAGGGACATAGACATTGTGTTTCAGGCTTTTGGTAGAAGGTCTCAATTAACTCCCTACTCAAAAACTCTAAGTAGACACAACCTATAAGGTTTTGGAGATGCTTATGTCGTCTTCAAATGTATTATTGAGTAAGTCATCAGTTAGGTTACAGGCCTAGGTCAATTATTTAGCCTTTCTTTTTTTACCCCATCCAAGTTCAGTGCCAAATCATGCAACATTCAAGGTACTTTAAATATGGGAAATCCAAACTTTCAATTTGTCAGATAATACAATACCCCAATATAAGGTCAAAGGTCGGTAACTGTTGCCCATATAAGGTATCGTTATTCAAGAGTAAAAGATACACAGTAATGGACCAACGCTGAAGCCCAGGGTTCATTTACCTGATAGATGACAGAGGACTTACCACACAGTTGTTTATATATTATCCCTACCAACAGGCTGTTACATTTCTTCAGCATTTCTACTTGTGGTGCTGTAAACCCGTGATTCCCAACCCCCGGTCCCCGGACCGGTACCGGTCCGTAGAGCTGTTACTACCGGGCCGTGGAATGGCTTGTGTTCCGATCATAATTAGGGCTGCAACGACGTTGTCGACAAAAAGCGATAATCAAAATTGTCGGCAATTTTCACCAGACGTTTTTTTCCCAATGGAGTGAGGCATCACACTTCACTTCACCTCATACAATCTCTGCCGAGACCCGCGTCTCAGCGCTGCTTTTTTTCTTTTTTTTTTCTTTTTTGCGTCTCCCCGCACCAGACGACTGCGCTCACTGATCAATACTGCAGATGCTGATCAATGATATGAGCAGGGGTCCGTTTCACAAAGCAGGTTTAGTGAAAACTCTGAGTCTGTTAACCCTGAAATGAGGGAAACTCTGAGTTTTCCGTTTCACAAAGGGAGGTAACTCAAACCAGAGAAAGAGAGGTAACTTAAGCTCTCTGTCAGTTACCGTAGTAACAGACTCTCTCAAACTAACCTGGTCGGGACCAGGTTTATATCGTGAAACCTGGAGTTTTTCTGCGTCTCCGCCTCTTTCAGAGACACACGCACATTTGATTTCCTCATTCATTCAGTCAACAGGCGAGTTTTGGCGAAGTTCTGCCGTCTGTCATTAAAAACAGGGTCATATAGTACTGGAGTTGAGGGGGGATGAGGGGGGATGGCATCCCCCCTGAAATAAAAACGGTCCAAATCATCCCCCCTATAAAACTGCCACCCCCCCCCCTTTCCATCCCTTATGTCATTTCATCAATGAATATGGTTTTACTGCTATTTCAACATTTACAGTCATCACCAGAAAAAAAACTTATTTGACAATTTTCATCTGTTTCAAGTAAATTTTCACTTGAAATAAGTAGAAAAATCTGCCAGTGGGACAAGATTTATCTTCTCATTACAAGCAAAAAAATCTTGTTCCACTGGTAGATTTTTCTACTTATTTCAAGTGAAAATCTACTTGAAACAGGTGAAAATTTTTGTTTTTTCCAGTGATGAGTCTTGTTTTAAGTGTAATGAGATGTTTTTTACTAAAATGATTTTAACTAAAAATAGGACAAATATTCTAGATTTTGAGTTTTTGCAGTGACCCATTTTACTTATCCTGTGAAGGACAGAGGCATATTGATAAATTCAGAAAACTGTTTTTTATTGTTGTGTTTTGATGTATTTGATGTAAGTCCAGTGGATATTTAAAGCGTACAGAAGGCTGCATTTAACTGCTGCTATGTCATTCCTGCAGTATTTCTGCAGGTGTTTTGGTCACTGCTATTATTTGTAATATATTATATTATTTGTAATCAGCACAAATTATCTGTCCCCATATGATAAAATCCACCATCCCCCCTGAATTGTTTTTACAACTCGAGTTCTGCATATATATATTAGAAGTCCATTGTCACGAACACGGCATGTCCTTTTGATGAAGACACAATTGATGAAGGTGCAGAATTAATGCGCAGAGAATTAAATATTCGTCGGGAGATGGTTATACGCGTAATACATGTATATTACATAGTCTCATTACAAGCAAAACAATATATGTTAATCCTTTATTTGTTATAATTTTGATGATTGAATTGTTTAATGAATTTTTTGAGATTTTTTATTTGGGGTTTTCATAAACTGCGAGCCATAGGCTAATCATCAAAATTATAACAAATAAAGGCTTGAAATATCTCACTTTGCATGTAGTGGGAAATAATATTTGTTTCACCTTAAGTTGAATTTACTACGAATGAAGTTTTGCAATATATTCAAATTTTCCGACCTCCACCTGTATATTATTACATGAATAAATAAGAGCATAATACAGGGGTCTCCAACTCCGGTCCTGGAGAGACCTATCCAGCATGTCTTGTCACCTGTTCAGAACCTGTCATCTACTTCAGTTGTTACCTGTTCAGTTTAACTATTACTGACCCCTGGTGGTCAGTGCTAGTATTGCGTTATTTCTGCAAGTACTTTTCCACTCAGTGGTGTTCAACTAGTTATACACCAGGTGCTCATTAGTGCAGTGGACACCAAACATTGGAGATGTCAAGACGTTTTTCTCCTCATATAAGCCTTGAAGTGGATATATCTTTAAGTAGATATGGAAAATATTGCTGATAAGATGCCACCTATTTATAATATTATGATATTTCATTTGTATAATTTATGCAGTATATTAACATACATTTTGTATTGTACTGTATTTCAGTTTTACAGAAACGACAGTAAAGCCATACTCTTTTGAAGAAAACGGTTTGCTGGAGTTTGTTGTTAGCTATCTGTCAAGCTGTTGTCCGGGTACACGACCGCGAGGACGGAATAGTAAAAAGATATCTACTCAGCGGGCAGATCATTACAAGGAGAGGAATCTTCATACAGAGTGCCAACATCATCATCCTCATCACCACCGCTGCTCACACCAGGTATACAGCAATACTGCCTGATGTCGATAAAACAAGAGGTGACAATGGAGTCTACAGAAGAGGAAAGTAAAAGTCAACTTGAGATGAGCCAATCGAGCCAATTGAAGACAAGGTCAGACGCCTCTTGCAGTACCAGGAAATCGAATACTTCTGCTATCAGTTCAGCAGCTGTCAGGGCACGTGTTAAAGTGGAAGTTGCACGTGCACGTGCTGAGTATGCCAGGAAGGAATCACAGATTTTGATTGAGAAAGCCCAGTTGGAAGCTAAATTAAAGAACTTGCAACATGATAAAGAAGTGGCAGAAGCCATGGCTGTAGTGAATGTCCTTGAGTCAGCTGGGGATGATAAAAGCAGTGCTGGAGAACCTATCACCCATGTGATCACCGAACGCACACGGCAGTACGTAGAACAACAGTCAGAGCTACGGCTGTCTGCTGGAGAGAATTTTCACTCTGCTGAAGGCGATAAGCGGTCTGCTGATGGCCATAAGCAAGCTATGACCCACATAGAGCCTACAGTCCATGTACTGAGATCACCCACACCACCAAGGCAGCGCCTGAATGTCTCATATGATACACAGCGCTTCTCTACTATACAGCATGAAGACATTCCTGCATCACAACGACATGGTAGGCCAATGACAAAACTTAACCGGCCTTCGCCAGAGCACCGCAAACCCAGCAGGTTTCAAAGCTCACCACCACACAAACCCACTGAAACCGGTGATACAAGCAACATCAGTGACATGGCTAGGTATCTAGCACGCAGAGACATTGTCACTTCCGGTCTTACCAAGTTCGATGATTCACCTGAAAATTATCGGGCTTGGAGGACGTCCTTTAAGAACGTCATTGATGGTCTACTACTCAGTGCCAATGAAGAACTTGACCTTCTGGTTAAGTGGTTGGGAAGTGAGTCTGCAAAACATGTGAAGAGAATGCGTGCAGTGCATATAAGTGATCCAGATCTCGGCCTGCACAAAGCTTGGCAACGCTTGGAAGAATGCTTCGGGTCTGCGGAAGTAATCGAAAAGTCCCTCTTCGACAGGCTGGACAAATTTCCTAAAATCACCAATAAAGACCCCATGCAACTGAGGGAGCTCAGCGACCTACTCCAAGAGTTGGAATCGGCCAAGTTCGAGGGTTACCTGACTGGTTTGGGGTATCTAGACACTCCACGTGGTATCGCACCTATTGTGGAGAAATTGCCCTACAACATTCAAGAGAAGTGGATCTCACAGGGTTCCAGATACAAAGATGAGAATCTAGTTGCCTTTCCCCCTTTTGAATTCTTCTGTGATTTCATCAGCCGAGAGGCAAGAGCTCGCAATGACCCAAGTTTTAGGCTCTCGACGACTTATTCATCCTATATTAAGCCAGAGCAGCCATTCAAAAGACAAGGCAAGAGCATGATAACTGTACATAAGACAGATGTCGCACAAGAGAAAGATGGTTCAGGCTCCACGACTGGTGATGTTAAAAAGCTATGCCCTCTCCATAAAAAGCCGCACCCTTTAGCTCGCTGCAGAGGATTCCGAAGCAAGCCTCTCGAAGAGCGCAAGGCTTTTCTCAGAGACAACGGTATTTGCTTTAGATGTTGTTCCACAACAACTCACCAAGCCAAGAACTGCACCGCAGCCATCAAATGCAAGGAATGTGAAAGTGATCGCCACATCGCTGCACTTCATCCAGGACCTGCCCCTTCAGCCCCGTCTGAGCATGGCGGGGAGGGAGATGGAGAGCCAGCCCAATCTACAGTCACCTCAAGATGTACTGATGTTTGTGGAAAGGGTCAAAGCGGTAGATCCTGTTCGAAGATTTGCCTGGTTAATATATTCCCAGAAACACACCCAGAGAGCGCCACAAGAGCATACGTTGTGCTTGATGACCAAAGCAATCGGTCACTTGCACGGTCTGAGCTTTTTGATATGTTCCACATCAAAGGGTCAGATTCTCCGTTCACACTTCGTACTTGTGCAGGTACGACTCCAATGACTGGAAGAAGAGCTAAAGGATTGGTGGTGGAATCTATCGATGGAACCACAAGAGTGTCTCTACCCATGCTGATAGAGTGTAATAACATTCCTACCGACAGAGCTGAAATACCTACGCCAGAGGCGGCGTTGCATCATTCCCATCTCAAAGCAATAGCACACAGCATACCACCTTTGGATTCTAAAGCACAGATCCTCCTCCTACTAGGCCGCGACATCCTTAGAGTGCATAAGGTGCGGGAGCAGCGGAACGGTCCAAATGATGCCCCCTACGCACAGCGACTCGACCTTGGATGGGTCATCATAGGAGAAGTCTGCCTTGAGGCAGCCCATAAACCTACAGACATCAAAAGCTACCACACCAATGTGCTGGAGAACCAACGCCCTTCATTCTTCAGACCATGTCCGAACAAGATCCAGGTGAAGGAGCAGTACGTCCCAAAGCCAGCACATCAAGTTGCCGCAGCACAAGGCACCTGCAATATCCAAGAGGACAACTTGGGAAGCTCTATCTTCAATACATCTGCAGATGACAACAAGATTGGATTCTCTATTGAAGACAGACAGTTCTTGGAAGTCATGGACAAAGAGATGTATATGGATGACAGTAACAGCTGGGTGGCACCACTGCCATTCAGAAGACTACGTCAGCGACTCCCGAACAACCGAGAGCAGGCCCTTATGCGACTTAACTCTCTTCAGCGCATGCTGGAGAAAAGGCCCGACATGAACAGTCATTTCATCACATTCATGCAGAATATTTTCGACCGCGACCACGCAGAGCTGGCTCCTACATTGAAGGATGGACAAGAATGCTGGTACTTACCTATGTTTGGGGTTTACCACCCGCAGAAACCAGGCCAGATTCGTGTCGTCTTCGATTCCAGTGCAAAGTGGAAAGGCGTGTCATTGAATGATGTTCTCTTGACTGGTCCGGACTTGAATAACAGTCTCATAGGCGTACTGATGCGATTCAGACGGGAACCGATTGCTGTCACTGTGGACATTGAGCAAATGTTCCACAGCTTTGTTGTGAGAGAAGATCACAGGGATTTTCTACGTTTCCTCTGGTACAAGGACAACGACCCCAGCAAGAACATATGTGAGTACCGCATGAAGGTTCACGTATTCGGAAACAGTCCCTCGCCTGCGGTTGCAATCTATGGTCTTCGGCGTGCTGCAGCTCACGGTGAAGGTGAATATGGATCTGATGCCAAGGAGTTCATTGAAAGAGAGTTCTATGTGGACGATGGACTCTTGTCCCGGCCCACAACACGTGAAGTCGTTGACTTGCTGAGGCGGACACAGGAGATGCTTGCAGTGTCGAACCTGCGACTTCACAAAGTAGCTTCTAATAGGCAAGAAGTTATGGAAGCTTTCCCTGCCGAGGAACGAGCAAAGGGACTAAAAGACCTGAACTTGGATGTCGATCCCACTCCCATTCAACGGAGCCTTGGGGTAAGCTGGGATCTGAAGAAAGATGTCTTCACATTTCAAGTAGCAGAATCAACGAAGCCCTTCACACGTCGGGGTGTCCTAGCTACTGTCAACGGACTCTTCGATCCACTGGGATTTGTTTCACCTGTTACCATACAGGGAAAGATCTTGCTACGAGAACTCACTAATGAAGCCTCAGATTGGGACTCTCCTCTTCCTCCAGAAAGGGAAGATAAGTGGAATTATTGGAGAAGTTCTCTTCAAGACCTCAGGCAGTTAGAGATTCCAAGACCCTATTCTGCTTCGACAATTTCAACAGCAACAAGAAGGGAGCTGCACGTGTTCTCTGATGCTTCCGAGAAAGCTATCGCAGCTGTCGCCTATCTCCAAGTTACTGATGCTGATCAAAATTGTCAACTAGGATTCGTCATTGGAAAAGCAAAGTTAGCTCCTCAGTCAGCCCACACTATTCCAAGATTGGAATTGGGAGCTGCCGTCCTGGCGGTGGAGGTTGCCGAGCTAGTCACAAGCAAACTAGACGTGGCTCTGGACGATGTCAAGTTCTACACTGATAGCCGAGTTGTCCTGGGTTACATTAACAACCAAACAAGAAGGTTCTACGTCTATGTAAGCAACAGAGTGCAGCGTATACGGAGGTCTTCTGAACCAACCCAGTGGCACTACATCTCCACAAGTCATAACCCTGCTGACATTGCTACACGTTCTGTGCCTGCAGCCATGTTGGGCAATACAACCTGGCTCAAAGGACCAGAGTTTCTGCTACAAGCAGCAGAACAGTCTACACCTGAAGCCTTTGATCTAATCGAGCCTGATTCAGACAAAGAGGTACGGGCAAACATCACCGATGTGTCCAAGGATCGAACCCACCTTGAATCTCACAGATTTGAGCGTTTCTCCTCATGGAAGAGGCTTGTGCGAGCCATCAGCGGACTCATCCACATTGTAGAATCCTACAAGGCGACAAACAGAGCCCAGGATCAAACTTGCGGTTCATGGCATTACTGCAAGCAGCCTCGTACAGTTGAAGAACTGAAGAAAGCTGAACTCGTCATCATCAAATGCGTGCAGAGAGAAGCTTACAAGAATGAGCTTGACTGCATAGCAGCTGGAAGGGATCTCTCAAGAAGTAGTCCTCTGAGGAAACTCAACCCCTACTGCGATGAAGATGGACTCCTGAGGATAGGAGGACGGCTCAGACAATCAGAACTTGGCTACAAGGAAAAGCATCCTCTTATTATCCAGGGACGGAGCCACATTGCAAAGCTGCTTGTGGAACACCATCACCAACGGGTGATGCACCAAGGCAGAGTTTTCACTGAAGGTGCACTGTGCACTGCAGGATATTGGATCATGGGAGCAAGGAGGTTGATCAAAAGCATCCTTCACAACTGCATTACATGCAACAAACTCAGAGGAAGAGTTACAGAGCAGAGGATGGCCGACCTACCCCACGATCGCCTGAGTAGTGACCCTCCGTTCAGCTACGTGGGACTGGACGTCTTCGGCCCCTGGCATGTGATCACAAGACGGACAAGAGGAGGACAAGCGAACAGTAAAAGATGGGCTGTTCTCTTTACTTGCCTAAGTACACGCGCCGTTCACATTGAATTGATCGAGTCAATGGACACGTCAAGCTTTATTAATGCACTGCGCAGGTTCTTTAGTCTGCGAGGACCTGCCAAGCAGATTCGATCAGATTGTGGAACTAATTTCGTGGGCGCCATCAGAGAGTTGGGTTTTCTGCTATCCGACCCCAACATGCCTAGCATCAGAAGGTATTTGGGAGAAGAAGGATGCTCATGGATCCTAAACCCGCCTCATTCATCCCATATGGGAGGATCCTGGGAAAGGATGATAGGCATATCAAGGCGTATCCTCGACTCCATGCTGCTCCAGATTAGCCCTTCTCGCCTGACTCACGAAGTGCTCTCCACCCTGATGGCAGAAGTTACCGCCATAATCAATGCCAGACCCCTCACCCCTATTTCAATGGATCCAGACTCTCCATTTCTCCTGACGCCGGCTATGCTTCTAACCCAGAAGGTGTGCACTCCACTTCCTCCTCCAGGAAGCTTCACTGATGCGGATCTCCACAGACAGCAGTGGAAACAGGTTCAGCATCTGGCAAACACCTTTTGGAGTCGTTGGAGACGCGGATATCTCCAAACACTACAAAGTCGCAGCAAGTGGCAAAACGAACGCCCTGACCTCAAAATAGGCGATTTGGTGTTGCTCAAAGATGCACAAGCCAAGCGCAATGACTGGCCTATGGGGCTCGTCAGCAAGACATTCCCGGACAAAGATGGGAAGACAAGAAGAATCGAAGTGAAGATCACCAAGCATGGGACAGCTAAGACATTCTTGAGACCCATATCTGAGACGGTGCTTATCATGTCTCCTAAAGACTGAATATTTCTTAGTTTATGTTATAGTGGCATACTTTAGTATACCAGACGGGGAGTGTCTTGTCACCTGTTCAGAACCTGTCATCTACTTCAGTTGTTACCTGTTCAGTTTAACTATTACTGACCCCTGGTGGTCAGTGCTAGTATTGCGTTATTTCTGCAAGTACTTTTCCACTCAGTGGTGTTCAACTAGTTATACACCAGGTGCTCATTAGTGCAGTGGACACCAAACATTGGAGATGTCAAGACGTTTTTCTCCTCATATAAGCCTTGAAGTGGATATATCTGTAAGTAGATATGGAAAATATTGCTGATAAGATGCCACCTATTTATAATATTATGAAATTTCATTTGTATAATTTATGCAGTATATTAACATACATTTTGTATTGTACTGTATTTCAGTTTTACAGAAACGACAGTAAAGCCATACTCTTTTGAAGAAAACGGTTTGCTGGAGTTTGTTGTTAGCTATCTGTCAAGCTGTTGTCCGGGTACACGACCGCGAGGACGGAATACAGCATGTTTTAGGTGTCTCCCTGCATGAATGACAGCAGCAAAGTTGAAAAAAATATCTATTTTTCATTGAAGTACCCATCTTTCTCGTGTTTATTATCATTTGCCACATAATTAAAGCAACCTCATACTAAATTTAAGAAAACAATTTTTGCATTTTTTTGTCATATCATTTCATCCAAAACTTGTATAAATCGAAATGTGTTTCTTTGAGTGGCAGCCCTGTCATGGCTTGGCGGACAATAAGTTCTGGTACCTGACCGGACTGAACAGCGCCATGGACAGGTGCTGTATGCAGGTTAGGTTCAGTCTGCTGCAGAGATGAGCGGACCTCAGCAAACCTCCATGAGCCGTTTCTTTACTGGTTGTTCGAGTAAAAGAAATAGTGATGAACAAGTGGAAAATCCTACCAAAAAGAAAAGCAAAAGCTTTAATCGTAAGTACGACATTATGTATATAAAATACGGATTTGTTGCAACGGGCGATTTGGAGGCGCCAAACACACTATGTATTTTATGTGGAGAAACGCTCGGCAACGAAGCAATGAAGCCATCCAAGCTTCAAAGACACTTAAATACAAAACATCCTTCTCTCAAAGACAAACCAGTGGATTTTTTCGAAAGGAAAAAACGTGAGTTAGATTTGCAGAAGCAAGTTTTAAAGGCCACAACATCAGCTAACGTCACTGATGATAGCCTGCATTTTAAAATGCATTGTTTTTTTCTAAAATGTTTATTAAAATTGACATAAATTGTCAACCGGTCCCTGAGCTTTTTGTTTATAATTCTGCTGGTCCTTGGCACAAAAAAGGTTGGGAACCCCTGCTGTAAACAACCTGGACCAATTCAATACATGATATGCCACAAGATGCTTGAAAGAGTCTAAAGCCAAAAAGCAAATAAGGCAAATTTAAGTGTAGAATAAAATGACTATAATCTTTCTATGAAAATGTGAGCTTGTTTTTCCTGCGCTGGTGTGAGCTCTCAAGCTTAGTACCTCACTCTGATATGATAAAAACATACTTCAGGGGTTATGGAGTTTAATTTGCGTCCAAATTACATTTGCATATGAGCGCATATGTGTTATACTGGAGAGGCACACCCCACTGAATAAGAGGGGTGGAGAGGAGTCAAGTGGTCTTCTCCACCCTCATGGGACCGGTGTAAAGACATGACTGTGTCATAGAATTGTCATCATGTCCTCAGGAAACTGTCATCTTTTGAAAAAAAAAAAGCATAATATGTGCCCTTTTAATGCCTTAATTCCCTTTATCTCACTGCTACAATTCACCGAGTTTCATCCAAAAAGCTCTAGCACAACTAATTATGTTTTGTGAACTGTAAACTAAATCATGCTAATAATACTAATATATTTATACATTTCTTTAAAAAAAAAGTTAATTGCTGTGCTGAAAGTTACTCAACATGCCATCTTCTGTTTCAAATCCTCCCCAACCCGGTTTAACAAAGCTGTTACCATCAACCATTTAGGACTCTGCATCATAAACTCTATATACATATAAAACATGTTCTAATGAACATGGATGGCCACATTTCCCACCTCATTGTTAAATGAGGTGGGAAAAGAAAAATATCTCTTTTGAAAGGGCTTGGTAACCCCTTCCTTTCACAGCTATTTGAACCAGTACAGAATATACTGAACCAGTCACAAAGGAGCAGTCATTCCAAAGCATTCAAAAGGTTTTAAAACAACCAAGATGGCTGCAGAATTGCTTGTAAGACCTTGGATACTGTTCCCTACGAATCAAAGTTTCGTCCAGATAAACCATTCTGATATAGATTTATCCTTCTTAGGAGTTTCGCTTCTGCAGCAGAGAAGTTACATCAGCCCTCGGAGACTCACTCCCTCAGACGTCCATCAGCTCTGAGTTGTCCTTTTGCAGGCTTTACTGCGATTTGAAGCTAATAACTTGCGACCGGTATTTATCTGCTGCACTGAGCAGCTCCTGCTTCGCACATCCTTCCCTGCTGCTCTTGCTGCCGTTTGCTCACTTTTCACTATTTTTCAAACTCTCGTGGAGGATGGATTCGGAGTCAGAGGCAGGGGGTTGATATTTCATTCTAAGCCACACCAAGTAAAAGACATCAATGGCAACGAACCCACAATCGCAGGGGCCAACAGCGAAAGCACCACAAAAATCTATAGCAAGTACAACACCAAGTGACAAATAAGGCTATTCCACATCTCATAGGAGAAAACTAATGGCAAACAAATAGTTATTAATGCTCTAATATAAGTTATTGACAAAAATACACCCATCTCTTTCATCTTCTTCTTTTTATCGCTTATTTAAGGTTCCTTCTCTTTCCAGCTTGTTGTATCTTCCAACGCCAACGCTTCCCTGCAGGGCTCTCCGTAATCATGTAATCCACCCATTCACAAGGTAGAACTTTCTTAGATCTCCATTACATTTACTTCCACGTTTTCCCCAGAGGCTAGAGGCCAGCTAACAAGCAATAAGCTACAGTCAAGATAACACTATGAATCCTCAAATCCTTCACCGCTGATGGAGGAAGGACATGAGGAAAGCCGCGGGGGAAAAACATAGATGTGGCTATTAAAAGAAGACCACCTCCCCGCATACAAACATCTGCACACACTCACAAACACACTAGGGGCCCCTATAGACGACTTCATCCTCTCCGGCCCTCCCTATCTTCCTTTGCCGCTCCCGACATCTGAATCGCAGGGACCATATGTCTGTATTGTGTGTCAACAAATAATCTAAATGCAAATGGTTAATCATCCCGTCTGTAGCCCACAGGTTCCCGGGGAACAACGCGGACCCCCAACAGGCATTCATACCATTATTGAGTTAGTTGGGGAAGTGATCTCAGGTACAATCAAATAATTAAACCTGCGTTTTTGTACTGCTCTGGCTTGTCTCCTGATAGCCACGGGACACGTTTGGTTTATTTGTGTGGCTCCAATAAGGGATGCTTTTGTGCAGGGAGCCTAATTTTTAGAAACTAACTTTATAGCGGTGTGTAAACACGTGTGGTACTCTGCACCCGGGTGGCTATTGCGTCTATTCCTGCTCCATTATTACTTTGGGGGGAGTGTGGAGTATTAAAAAGTAAATCTTTATTTACATCATTTTATGGTGCAAATGTTTTGTGTGTTTATAAAATGTGCTGTGCACAGTGACTTCTTATTTTTCATGCTGGGAGAAAAGATTAATTACATTTTAATGTCGGTGTAGGCATTTAACCTTTTCTGACACCAATACATTAGCTGCTCTCCTTGTTCAGTACAAACACCAGGGAATGGATCCTTGGAGTCGCACCAATTACTGCTGCAGTTGAAATCTGCCTTCACTCACACATTATGGGGAGAGTCACACATAAGGCACGCCACTGTATTTGGTAATTAGGAGGGCAAAATGCTGAAACAGAATCTGCTGCTTGTGGATTTTATATCATGTGATAGGAGGTGAGCATCTCTTTGCTATTACCACAAACACTTTCTTTTTCATGCTTTAAAATGCTGAACTGGAGCAGGATGCAACCAACACATACATATTAAATCGCCTCCGTGTCTGTATTTTTACAATCGCAGATTATTGTTGAGAGTTGTGTGAAAAGATGGATAGCTGAATAATCCTGTTTCCTTTTTAATGAAATGGGATTTTTTTGGGGAAAAGAAATCTGAATAAGCTTTATCTGAAGAGTCAAAGTCATCTTCTAAAAGTGGTGCAAAGGAATATTTTAACACACTGGGTCCCCTTTTGGGTTTGGAGGTTAAATCACTTTACAACACTGTCCAGGATTTACTCTTGTATGATCTCTGACTTAGTCACTCTCTCGTTTTCTCATGTGTCATTACTTTCGTGACTCTCTCAGTTGCCTCTGCCATGATATCAGCTGTAGTCCTGTGAGGTCATTTCAGTGCTGTTGATGTGTGACATGAGGCCCGTCTCCATCAGAGTGTGAGTAAGGTAATTTTATGGGGCCTACATTGTTGAACTGTGTAGCCATCATCAGGAATGACCCTTGAACAATCATTTTTGGGAACCGCAACGGAGCCAAAAAAAGGTCCCTGCCGTGGCAGCCAATAGTTCAGGACTTTAGAGTGGCGCGTTTACTTAGTGATGCTGTGCGGAGGGGATGATGATGTTCACCCATCTCTTTGTCTTCAAGTACACCGCTCTTCTTTTTTTATCACTACTGCAGTGTGCAGAAGCAGCAAACAGAAATGCAGTATTCACTTAAATGCCAAAACTACAATTTCTGAGTTGAAGCCAAGCCAGAAGTAAGAAAAGATGCAGTTCCTCAACTGACCACTGGGGAAAGGCTCCATAAGCGATGCAGTCTCAGCTGACCCCTTATGTTAAAACTTCCCACCTCCCCACAACATTAATAGAAAAAGAATAAATTTTATTGTGCTGTCAGTTTTACGAACAGAACGCCACAAAGGATAGGGAATGGCCTGTAATGGTCTGAGGATGGAGCTAAGCCAAGAGCAGGCACCTGGTGGTAAGTGAGCGTTAGCTGAATGCAGCAGTTATTTCTGACTTTGCCACCAAAACAACATTTGAAATGGAAGGTCTCAATGTAAACATTTATTTGCAGCTCCACAACAAATAAGAGTCAGGAGGCATGGTGGAATCAGGACCTGCAGTTATATTATATATATATATTATATTATATATATTATATATATAGTTATATGACTAATCCCAAATCAGCAACCTGAGAGAAGGTTGGGTCCCAGCAGAGCTCGTCTAGTCCTCATTTCAACTGTTGATTTGATAGACACTTGGAATGGGATTTTTTAGATAGATTTGATAAGAATTAATGTAATATACATTTTAATTAGTAGGTTAGCATGAACTAAGGCAGCCAAGCTAAAATGCCTAAGTGTGATTTGCATTTGGTGGGCGTGTTCTTGCCAGCTTCCAAGGGATCTTTATTCTGCCTATTTGCAACATGACATCACATAGTATGAGAGAAGAGAGCCCATAGAAGCACTCCTCTGAACACCTATAGGTGACATCACAGGGTCAGTTCTTTTCATTCAGTCTTTGCATCTATCTCACCTCCCTCAATGATGACCTCATCATTCCAGTATTTTTTCTTCTATTCCAACTTTTCCTTCTATTATTTATTGCCAGTTGGCAAACAACAAATGACGTGCACTACCGCCACCAGATGGGGGGACTGGTAGTTTGCTAAATCAGTAGATCCTATCAGGTCCGTCACTGTAAAAGTGATACAACCGCTGATCAAGGAAGAGGTTGGTCCTGTTACAGTTCCAGTCTTGAAAGGTTTATGCCATATCCCTGCTGTTGGAAATTTAGCTCTAGTGGTGTAAAGTAATACAGAGTTGTTGCAAGAGACAACTGGGACAAGAATCCGTAGTTATTCTGGGTGATTTTTGTCCATAGAAGAGATGGGAGATTGTTAGAGCTAAACAAAAAAAGTAAAAGTAAGCAAATATTTCTTCAAATTAAATTGAAACTGATATTTTAACGTGAAAGACTACTTTTTGCTACCCATTTTCCTTTCTGCAAGACATATTTGGCTACTTGAAGAGTGCTGAAGCATTCTGTTAAGATTAGAAATTACTATGCTGAGAGACTGTTCTTGAGGAATCCCTTGTGATGATTGAACTCAAACTAAAGGCTATGTTGTTTGACTTGTGGCTTCCAGCATTTTTCTTTTTGAATAATTCCATACTTCTTGCATTCATTATGGGCTTTGCAGTCTTGGCGGAAAAAGAAGGCAGGATGCTTTCGTGTCAGAAAAGACAATGTATTCATTTCAGTGCTCCAGGCATGTGACTATTGATGACGGCAACAGTTTCAAAAGCTATATTCACAAGCCAAAGAGGTCACTTCCTCCTGCGGATGTCTTTTCTACCATTTTGGCGTGAACCCCTGAAGACTGAAAAGCTCTGGCTTAGTTAAGGAGCAATCAGGGAGCCAGCGAGAAGTGCTGCAGAGAGACTTGAATGTACTTTGAAGCTGAGGATACAGCAACCAGATAGCGGCTGCAAAAAGCGCACAGATGACTCGCCATTAAGCTTCCCCACTGCTTTGTCTAAACAAATGAACGTATCACAAAGCAGCTACTTCACTTCAAGGCGCTGAAAGCGTCGTCTGTTTGAGACCCCGCCCTTTTTTGTGTAAGGTACACGGCCTCGTGCAGAGCATCTGTCAAAATACATATTCTCCCTAAAGCATTCCCAGACACCTCCATCCAAGGACAAATCAATTAGCAGAAAACGACAGGCAGATGGTTTTGAAGGATGTGCAGCGCCTGCGCCTCAGGTGAGAGGCATCGGATGGCAGCGAGCGACTGTCAAGTAGCATACTCGTCTGGGTGATTCCCCCATGTCATCCACACACACGCACGCTTCCCCAGAGCATCTGCCTATATCAGACACATGCTGCCACAAAGAGGCCGCTCACTGGATGCTAAAATCAATGCTTAGAGAGTCAGAGAAGTGTGAATATTTCATACACTTATTATCAAACTGAATAGCAGATTAGCATTCCTTCAGTATTACCCCAGGTGATGCTAAACAGGCAATGTAGATAGTGCGCCTGAATTTTTATGCATCTGGAGAGCAAAAAAAAAAAAAAGTCAATAATTCAAAGAAGAAAGCAAAAATGTAGAGTTAAACCAAAACTGTTAATCCTGGATTTCAGCATTGAAGTAAGCAAGGTAATCTTTCAGCTGATTATACATCTGCAGAGCAGCAACACATCAAAGTGTCCAATTATATGATTTCTCTGCATGTTTTAGCTTTTCCTTCCAACGGATGAGATAACAGTCTAACTGAATTAGCCGAAGTGCTTATCTGCTGATGACCCAAAAGATAATTTGACCAGTAATCGAGGAATAATGGGAGCAGGTACTAAGACAACCGTTTTGAAAGGCTTTGGGAAGAAACAATAGAGAACCTGGTAGCTGAGAGAGAGAGGTCTGCTGGTTAAAAAAGCCCATTTTCTCCAGCTCAGCAACAATTAAGGCGGACAAAAGACGGGACAATATGGTACACTGGCGCAATCACTGAGAGACAAAGCAGAAGAAAGAGGAATCCTGTTAATTAAAAGACAAAAAGGCTATAACCGCAGAAACATCAGGCAAAACAGGGAAGGGGGAAAAATCTAAATGTCATGGAAAGCACATTTCTGAAATCCTACATCTCATTGACTATATCTTTAATTTTCTCCTGTTTTCATAATATTTAAATCGATGGCTCATATTAGCTCTGCCTGACAAGCAGCCAGTTTCTAATCACGGAAATGGACTCCTTATAACCGCCATGAAGATCTTAAGGTTTGCTAATTGAGATTCATGGCTTCAAATACCAATCAGATAAAGTGATTATGGATTAGCTGTCCGGATCTTTAAATCGTAGCTTCCCCTCCCAGAACATCGTCCTGTGATAGTCCACGTCTCATCATTTCATTATAAATCTCTCTTTGTTTTGAAGCTGTGTTGCTCCCTTGGGAGCTCCAACTTGGCACAATTAGAGGCTGTAATTATTCCTCTGCAGAGCTGTAAATCTAAACAATCCATAACTGTCCTTTTGTCTGTAAGGGGTCTGAAGGAGGCATGTCAATTGTTGATTTTTGTCACAAAATGCATGGTGAAATGGGGACAAAGCCTCACTCACAGCTGTGAAATGTAAATACGCACTTAAAAACAGATCTAGCAATTTGTGGGAAACAAGTTTTTTTTCATTTACTGCTTTTGAATACACTCCTCTGGGCACCAATATCTCAGTTCTTGTCAACAAATGAATTGAAAAACAAAATTGTACAGCAGGATGGGACAGAATGAAAGAACTGTGGTTTGTTAAATAATGTGTCTTGCAAAGTCCAGATCCATAAAACACTCCAGCATGTATGGCTGGATTTCTGAGCTTTTTATTGTTGTAAATTTAACACATCTCTCAAAGTTTTGTTTATCATACAGTAAGTCTTGTTTTCTTGTGTTTCTTTACCTGCTGTTCTCTTGCTTTATGGTTAAATGGTATATTTAACTTTGGAAGCCTTAATTCCTTGTGTGATAAGTTTTAGTTTGATTTCCGTTGCTCTCATTTGTCCAGTCTGTTCACATCCTACCCCCTAAGAATCTTCAGTGTGTCTGCACTGTATGTTGTATATTGTCCTGTCTGTCCTCACTTGTCTGTTATTTTTATGCATTTCCTTCTTCTGTTTTGACTGCAGGTTCGGTTTTGGATATCCTGCTTTGGCAGCATTTTTATTATTCTTGGTTACTCCTGCCTCTCTGATCTCTTGCATGTAGATCCTCCATCCCTGCATCCTCATAAAGATCTTTGTTGTTGAAAACAAAAACAAAAAATATCTAATTAACTTGATACATTTTCCATTTCAATTCAAATTAGGGATGTTTCTTTATTTACTTTGGAAATGTGTGGGACAAATTTGACCTCAAGCAGTTTGTGGTCGAGCAGAATAAATTCTCAAAATCATTTCTTAGATCAGTTCTTAAAATCAGTTCTTAGTACTGTAAAATAAATTCTCAAAATCAGTTCTTAGTTTAAATTACCTGACGCCTTAATCTCTGACTTCATTCAGCAACAACAAACTGATCTAAGCATAGGCTACTTGAGCTGCAACAGATGCTGTTTCTTAAGTACGCAAAGCTTATTAGTAGTGCATTAGTCTGCATACATGACTGTAGGTTAAAAACATTCCTTTCATATGTTAATTTAGTGTGCACTGGATTGAGAGCGCTGAGCTGTGTTTATATCAGCATTTGGTTATTACCCGGTGTCTGCATTGTGGCTCATACAAATATCGCTGAAAAGAAGCCAGCTAAATCTATGATGAAAGAAGCACAAGAGCTCACATAGCCTACTGCCCAAGTAAAGATATTCTCAGTACATTCAAATATATGAGTTATATTTAATGTTAAGCATTTGAGTGAATCTGGTAGAAGTTGTTTTAGTCCTTAATTTAAGCAGGTTTTACTAATGCTGAATTCTAATGAATTAGCCTTTGACTACATGCAAGGGAGGAAATGCTGGTAATCATCTCACAAACATGAGTTAAACTGCCCATGGAGGCACAGTGGGGATTTAGGAAAGATTAAAAAATAAGGAAGACTTTTTCAAATATGATTTTTTTTTTAAAGCGTCAGGATAATTTTGCGATGAAATAAACATGTTCAGGCCCACATGCTAGCTTACCACTCTAGTAAGGCAGACAGTGAATTATACTATATAAGTTATATTAATTGTTAAATATTTGAGTGAATGTTTTGGAACTTGAGCTTTTAAATCACATTATTTGTTCATTCTCTATTATCACATTTATTTGAACTAAATGCTAAAGCGCTAATGTTAATGCAGCAAACTCGCTAACATAATGATGCCTCGCAGGTTTTACATTTACAGCGTTAACTATATGAATTACCACTGAAAAACCACAAAAAAAGATAAAACTTAACTTCAATAAGTATTTTCTAGTGTGAAATGACTGGAAAACAGTCACAGAAAGCACAAGGAAACTGCTGCCGAGTTAAAACATATCTTGGGCAAAGAGCTATTTTATAAGAGAAGCTGTAGACCCTAAGTTGTGCAACTTTACTGTGGTCAAGCGAAACCAACATTGCGATGCACAAAGCTTCAATTTAGAAGGAAACCAGTCTGCTACTGTCCACTGAGGTAATAGTAATACTTAAACACTCCCTGATAAACTAGTTAAAAAGAAAACCGAGGAGTCTAAAAGTGTGCGGAAAAAGAAACAGCTGAAATATTTAGTGCAAGGTAATAGATTAGAAATCGCCGGTGTCATTACAAAGTAATATAGAAGTACGACAAATAGTAACTGTCGTGGAAAATTGTTGAAATGAATGAGTAGCTCTGAATAAGTAAAGGGAAAATTTTATCTATCAGTACGATGAAGTCTTTGTATGGACTAAAAGTAGTGAATAACATTTGAAAGAAGCCTAATAGTCTACTTGCCAGCAATGTGAACCCGGAAATGAGTACCCCAAAGTTTTATGTTAGAAATGTACAGTATAGGTCCCCAGCATTTATAAACTGCCGGATGCTAACTTACATATGTTGGGCAATTAGCATAATTAGCATAATTAGCATCAATTAGCATACTCACATATATGGACAATATTTCAGCAATTGCTTGGCCAATTTGGACAATAGTGGAGTGATTCTGGGGGTTATTGAGGATGCTGAATCCATTTCTGACATTTTCAAAATTCAAAATGGCCGTTTAAACCAGAAGTGGCCATATTTCAACTCCTGGTGGGCCGATTTTGATGAAGTTTCAGTCAGTTTAGAAGTTTGAGGTATTAGGGTATTGGAGGTAACAAAGGCAGGTACCATACCAAACTAGAATTAAAGCTGCAAGCAGCAATGAACGGGCCCTCACACCCTTGTGCACGTTCAGGCTGCAGTGGAAGCTTGTATGACTTGCATGTAGATTCTTCAGACCTGGGGCCTCATTTAAAATGGACTGCGTAGGAGTCATACTAAAAGTGCACTTACACCCAAAAGCCGAAAATGCTGGGCGCAAAAAAAAATCTGGATCAATAAAACCGTGTGCACGCACACTTGCACGCAATGTTTGCTTTATAAATCACAGTCCAGCTGAAAGGTTGCGCAGCTGAATCCGCCTCATATCCCGCCCTCTACACGCCCACTTTTTACCATAAATGCATATGGATGAGCCTACTGAGCATGCGCAGTGGCTTCCTGCAGCCTGTTTGGCGTCAGAATTAATGAGAGGGTGTCCAGCCACCGTGACACTGACTTTCACGGAGACTTAGATCTAGATGTTGTAGATGATGTGGAGGGCAGGAAAACCACATTATTTGGTGGTCACAGTTTAAGTTAGAATAAGTATATAAATAGTATACAATAAAATAAAGCGAGTGAGTGGCAGCACGCCGTTGCTGCCCGTTAGTGCCACGACGCAATTACCACTGGGGACAGGGGGGACATGCCCCCCCCCCACTTTTCAAAATCATGTATTTGCCCCCCCCCACTTTACAGTTTAAAAACTAACGGTAGGCTCAGCCTGTGATTGCAAATCCTCAAGACTGTCTGTGCGAAAGCGATGCGAAGACGGGAGCAGAGCCCCGCTCCCCCTCCTCCCCTCAGAGCTGCTCAGGGCTGATTTATGGTTCCGCGTCACACCAACGCAGAGCCTACGGTGTAGGGTACGCGGCGACGCGCACCACACGCCGTACCCTACGGCGTAGGCTCTGTGTTGGTGTAACGCAGAACCATAATTCAGGCTTAAAAGTAAACACAACATGCACGCACCCGGCATGACAGGCAGATACACACGGGGAGAAGAGACTATTTCTTTCATTTTTATTTTGTTTAAAACTTTATCCTTATGAACGCAATTGTTATATAGTCCAACCTTATTTTAATCAGAACACTTTCTGATTAAAATCCGAGAGTCGAGAGTCGTCAGCACCTGCAGGTGCACCTGGATGGCGCGATTCCGGCGGGTTGGTCTCTCTAAAGCTGGTCCCAATTCAGCACATAGATCCAAGAGCACTGCTCTTGGGAATCTAAATCGGCTTATTAGCCAGTCATCATCATGGGCCAGGAAATCTGCATGATCTCTGAATTGTCTCTCCATCCTGATCCAACCATTTCCGTGGTCCTCGAGTAGTGCCAGCGCATACATTGTGCAGCATTATGCACGGCTGTCACCGTGCATTTTATATTCTTACACAGCAATTAGACTGATTGTCACACACCTTGTCACGATTGATCATTAGATGATTAGACCGCTGCTATTAACCACTCATTTGAGGATGGGAGTATGATATATGTACGTCCTGCAAATGCCTGCGTAATGGCTTACTCGTGGAACACATGGATCTATGATGGTGCCGGCTTGGGTGTAAATGGATCTGTAAGTCTGATATGTGATGACATTGACTATGTTTACATGCAGTCCACATTCGTGTTATTGCCAATCTTCGCGTTTTAAAGTGGTTGTTGAGTGCATGTGGACGCAGTCACTGGGAGTATGACATGTATCTGGCTGCATTTCACCACCTCACCGCATGCGTCGCCAGTTCCCCATGTCTTAAGTAGATTCTTACGGGAGGGTGAGGGTTGCCGTAGATCCGCAGATTTTTTGGTTAGTTTTTTCTTTTTAGATCCGAGGCTTTGCGTAGATGGCGGCTTCCGCAACTTTCAGGCGCTTTTTCTGCGCAAGCAAGCCTTATAGATGAGGCCCCTGGACATTTAGTGGATGACACTAGCCATGACTCTTTATATCAAACCATTCAAAAGTTATGGCAAAAAGTAGGAACTATCGGATATCAACCAATCAGAAGAAGGGGCGGGGCTAATTCAGGCCAATGAAGGTCAAGGACTCAATACCGAGTCAGATCACACCACCCACGACTCTTAGATAACCAAAATTTCTACTTAAGTAAGGTAACGAAGTATTTGTACTTCGTTACTTGACACTTCTGGTGATGACCATTGATTAGAATCAGGTGTGTTGATGCAAGATAACACCTAAACCATGCAGGGCCCTTCTGATCCCTCTACCACTCCTGCCCTCTCATCCTACCTGATCCCTCGAGGACCGGACTTGAAGAGCCTTGTGATAGACTATTTTGAAACCTCATATCAAAGTACCCTTCAGTAGCTCAACTGGATGCAAAGAGGCTTTCCACTGCAGAGCTTGTGTTCAAACCTTATCCCGGGACCACTTTTAAAGCGATTTCCTTCTACTGAGGACTAAAAACTCACTAGGAAGCCTTAGCGGCATGTGACTCTATGGCACAAGATGTTATGGAGGTGCTTGGTCTAAAGAAGACTTAAGGTTCAATTCCTTCTAGAGTTCTTCATCCTGTTGTCTTTAAAAAGCACCAAACCTGTCAATTTTAAAGTTCAACATTCAAAATGAAAAGTTAAATGCGCTATGAGACATGACTGAAGAGGTTATTTGGTGGTTTGGAGGGATTGCAATTTTCAGTGCAGATGAACTTGTGTCCTGGTGTAGCTCATCTTGGAACAAAGAGGGTTTCAAATGCAGAGGTTATTGGAGCAAACCCTATACCTGAGCCACTTTTAAAATAATGTCCTACGGAGGATTGAAAACTGGCCAGGAAGTCTGTGAAAGAGGTGAGTATGTGGCGCATCATGGTAAAGAGCTGCACATTGGAAAAGACACTGTGAGTTCAATTCCCACCAGAGGTCTTCAGCCTGTTGACTTTAAGTAGCACATAATCTAATGCATGTTATCATTTATCCTAACCTTTATTGGAATGTACATCCAAGTTTAGTTGCAGGAATCTGAGGGCAACGGGTCTAAGAACAAAACTGGACAAGAACATCTGTGCCACAACCACAACCAAATTCACTCTATCCGGATGGAGCAATTTAACTGGATAGTTTTTTTTTAAAGGCCAAAATGAAATGAAATGAAATTTTTTTTAAATGTAACGAGTAAAAAGTACAGATAATTGCATGAAAATGTAAGGAGTAAAAGTAAAAAGTCGTATAAATAATTACTCCAGTGAAGTATAGATACCCAAAATTTCTACTTAAGTAAGGTAACAAAGTATTTGTACTTCGTTACTTGACACCTCTGGTTGTGCATCATGGAAGAGTGCCGCACATTGTAAGAGCTGTACATTGCTAAAGAGACTGTGAGTTCAATTCCCGCCAGAGTTCTTCATCCAGTTGTCTTTAAGTAGATCAAAATCCACTTTTAGAGTTCAACACTCAAAATGAAAAGATAAATGCACTATGAGAGATGTCTTCCCCCAAGGATACTGGTGGTGTGGAGGGTTTGCTCATGGCTATAAGGTGCCAATGAAAGGGTGGTGCATGCTGGTTCAAACCCTCCCCATCCTCACAATCTGGTGAGGTAGAGGCATCAGACCTTATACCTGGACCACTTTTAAAATTACGTCCTTCTACTGACGATTGAAAACTGGCCAGGAAGCCTGGGAAAGAGGCAAGAACGTGGGGCCTCATGGTAAAGAGCTGTACATTGTTTAAGAGACTGAGAGTTCAATTCCCGCCAGAGGTCTTCAGCCCGTTGACTTTAAGTAGCACAAAATCCACTTTTAGAGTTCAACGCTAAAAATGAAAAGATAAATGCACTAAGAGAGATGTCTTCCCCCCAAGGATACTGGTGGTGTGGAGGGTTTGCTCATGACTTTAAGGTGCCAATGAAAGGGTGGTGCATGCTGGTTCAAACCCTCCCCATCCTCAGTATCTGGAGAGGTAGAGGGATCAGGGAGGATGAGAAGGCAGGAGCGCCTGGGAGATGAGGTAGGATGAGAAGGTTAGGGGGGGGGTCAGGTAGGAGGAGAGGGCATGAGGGCTAGGGCCTATGAGGAGGGCTAGGGAGTAAGAGGACAGCTGAAGGGCCAGAGGTATGAGGCAGGAAAAGGAGGGCTTGGTGGTGTCAGGAAGGTTGAGAAGGGCTTGGGGGGTTAGGTAGGAGAAGGGCAAGTGGGCCAGGAAGGATGAGGTGTAAGAGAGGGCATGAGGCAAGAAGGGAGGCAGGCTAGGTAGGAGTGCTCGGAGGATCAGGTAAGAGGAAATGGTGGGAGGGCTAGGTGGATCAGGTGATTTACAAATCAAAGCTTTGAAAAGGGTAATTACCTGAACCAGCTTGCACCACCCTTTCATTGGCACCTTATAGCCATGAGCAAACCCTCCACACCACCAGTATCTTTGGGGGGAAGACATCTCTCTTAGTGCATTTATCTTTTCATTTTTAGCGTTGAACTCTAAAAGTGGATTTTGTGCTACTTAAATTCAATGGGCTGAAGACCTCTGGCAGGAATTGAACTCACAGTCTCTTTAACAATGTGCAACTCTTTACCATGAGGCCCCACATTATTGGCTCTTTCCCAGGCTTCCTGGCCAGTTTTCAATCGTCAGTAGAAGGACGTAATTTTAAAAGTGGTCCAGGTATAAGGTCTGATGCCTCTACCTCTCCAGATACTGCGGGTTTGAACCAGCATGCACCACCCTCTCATTGGCGCCTTATAGCCCTGAGCAAACCCTCCACACCACCAGTATCCTTGGGGGAAGACATCTCTTATAGTGCATTTATCTTTTCATTTTGAGTGTCGAACTCTATAAGTGGATTTAGTTCTACTTAAAGACAACTGGATGAAGAAGTCCGGCGGGAATTGAACTCACAGTCTCTTTAGCAATGTACAGCTCTTTACCACGAGGCCCCACAATCTTGCCTCTTTCCCAGGCTTCCTGGCCAGTTTTCAATCGTCAGTAGAAGGACGTCATTTTAAAAGTGGTTCAGGTATAAGGTTTGGTCCAATAACCTCTGCATTAAAAGCCTATTTGTTCCAAGATGAGCTACACCAGGACACAAGTTTAACTGCACTGAAAACCTTTTATCTTTTGTCCTTTGTTTCGAGCTTTCAAAATGTTCAACATGTTAAAGAACATGTTGAAGAGGGCACTGAACCTCAACACAAGCAGGTACTCCTATTTAAATAAAAAAAAAGACTATTTCTCACATTCAATATTTGACAGAGCATTCCTTGGCGTAATTTTCTGATAGTTTTGCATAGAATTGAACTCAGTCCTGCAACATATCAAACACATTCTCTACCTCCTGAGCTTTACAGCAACCCATCAAACCAACTATGTGCCACAAGATTAACATGTCCAGACTGAGAAAAGTAATCTGTGTAGTGGCAGGATGGAGACGCACATTTTGATGTATAACACACCTGGGTGCACGTTACGGTTCGGGCCATATTAACTGCCGAAGGAATGGCATAAATTTCGCCAAAATTACACGATTAATTCAAAATGGCCGACTTCCTGTTCGGTTTCGGCCATGGCGCCAAGAGACTTTTCTTTAAGTTGCGACATGATACAGGTGTGTACCGATTTTCGTGCATGTACGTCAGACCGTATTGTGGGGCTTGAGGCACAAAGTTTTATAGGGGGCGCTGTTGAGCCATTTTGCCACGCCCATTAATGCAAACCATTAAATATCAAATTTTTCGCTAGGCCTGGCTTGCGTGCAAAATTTGGTGACTTTTGGGGGACGTTTAGGGGGGCAAAAAGGCCCTCATTTCGTCAGAAGAAACAATAAAGAAAGAATAATTACTACAGATACAATAGGGCCTTCGCACTGTAAGTGCTCAGGCCCTAATAATATGACTATGGCTGAATAATATCCTCAAAAAATAGAGAAGGGACTATAATACAAGTAAAAAATGTTCAACAGGTAGAACATATGAGTTTACACACAGGTTTTAAAACACTAATATACCCAAAATTATCAAAGCAGAAAACTCTATGTGAACTAGTTACACAATGCATTACAACTGGAAAACTTTTATCAAGCAAGAGCGCCTTGCACTTCTACTACTCTGCACTGTTATAAATCATATCCTCATAATCAATCTCAACCTCATCCTCGTCGTCTACTCTGTCATCATCTTCTTCTCCAGACTCTACATTCTTGTTGTCTTGCTCTTCTTGCTGTGAGTGTGTGTACGTGTTGCAACATCTACCATCATAGCCTTTGCAGAAGCAGTAGCTGGTACAGGCCAGGCCTGCAGCTGCGCAGCTACACTTTGCTGTTGTACATGGCTTTAACCCAGCTTTGCAGCTACAGCTGATAATGTCCAACAGGGCAGGAGGAGCAATGGGGCTTGCATCCAGGACGGGCATGATGACTTCCTCTCCTTCCTTCTCGCCTTCTTTCTTGTCCCATCCAAACTTTGTGATGTCCACAGCTGGTGGATCAGGGCGGTCTGCTGCTTTCCAAAGCAGCACCTGTAGATGGGCACGTTGTCCATGAAGGTGCGAGTTTCGCTCTGTAGGAGGCAGTGTCTTCAGTGCTGGGGGATGTTTACGCTTTCGGTAGATGTCATATCTGGCGACGTTCAGAGATGCCGACTTCCTCTGGTTGTACAGAGCCAGGAAGAAACCCCTCACTGCCTCTGTGATCTGCAAATCAGTAGCTCCCTCCTCTCCAATAAAGTGAAGCAGGTCACCAGGTACTACTCTCATGGCCTTGAGCGCAGACACTTTCCCTTTCCCGGTGGGATAGGAGGTGGTGTCACACCCGGAGAGAGCATGCATAGCCAGGATGGAGCGACACTGCTCACCCAGAGTCTCTACTGTCGAATTGATATTGAGAACAGTGCCATCCCATCTCTCCATCTGCAGGTGACATGTGATACCCACCTTCCAGCACCAATAGACCATGAGCACAAACACATCAGTGTCATCGCTGAGAATGCGGACAGTTTTAGCTCCACGCCTGGCTGCATCCAACATGTATGAGATGAGGGAGACGTCAGCCTCATCATGAGTGACAATACTGTCTGCTCTGCTAACCATCTTGATGTGATCTCCTATGCTGTGCATGCATAGGAGCTTGCCCAGCCTCCGCTTGTTTCTTCATCACTTTGTCGCAGCTAGGTAGAGGGGTTGTCAGTGAGAGTTGGTACTCTGTTGAGCGCTCCCTGGCTCTTCTCTGCCTCTCGTGGTCTTTGGCAGAGACTTGCTCATACCGGTCAAAGATGACAAACGTTTGGGTGATGTAGCGATTATAGCCTGCGCCCCATGCTGGCTGCAAGGTCAGTAACGGTGCCTGACGATGGCCACACCACGTGGTAGATAAGCTGCGATGCATCAACGAGTACAATGTCTGGTGGGTGGGGATTGGGGACAAGGATTTCAAGATGCTGGATGATCACAGACTTGTTACCCTTTCTGAGGCATCCATACTCATCGGTGATGGATGCAGGGACCGGGCCGAGCTCGTAGTCAAAGAGGGCAGAGAGCTCAATTCTTCTCTTGTTCCCCACCACCAGCAGCCGAGCAAACAATGCCTCAAGGTCACATATGATCTTCCCATTGACCTTCACTCCTTTTGTCTTGAATTTCATTGTCACCACCTTATTTGAGATGGGTACATGAAATCCCCCAGGAAGTGATGAAGAGAACAGTGTGCTCATGTCCTGTCCAATCTTCAGTGCATCTTGCACATTGACCTTTCCATCCGCCACCTGGCCGTTTATGATATGGTGGAGGGTAGTAGTCTCTGTGGTGAGTGGGTGGGAGTTTTCCCATAGCACTCTCAGGATTTTAGCCCGGTCCTCTGTGTCCAACTCCCGCCGTCCTTTACCCTCTTCTTTATGTCTATTGGGCTTGATTGTTTTATCCAGTACTTCAGCATCGTCATACATCACATCCAATGACTTGGAGAGATGGGAGCAGATACGGAAAGATTGGATCCACACGGCGACCTGCTCAGGGTTGGTGGAGATGCCCTTCATGCCTCCTACTCCCTTCCCTTGCTTGATGCCTGTCTGCTCCCCAAACATATCACCACTCACTGCAGCTGCACCATCTGAGTGGCGGCACACATGGCTTCCGGCGAGGAGGTTATCCTTGGCAGTAGCAGGAAGGTGCTGCATGTCACGCAGATGCCATGTGATCCATCTTGAGTAGTGATGATGACCAGCGGCAAAGAAATAGGGCAGCATCTCTTCAAGGCACTGTTGTTGCAGCAGCCAGTCACCCTCTCTTTCTGCTCACCAGAACCTGTGAGCTATTAGGGTTGGGGTGATGAAGCAATCCACCCATAGCCGGCCTGTGGGGTGCTCTCTTGCTTTCTCCAGGAATGCCGTTATCTGCTCGTGTGTCTTCTCCCCCTCCTCCAAGAAGTCATGAAGAAGAGCAGACACAACCATACGGAAGGTTCGCATAGCCTTGGGCCAGGCCTTCCCATTGAAGATGGATGTCAGGCCTCCAAATTATGCACCTACTAGCTCCTCCACACCGGTTGAATTTATCAGTTCTCCAATTGAGCCAATGAAGGACATGAGAGTGTGCATCATTCCAGGTCTGAGCACCACTGATGACCATCGCTGTGGATCACTCCACTTGATCAGGCATGCGATCATGTACAGCTGCATGTCAAACGTTATATGACTGTGGCTCATGCCAAGGTGCCTGAGTGATGTGTCTAAGTAGGCGATGGTACTGAGCACTGTATCAGGGTGGGCAGGGGGCGAGTCAAGCAGTGGTCCAAAGACACTGATCGTCTTCAGCTTAGGATCACTGTCGTCACCATCGCGATCTTGCACAACATTGTAGGCTGACCAGTCCAGGGGAAGAGGGGAAGAGTGGAGCTGACAGAGCCAAGAAGCGTCCTTCTTCTGTGCTCTTGAAACACTCTGTTTGATGGCATCTTGGATAGCATCAGTTATTGGGACTTCCTTTAGAGCTGGTGGAGTCATCTTCTTGGGGCCTGTATAATGTTCAATGACAAAACTGCTCCCTTCTGCTAGACAAAGTTTCCCAGCTTCGAGCTTCGTCAGACGGGGTAATTTTAGTGACATGACTCCACCACCAGGAGTTGCTCCTCCAGTGAACAGGATACCTGCTGGATTCTGCACAAACTGAGTGGCCATGGCATGAGTCGTGCGGCGACCATTGGGTGTGAAGACGACAAGATCAAAATTATCACCCCAACTGTGGATAGGGCCGATGCGTTTCTCTAGGCCAACTGCGCGCAGGTACATATCTGGGTCCTCAGAAGCATATTTGGCAGCTGACTTCCGGAACCGTAGGACTTCATCATAGGTAGTGACAATGCCATGCTCATTTAGGTTCTGAACCAGTTCTGAGCTACCATGCTTATGGTGGAGTTTCACAGCAAGCCCCAGAGTTGTCTGATTCCAGCTCCTACTGATGTGCTGCTGGATGCATTGAGCAAGTGTAAGTGATGGTTTAGTCACCTTTCCTTCCTTGGACATGAGACTGGAGACAAGCTTGAGGAGGGTTGGACTTGTGTCTTGTATGACCTTGTCATGTCGGAAGCTGCCAAGGTCATATTCACGGGGCAAGGGAATATTTCGGACCTCCGCCCGCACTCTCCTAACAAGCTTGGTGACATCATCATCACTAGAGGTTTCAGCTTGTTTTACTAGTTTGAGTGACTTACCAACGCACTGTCTAAAGCCAACAATAGTCAGGCACCCTTCAACCCTCAGTACAACTACAGTGTCACCATAATAATCACACAAGTTGGATAGCATCTGCTTCCTGCAGAGGTCCCCCGAATTAGCTTCATATACATCGTGTAACTCTGACACAGTCCAGGTCACCGACTTGTTTGCATTCATGTGGTCAAAACAGCAGCTAAGCAGCTATCAACTGGTTTATAACTAACACTTGCACTTGAGTCAATAGGCACCTTCCTAAAATCATTGTAGCACTTGGTGTGATACTGGGCATCAGCTGCAGGCAGGTCCAGGACGCCATTCACCCGTAGCTCCACTACCCTAGCCCAGTCATCCTGTCGCTCATCACATTTAGAGGGTTAGGGTTAGGGTTAGGGTTAGCTCTCTTGATTCTGAAATGTAAGTCCAATGTATTAAGCACATCAATAACCTCAAAATCGACTAAAATTCATCAAAATCGGGAGTTGAAATTGAAAGTGTTGAGTTGAAATATGGCCACTTCTGGTTGAAACGGCCATTTTGAATTCTGAAAATGTCAGAAATGGATTCAGCATCATCAATAACCCCAAAACCACTCCAATATTGTCCAAATTGGCCAAGCAATTGCTAAAATATTGTCCATATATGTGAGTATGCTAATTGTTGCTAATTATGCTAATTATGCTAATTGCCCAACATATGCAAGTTAGCATCCGGCAGTTTCTAAATGCTGGGGACCTATAGGCTACTGTACTTTTCTAACATAAAACTTTGGGGTACTCAATATTTCCGGGTTCACAATAGGGCTCTATAGGCTGACAAATAGACTATAAAGGATAAGCGGTGGATAAGAGTACAAAAGATAACACAAGACAATATTGGAATTTTGCGTATTCTTCTTGATCAATTTAAAATAACAAATTAAACTGGGTCCATTTTTATTAGCAGGTTAACTAATTAACTTGATTTAACTGCCTACCCAGATCAACTTGAATGATTTTAGGTTTCCGTTTGGGAGTAGGCCCCGTGATGGATCCCCGACTCTCACTCAGAGAGTCTGCAGAATCTAATTGTTTAAAAGGGCTCTGAGTGGTTTAACAAATTGTTTTAAAAAATCCAGATGAAGCAACTAAAGTCCGCCTGGGCTGCAGATTCCACTCATCAATTATGTCCCAGTGAGAACAGAAATGCTGACAAGACAGCCCTTTTATTATAGATAAACAAATAAATCAGCTCGTGTTTGTTTCTTTAATTTACCAGCACAGACAACAAAGACTCTTCATCAAATAAAAAAACATCTGGTGTCATTCCACACAGTGACCTTGCTCAGCAGTGACGGCGTAATCACAATATTTGAGAGCGTGTATCACCCATGATAAAAATTTAAAGCTTTAATCACCACCGGCCAATATAACCGGCTGACAGCTGAAATAGTGTTCACTTCCAAAGAGTGTGTGCTTTTATGATGACACTCCATCAAAACGGAATTAACCACTTTGCAAACACAACGTTACTGTGACGAGTTCAGAGTAAATTATGAGTAGACGCTTCCACCGCGGTGCAGGCATGGCTCGCTTCCTTGTCTTTACTCTGCCCATTTCTTCATATGTGAACAAAGATTGTATTTTTTCCCCACATTCACATGTGGTTCAGCTTTTTCATGAGATAAACTCTTACAAATTTCAATTCCATTTGCATAAATAGTAGAAACTGGTCTTTTTTGGGGACCAAATTGATAATAAAAGCATATGCTGAACATAACTGAGGAAAAAGGAGCAGCCCATTTCTGTGACCAGGGAGAGATGAAGTTCACAAAAAGGCGATAGGTCTATTCATCTCAAGGAGCATTAGGCTGATGGCTGAACTCGGCACAACCCTGAAACACACACATTTAGAGGGTTTATTCCATTGGATGTTAAATTAATTTTGCATATCGAGTCATTAACGTCTCAATCAATTAGTCCCTGGAACATGAAAGAACTCCTTTTGGAGGAGTTGAGCAGTTAGGGCGTCATCCAAGTGGCCGTGCACGAAGATTCAGATGTCATTGAGATGTGCTTGACCTTCACTGCAGCGAGTTTGATGTGTTCTTTTTTGAGATAGCAGAGACACCGCCATTTATTTTTTCCCTCCAATTGAGATGTTCTTCTCGCTGAACTAAAATGTCAACGTCTTTTTATTTTGTTTTCGTCCTCCTCCCACCGTGTCTCTTGACAGCCTTTGCTGCTTCTCTTCCCCAAGTGGCGATGAAATGAGCGACGGGCAGCGTTCTGCTGCTTGCATAAGCTGTCAACACAGAGGACGTTTGTGTATTCCAAAATCAAAGTCAGGCCTGTCTGAGCACATGAAGTGGCCTTTGTACGGCCGTCTCCGAGGGAAGATCCGATGCTTGGTTCCTGCCAGCTTCACATCTGCTGGCTCATGATTTGGGAAGTGGCTTCGTCTGAAGTCCCATGAGGGGAGATTCAAAACAAAGCACAGCCTTACTAACAGCCACACCTAGAAGATAAGCAAAAATAATATCTGGTACCCCAAAAGCAATCGCCATGAATAAAGTGCTCTCTTACATGGGACGATATGAATCAAAATCTGATCTAAAGTTAATGTCTTTATTACTTGATTATTGTGTATAATTAATCTCTACTGCGTGAGGCTGTGCAGATCTCACTCATATTGGCATAAATACAAATCTTTATGCCTGTGATCAGTGATGGACAAAAATATTTCGAAATGCTTTTCAAAATAAAATACCCTTCTAAAAATACAGTATTTTTATATTTTTAAAAATACACAAAAGAATTTGACAATGGGGTCTCTACAGTTTGTTGATTAAATGAACAAAGCTCTGGCTACATGGAGGCTTGGTTGTTTGCAGTAAGCATGTTTTTCTCCTCTTTTCAGCTGTTGTGTCTTGTTTACATTGACGATCCCATTAGGATCCACTGAGCTAGAAAACTACGTCTTCATAGCGCTTGGTGATTCGTACCACTTTTGCTGTTTGCCAAATGCTAATAAATAATCGAAGCTGCCTCACCAAGCAATTTTTCAGATATTTACTAAAGAACCCGCCCCTCAGCCCCGTATAAGTTCCCAAAGACTCGCTGCGAGGCCATTCCTGGTTATAAAGACCTGCAGACCCCCAATAATGCAAACCTACTGTGTTGTCTCACAGTTGGAAGGTCCTTGGTCTGAATCCTGGATGGGGCTGATTTAAGATTTATAAATGACCCCAGGAGAAAGTGTGCTTGTGTGACATTGTGCTGGACTTACAACCTGTCAAGGTTGCACCTCGCCTTTTGCCTAAAGACAGCTAGAAAAGTCTCCAGACTTACTTGGAGAGAATGCTGCATGCGAGCATACACCAAGGCCAGGGGGGTCGGTTGAGATTTTCTTAAACGTAGCCTCTACCTTCTACTTCCTTTCGACATCTATGGAAGTAGTTTTTTTCAGTGCTCAAATACAAACACAATTTTATATTTAGAGTACATATTTTACAAACATGTATCATAAATACGACCTTTTCCTGCCAGAAATTGACTATGTTGATGTTTTGGACTGAAATTAATGCTTTAAAACTTTTAAAATAAATGACACTAGCCGCTCGGTGGCGTAGTGGGTTAAGCAGCGCCTCATATACTGAGGTTACAGTCCTCCTGCAGCGGTCGCAGGTTCAAATCCCGGCTTGCACGCCATTGCTGCATGTCTTCCCCATTCTCTCTACCCCCTTCCTGTCTGTACACTTTGAATTAAAGGGCCACTAGAGCCCAAAAAAATCTTGAAAGAAAATAAATGAAGAGAGTTATTGTCAATTTAACCACATTTTGTCAGAGACACTAATTAAGAGGAGATATGTTGGGAGTTTGCTGTGCTCAAGGAGCGCATCAAGATATTTTACAAGCAATTTCTTCAGCTTTTAGGACCAAACTTTACACATGCAGAGAGTAAAACCGTTGCAACTATTGTACCATGAATGTGTTTTGCTTCTTGTCTAAATCTAAATTCTCAAAGATGTATGCAGTAGCATTATAATGACCAAGATCATTAGGGTTCAAATACTTTATCTCCTTATCCAAATGGCTTTTCCTTGTAAATATTTGCTTACCTAATCCATTCCAAAAACATTAATTAGTTAATCTATATGAAAGTATAGCTAATCTTGCATTACGAAGCGTCTCAGTGTCTCTAAGCCAGCTGCTGCAGGAACAGGTGAGACAGCGAAGCTTCTTGATAACAGACTCGACTTCTCAATGAGCTGTTTGGGGCAGCAGAGGCCGTGGCCTTTTCACATGTCATTTATTCATTTATTCAATGAGAATCTTAGATCATTTAGTTATTTATTCCAATTAAATTGTAATAGTGAATGTACAGTATATATATAATCTTGTGTTTTGAGTTTGTACTATATTTAATTGTTAATGATAGTGAGAAGAATAAACGGTGCATGACACAATGGTCCTGATTCTCTTTCAGTGACAAGCCCAAATACAACTCATTAACTGTTAGTAACTCTTGTCCTTGCTGGTGTTGTTTACCTTGGACCTCACTTTGTTTTCTTTTTTTCTTCTTCTTTGTTTACTCATTTGGAATATCCCAACAGGAAAAAGATTTATTTCAGTGAAATATTAGACATTGTCCTGTGATGTTGTTTAAAAGGTCATATTGGATGTGCATCACAAGATTTGACCGAAACAACCCCTGCAATACTCTCTAGGAGCTTTTTCTTTTAGATCATCATCACTAAACAAACATGTTAAAGCTCAATAAATGCCCATCATGCTCCAGGAAGTATTCCAGTTTCTGCTCTTTAAAGGCTCTGCTGGCAGAAGACATGACAGCGTTCTTGTGTTGACCTTTTATTTGACTTCTCCTCCTCCCCCTCTTCCACTTCCAGGCAGTTTGAATCCATCTCGGAGGGGGATAATTATGAGTATTTCTAATCATGTATCCTTTGTTAGTGTTCCTTGGCGAGGATGCCTCGTTAGTCCTGTGTGATGCTGTCATCCACTGATCAACCATCAGCCTCATATCCTGCCTCGCATCCTCCACTCGAAACAACGGGAGAGCTGCGCTTGATAAACATCACTGATAAAAGTGTGTTTGATTACAGGAACCTGGAACCCGGCCAAGACGCCAAACCATTCTTTTTTTGGAAGCCAGCGAAAGAACATGTGAAAGTCGTCATGCCTCACTGCATTAATATAGGGGAATGATACAGATATAAAAGTTTTATATTTCTTTTTTTTTCAATTATGATGCATGTTTTTTTGTATGTTTGTGCTCTAATAAAATTGGGTTAGCCTCTACATCACATCACATAACATAACAGGGAGCCAAAACGGCTTTAATTAACAGAATAAATCCTTATTGTCATGGGAACAGATGGGTTAGGATGCCACTTGAGTGTTTTGTCACTTTAAAAGGTTTGAGAATTATGCAGATTTGCTGCCAACACTTTGCTTCCTCTTCACAGAGCTGTAGAGGCTTACAAGTGTGTGCGCAGATCAATAGGTGCTCACTAGGAAATGGACCTGGGCGTAAATTAACACGTCGTGGAGCAAGACAGCAGCACAAGACAAACCGGGCTGTAATTTGAACAAATACACCTCTGTTGCCTGAGTGGACATTAAGTAGTTTAGGGGCGTTATTTACGACAATATGGAAGTCAGACATCTTTTTTTTGAAGGGATGTTTAAAGAAAGTCATGAGTATTCACAGCAGTCAGCCTCAAATAAAGATACTGCAGGAATTAATTCTAATGAGGGAAGACTTCATGTATTCTTCATGGTTATCTAATGTTGTTGCTAGTCTGGCCGGGCTTTCGCTTGATTTCCAGGGAGCGGTACCAACAGACGTGGAAGAAGCCGGACGAGATCCACGCCATTGGATGAGTGTGTATAACCAATCAGAGAAGCCCGTGATGCAGGCAGCGTCACAAGCAGACGGAGGTCAGCAGAATACTGGTTTGAAAAATGTTGCCGTTAGTTCGGTGTTGTTTTCACTCTCGTCAAAACTCCGAACCACAACACTTGTGACAACAGTCAGTGCTGTCATTGGTCAACATCCGCCTCGGCGGAGAGTTGTGTTTCCTTGACGACCAGCCTGAGATGAGGAAGTGGAAAGCCTGGTGACGTGGTTGTTTGGTTGCATCAATTCAGACGAACTTTACAGTTTGTAAATGAAACTTGGGTCAGCTGTAGCAGAGCTGCTGATGCGTGTGTGTGTGCGTCTCGATACGACTTTCCGCAGGCTGTACCACAAAAGCTACTTTAAAATGAATCAATGAAACACCAGAAGGATTTTGAAAGTAGAATTTTGAGGTGAGGAAAAATGATCTACAGGACTTGTGACCTTTTCGGGGTGCACCCAACCTCTTGCTCAGTGTCCGCTGCAATAGTATCCCCATAACTGAATAGGATCGAGGCAACTATTGAAAAGGGTGTAGGACTAGTTTAGTGTCTACATTAAATTCCACACACTGGTCTTTTGAGTTAAGCCTCTTTTATATATATATATATATATATATATATATATATATATATATATATATATATATATATATATATATATATATATATATATATATATATACCGTATTTTCTGGACTATAAGCCGCACCTGCATATAAGTCGCATCTGCTCTATTTAAAAAAAATATATATGCAAGCCAGATATTGCAAACAGATATTTATGTTGTTAGATTAGATATTTACTACATGTACAGAAGGATTTTGAACTGTAAATGATGTACATGTATGTACCTAAATAGATCCTTTCCTAACAGTGTCTTTTAACACGGCAGAAACTTTGCTGATTAAAACGGGACAGAACCAAGAGAAAATAACCGGTATTTATTTATCTATTTATCAGTTAGAAGTAGTGTATTCTTCTTTGCATTTATTTTGTCTTAGTTTTGATTCTAATTCTGGTTAGAGCGCCCCGAGCGGTGGAAGAAAAATCCACAGAATAGCTGCACCTTTGTATAAGCTGCATGGTTGAAAACCTATGAAAAAAGTAGCGGCTTATAGTCCAGAAAATACGGTAATTCAGATAGACGGAACACATCTTGTTAATGTGCTTAATGTCCTTTTAACTTGGGCTTACAGGCACCAGTTTTTTGTCCGCCCCACATTCACAACGTGCTGCTCACATCTCAGCTGTTCCAGCCTACAGGCTGACCTCCCGCTGCACACGGATCACATACCAACGTTGTACCGTGTACATAATTAGAGGAGGGCTGATGCCGTGTTGGCAAACATGAGCTAAAACGCCATCCCGAATGTCTTCTGTCACTTCGTATTACACAATGGACTCCATACAGTCCAAACGGGTGTGCGCACAAACACACCTGCATGGATGCAAATATATACCCAGACAGAGCCGAGACATACAGACACTCGCGTTGGCGCATGAATGTGTGCACACAGACAATAGCCTCCAACACCACTCCAGCCCGGCAGGTAATTGCTGTCTATGGGGGGACAGGTGCCTCTACAATGGAGCGCCTGTGTCCTGGTGGGCTCCATTCACTGCCTCTGTAATTACCTAATTGAAAAGCCCGCAAGGGAAGAAGAAAGGACGCATGTGTATGTGGAAAAGGAAGTGTGGGGAGATTAGAGGAAAAAGCGGAGAAAGCAGACGATAAGTGTCGAAGCTTTTGGCGCACAATGAGGCTCCGTGCACATGCGCCTCTGACATTTGTTTGCGGATATGAACACATATACACTTGCTTGACCACACAGGAAAACAGCGTAATGTATTTTCGATATCAGATCACTCTTGAGGGTAAATATTGTCGGGCCCGAGCTGAGGGATGGAGCGAAGGAGGGAGCGGTGATGGGAAATCTATTGTTGCAGGATGAGGATACGGAGGAGAGGAGATGAGGAGGGTGAGGGTACTTGGAAATATCAAAGAAGGAGGGTCACTCTCATTTCTGATGTCAACCTGCCTTTTGCAGCAGCCCCTCTGCTTTGTCGTTAAGTTTCTATGAAATACATAGTTGGGGTAGAGCAGCTGCGGGGTTTGCATAATTAGGATTTAGTGTGTGTGTGTGCATGGATTTGTATGTGAATACTTTTTGTGGAACCATGTGCACCTTGGTTCTCCTGAATGTACCAGCAATATATTTTATCATAATACACTACTACTCTTTACTTTACCTCACATCAGTGCAAAGTCTTGGATACTAAAAGAATATCCAGGAATAGATAACATGTATTTGGAAATATGCTTCTTCTTGGCTGAAGCCACATGATGATTAGCTGGGTTAAGAAAAAAAGGATTTCAGCCCTGGATCTATTTGGGAGAACTGGATCCTTTGAATTCAAATTGCCCTAAAATATTCAGAAAGTTCCTGCGGTCGGGGAAAAAAAAAGGAAAAAAAAAACCTTTAAACTCTATTCACATGAGAAAGTCAACTCAAGTCACTTTAAAGAGAGAAAAAAACGGACCAATTCCCTTTGACTGCAGAGAGGAGAAACAAAAAGAAACTGCCTTTTACCGTGGAGAAACCGCCTGCCAAGCCAGAACCAGGGTGGGCAGCCATCTGCCATTGTATGGTGGTTGGGGCGAAGGGAAAAAAAGATGGGATGAAAGAGACGGTAAGCATGAGAGAGAGAGAAAGAGAGAGAGAATAAGAAAGTAAAGGGGACAAAACTCCCACTGCTGAGCAGTTGGCAGAGGTTATGCACTTGTTGTCGGAGGGTTTATCCTAACTGGAGCCCGTTACTGTGCTGATCTGGCCAAATCTGGGTGGCAGGTGGCGGCAAATGAGGAGAAAACCCATAGTTTGACCTTGACTGTAGCTCATGTAAACACAGCTACACATTAGCTCATCTCTTCCCTCGAATCGCACGTCCATGCTGTTGACTAGTTTGCCGAGGCCAGTGACCCACTGGACTAAACAGTCCCTCGATGCCGCTCTGGCAAACGCAGACGGGCTTAGAGGATGTAAATGTCGACAGCAAGGATGCCGAGACTGAAGAATTGGAGTATTTGACTGAAGTATTTCAGTAATTTAATTGATTCCAACACAAACCTTCCTGAAGGCAGGAGGAGGAGGCTGAAGGGGCAAAAAGAAGTATTTCAATTTTTCAGCAGTAACTTCACCTAAGCTATTTAGCAGTAAACATTAAACAAGTGTATGTATATATATATATATATATATATATATATATATATATATATATATATATATATATATATATATATATATATATATATTAGTAATATGTGACATAACATGGAAATCTACGTCTATATGTCATTCAAAATTCAAGATTCAAGATTTTTTATTTGTCATCGTTCATATTTCATAACAATGAAATTACAGGTGCTTCATCGCAGGTGCTGAAGGTGCAGAAGGTCTTTGGGAACATCTGGATCAGGAACTAGGGCCATGTTATCTAGAGATAAGCTCAGGTACTCCTGCGGTATCCTGTGCAAGTGCAAGATAAGTAAGAAAATAATAAATATAAAGTGCAAAACAAGCTAAGAAAAAAATATCATGTATTTACTGATTATTCGATATGAAAAGGAAGAAAATTTGAATCTCTTCTACTCTGGCTTTTTCTGCTGTTTTAATTCTTTAGTCGACAAATGAAACAACACTCGGTAAAAGTGTCTAGTTATGTCTCTTGTAACTTCATTTTACCAGAATATTCCATTCAGATCAAATATCTTTTGCAAAAGAGTGGAATCCACTTCTAAATGGAGGAGAAGAAGAAGAGCCAACAGCTAATATAGCGTGCCACTATAATTAAGTAGATGTTTGAGCTCCTTAGTCTATGCTTAAGTCTAGACATGGCCAACTGAGGGGAGCTGACAACCTGCACTGACCAATCAGTATCCATAGCTACTTTGGTGGGGTTATAACCGTCAGATACAAGTATGGTGTCTGCAAACTGCTCACTGAATGTTCCCCCTTTTACTGCACCACAGCATAACCAACAAGAAAGCACTTCGCTGGCTGATCGTGCCTGTAACCTCAGAGATCAGACCTCAAAGATACCTGCAGAACGGTACAGCGGGACAAAGTAGAGAATATGACTGTCTCCCAGACCCCAACCTTCCACCTCCGGTTTTAGAAACACTTAGAAGCAAAAGTGACCCTGCAGAGTTGAGTGCTCCACTCAGGTTATATACAGTGTTATGTAGTCGGCTACGTCCAAACACAGCACGAGGATCTCACAGGTGCTGCCGCATCTGTCGGAGCTGATTTGACACAGAGAAGGTTGTTTGTGCAGTAGGGATTAGAGAGCAATCTGGATACTCCTTTGTTTTACAGCAGCATCAGTCGGGAGGGTTTTCAGTGCATGGGAAAATGGATGTGTGGTGTAAGGGCATGTGAAAAGTCTGAATTTTGCAATTCTCATGCTCAGTGCGAGTTGACAGAACTGACCGTGAACCTGTACCGCTTTGACATATGCTGTCTTTGATATCTTGAAAAATGCAACATCTCTTAAACAATTCAAAATCTCTCTGAAGCAGCAGCACCGTGACAACCTCAGACGTGTGAAACACCACCAATCTTCTTGTCGTCCTTGGATATGCCCGCTGCTCTGTAGTATGTGATACCACTCGTGTTCCCTAAGTATGTACACACAAACGTGGGCTTATTTTTCCTTTCAATGGAAAGAAGTGCAACTGCATTGAAATCCTTTACTCCAGTCCCCACCCTCCCCAAGTATCTCTGGTGGATGAGTACACAGGCTTTTATGTAAATCCTTCGCGCTGAGAAGTTTGTCAGCCCTCTGGGTTCATAAAAAATAACTGAAATCAGGGATGAGAAACTGGGTCATACTCCTCTCAGAGGTGGATTTCAAAAGTGGATTCTTGTAGAAATAATGGAAGGAACAGTTGGGTGAAATGAAAAGATGAAGATCAGGAAAAAGAAAAGGAACATCCCAAAGGGATGAGGACAAAAGCAAAGAAATGGACTACATTCGGCAGACGGCGTTATATTTTTGGCTCAGCTTTGCTGGCATTTGCAGGAAAGAGTCTGACAAACATACACAGCGCAGGCGTAAAGTTCTGGGGGTAAATAAAGCAATTTGTCCAGAAACCTGACAGTCTCACATCTGCTGAGTGGATCTATGTAGCAAACTCAGCGTCTGCGCGAGCAAAGATGTTATATTCCATCTCAGTGGGTCGCACACACGTAAATAAGAGATGGAGAACGGCACATCTCTTGTTGGAGGCACATTGGAGCTCTCATCTCTTGCCGCAGTGACATGCAGACCTTATTACAGCATGTAAATGACCGCCTGCTGTGCAGTCGAGGAGTAATATGACATGCTGTGCATGCTCAACTGTGCAAAGTGAAAGTTGTACCTCGTCTGTTTACATGCTTCAACACATTCATCCAAAGTACGACAGAGTTAAAACCAGCTTGGAAGTGGCAGAAACAAAGAACTTTAAAGCATACGCTAACAATAAAATGTCAATTTCCAGAAACACAGGCTCACTGTAGTTATCAGTCATTTTAAGGAATATTTTTCCAATTAAATAATGATACTATGATGATGTATGATGGTTCTTCTTTAAAAAAAATTACCAACCAGTGGAAAAGACTGGACAGCAAGACGTGAAGTTAAACTAATTATTTAATTCATATAAGAGGAGGGAGGACGTGTGTGTGTTACAGTGAAACTATGCTTTCCCAGCCCTCTTGTGAGGGCTTTATTCTTCCACAATTAAAGATCATTTCATTTTTGACAGTGACAGTGCTTTTATACAGTAATTTAACATATATACCATATAGTATTCAAGTTATTCATTAATTGGGTGTAGCAGAGTTTTTTTCCATCAACTGAAGTGCAATGCAATCAGGGTGAGATCAGCTGAGTGATTCAGCCATCGCAGAATAACTTCAACACCTCAAATGATGTGTTTTGGATGGTTTCATATAGCCTACTTTCAAACCTGAGCCATTATTGTTGTTTGGCTTATCAACACCTTTTTGTACATGTTCGTAACCCTCAAAAATGGTTTGTGTATTTGCTTTTCAGACATCTGTTCTCGGTAGACTTGGACAATAATACGCAGAAGCTTTTTTCTTTGCTTCTTAGGGATTCTCTTTGCTGTTGAAAGGATCCTGCACTCATCCATCATTGTTGTCATATGTGGATATCCAGGTCTGCATGTTCTCCCTTTTTTATTTTATTTTCCCCTGGCCATTTGGCTAACTCGCTGATTTCTTTTGTTTTTGTGGCACAATAAAAGTTGAGACTTCCTTGAACCTCATATTGTAAATTCACAGGAGCAACTATAAGATGGAAATATCCCAGAGATGTGTTCTTTTTGTTTAGGTTTTTTTTAAAGTATAGTGTGACGTGCTGACGAGTTTAGTCATATCTGCAGCCAACAGCATTCGCAGTGCGTTTAGCCGCTGGTTGGTTAGCTACTTAGCTGAGCTTTGTCCTCAGACCCTACCGGACCAACCGGCAGCCAGTCACAGCCGTCTGTTAGCAAAACTAACAACACAACAATGTATTCTCTTTAAAATATGAATGACGGCATTCTGTTAGGTCTTTATTTCACATGATCAGAAGAGCAAAGTAGCAAAAGTGATAGCAGCAAGCTAGTCAATGGCTGCTCCTAATTATATGAAAATTTGTTGCGTTTTATAATTTTACCTGATATGGCAAAAAAAAATAAAAAATCACCCCTCCTCGGTTGATGTGAAATCTAGCTATAGCCTACCAAAACAGTTTTTTAAACCTCACTGTAAATATGCTTATTAAAAAGCAAAGTTGGGCATTTTATAATTGGATATAGTTAGTCGAAGAACCTGCAACCTTTTTTAAACGTCAGGGTTGAATCAACCCATGTTCAAATGGGAAGCTAGCCGTTAGCTAGGCTAACGTAGCAACCAGTGAAAAATGTTCACCAAAACTCAAACCTGATAAATTTCATAGTATTTGAAATGGTGTCTTGTGGGCTGTAGCAAGATTTTATTTTTGCACAATACGGCATTAGGATGTGGATGTTCTCCATCCAAAACAATAAAAACTAAAAGATGTATAACATAAACATATACAGTTTTCACTTAAACTGGTTTTAAATGAGGAAAGTTGTAGTTTAGACGATGAAACTTTGCTCCTCTCTGGCCACTCGCGAGCTGTTATCACTTGTCATGCTAGATGCAAATTGAATGTTAGCACTTCAGCTGCAATAACACTTTTCCTTTTATTCTCTTTGCACCAAGCTGGTTGTGACATGTTTACATTGACGTTTACACCTGAATATTAAAGACAGTGAGAGTGCTTATGCTGTATTTAAATAACTCTGTTTACTCCAAGTGACAAAGGCAGCTCTTCTAAAAGGGACATTTTACATTAGTGATCAACACCATGTTGTTAAAGAATACGATATTTGTTTTCTCTAAAATAATCTGCTCTCTTTTAATGGTACGTTTTGAGGTTCCATTTTATCGTCAGGTTACCTCCAAAATATCATACTCTGAAGCCACAGACTACTCTAATTGCTATATCAGCTATGACAGGCTTTTTCTTTCTTTTCTTTTATCACTAAAACACTCCATAATCCTTTTTTCTCCGTCCTTCCACTGTTTGCTCACCTCTCCTCTCATACACTGTTCAGTGATCATAACAAAAAGACATGGAACAACCTTACCTGAATCCCCCCTCTCATTATTTCTTTGTCCGTCACAAATGCACGTACACGCACATTTAATTATTCTGCAATGTCCCATTTTCTCCGCATCTTCCACTCGACCCTCTCTGAAAGCTGGAGGTCACATTTATTTTCAATAGTTTCTCTTTCAGCCGTGAGAGCACAATAGAAATAAAATCTGAGTTATTTATTACGATATTAAACATGTAGTTTCAGGAAGATGAAACCTTGGGAGATGGACTATAAACATTGTGGTCAATTCAAGCAACCCTCCACCCGCCCCCCTGCTCTCCCCGGGGACTTGGCCTGTTACATGTTGCATTCGCACACACCGGTCAATAAAGGTAATTGATAAGCTTTCATACAGATATAAGTGATGAATGAAGGACATCACTGGAGCAATGAATCAAACTACCTCTGGAGTCATATGTGAATGATTGTACGCCCCAGCTAATGGGAATAAGCATAAACTCATCCCCTGTAGTCAATGGGATGCAGCGTCATGGACAGACACCTATAGAGCTGCGTTATTGGTCCATCACTTACACTTTATGAGCACCTCAGAGCTCAGGCAGTAATAGTGTAGCATCGGGTGGCCCAGTCATAGATTATTGGCAAGTCCATTGATCTGTCCCAAGGAGGTGTTAGAAACAACGCATCAATCTTCTTTCAGTTAGATCGTTATGATGCCAACAGAGAAGACTTACATTGGTAAAACCCAAATATGAACCTTGATATTTGCATTTTAGTGATCAAGTTGGTCTTGTTCATATGAATCACTACATCTGTGTTGTTTCTCTGTTATGTGACAGTTCCACTTTCTAGAAATACTACCTTTTTCTCGAGGTACCAAAATGACATGAAAAAATGCTGCCCTCTGGTGGTCAAATGATACACCGCTGCACAAATGTGTTTATAACTGAACTGATCTTTAATATAAAAAAACACATAATAATATCACAGCACTACCAACATATGCACTCAGTTATGTTCATTTTAAAACGTAAAGTATATAATAATAATAATACATTCAGCGGGTAGCATCAGTAGAAAAATGAAGGAAATTCTTTGGTATCAAGAGAGGACTCGGCTTCTTCACACATTCACCAGTCATCTTTCTGTGTGCTAAAATCAGCAGCTTCACATTCCCAGCATCCCTGTGTCTACACTGACGCAAACACAATCACACATTCTGTGAAAAATTAACAAACACGTTTTGTCAACATTTTTTCAATCAAAGTTAACTTAAAAAATAAGGGTTATGCCCCGACATCAAATATGTAAAAAATATAAAAGTGAAAATACACATTGTGGCATCAAATTTTTTTTTCTTTTTTTAAATGGGGCTGGCATGGCTGGCACTTTGTTCATACTTGCAAAAATACATTCTTATCTAATAAAGGGGTCAATTAGTGGTAAGACAAAATCTGTCTTTTCTTGAGTTTTCAAATAATCAACTCCATCACAACCCCATTATTCATCATTTACATGCTTTGTGAGATATGAAAAAAGTGGTCTGGTGCTCACATCTTTCAAAACCGGGTCCTTCAGATAACCTTCTGTCCAGTTCTGTCTTGTTTAAAGCCTCTTTTAATAAGAGATACTCATAAAATTCAATAAATTCTCCAATATGGAAAGTCCAGAGCTACTCTTCAGATACTTTGCACTTTCAGTCAATGACCAAAAAGTACATTAAGAAGAAAGAGGTACATGTCAAATAATTTGGTGTAAATAAAAATTAAAAAAATGCTACTTTTGGAGGAGGACTCCACGTATACAGACTTCGAGGAACATGTTTGACTGCAACAGTCCAATCCCACCTCCAATTGGAGTTTGAATCCGCCCGTGCTGCCCTTTGTTGAGTCTGTTATAACTCTAATGGACAGAATTTGTAGGTGCAGCCACGGGTGGAGCGGGTCTCCTTCGGTGTCCTAAGGAATCCAACTCTGCTATTCGCAGGCGATGTGGTCTTGTTGATGTGATCGAACTGTGATCTTCAGCTGTCACTGGAGTGGTTTGCAGCAGAGTGTGAAACAGCGAGAATCTGAGACGGTGGTTCTCAGCTGGAAAAGGGAGGAACACCCTCTTCGGTTTGATGTGGGGCATAGATGAGGCCTCGGGTGGAGTTAACGTATCTCAGTGTGTTGTTTTCAACTGAACGGAGAGGACTGACAGGCAGCGATGCAGACTTTGTACCGATCGCTGCAGTGAAGAGACAGTTGAGCTAAAAAGCAAAGGTCTCCATTCACCAGTCGATCTACATTCCTACCCTGACATGTGCTCATGAACTGTGGGTAGTTACAGAAACATCAAGACTGTGGCTAAAAGCAGTTGTAATTAGTTTCCTCTGCAGGGTTGCTGGACACACAAAAATGTCAATCATCCAGTAGAGAGAGGGAGTAGTCACTGCTTTTCTACATTGAGAGGGGTCAGTTGAGGAGGTTCGAGAGATATTCCAGGTACCTGGAATGCCAAAGAGGACCCGAGACTTGCTGGAAGGATTATGTCCTTTGGCTGGCCTAGGAACGCTTCAGTATAAGTATATAGTAATGACATCTGGGCCTCAGCTCCGGCTGCTGAACCCCAAACATATTTAAACAGAAGTTAACGGATGGATGGGAAAGAAAATCTTTAGAAGAAGTTTGTTTTCAGTATTAAAAAAGCTTGGCCTGGTAAACATCGAATATGTCTAATATATAAGTATGTCCTCCAGTTACAGCAGATTTCAGGGATTTACATCATGCTCTTATCAAGAGCTATTCTGAGTCTGACACAATCCCAGCTTCTGTTAATGAGCGTCGAGCAGCTGTTCTAGGAAGTCGGAGCTCTGCAGAAGAAATGTTTGCTTTGTCAAAGTGGTCTGGTTCAGTAGTTTTGTCAGTTTGCCTGGAAACATCTGTTTACCAAGCTGGAGCTGTTTTTTAAAAAGAAAGAAAAAAAGCCTGGTCAGACAGGCGAGCTTCATCTGGTCTTCAGTAGTTTCTTAAGTCCACCTCTCATCACCTCATCACCGTTCCTGTGTAGCCTTCCTGTTGATGTTCGCCAGACTGCGTTCCAGCCTCTTGGTGAAGAGTGCGTGGGATTTCCCGCAGTACGTGTGCGTCGTCTTCTGCAGCTCCTCTCCCAATGGATCCAACAAAGACGTGATGGGGTCTGAGCCAAACACATACTGCAACGACAAAACAATGTGGATTGTTATGAAGTTGAACTCTATTGAATTATTCAAGAAATGGAAAATACAGTATTACGATACAGAGAACAGCAATGAAAATAAAGATAAATCATACAAAATGTGCTGCTCTAACAAACTTAAGGAGACTCTGAGGTATCAACTGGTTTTGTAATGAGACGGATGGTATTCTCACAATATTTGCACTTTAATTATTAAGGCACATTTGAATCTGACTGGACAGTCAGACTAAACAAAGCACTCCCCGCTGTTTAAGTCGGTTTAATGCCTTCAGCTTACAGTCCGGTAATAAGCAGAGACTGCAGAGGAAGTTTCATGTCTTCCCAATAATGAAGGGGCCTTTACAATGCTCCGAGGAAATCAAAGGGAAATTAACATTTTTATGCCAGCTCATTTGCTTGCAGTTGGTTCCTTCATATTGGGTCACAAAGAGAATGGCATCTTTATGAGCACACACTTATATGCACCCAACGCTCATAAAGTAGCATTTACAGTTGGTGTATTGATTTTGCGAGGCTGACGGGGCGCTGCTGGTGCACAGGCTCCGACTATGAACACAGCACGAGCTGTAAAAATTAACTGCTGCTTCTCGGGTGCGTTTTCTTTTTCTCTTTTTTTGGCAGCGGTAACAGGGAGGAAGGAAGGCCTGAATGACACACAGACAGAGAGGAAGACAAATGACTGTGTTTATTTCCCTTTTGTCCAGAGAAAATACATTTAGTCACATTTACTGTCCATCTATACGACATGTAGACCATGACCCCTGATGTTCAGCGCATGGAAGTAACATTTTTAAGGAGTTGGGATGGTTTGATGCTAATGTTGTTAATGCTAACACCATCTCGTTGCTGCCATAGAAGAGAAACATTTCTTCTTACAACAGTTGTAACCTTCACAATTTCACCATACAGTAAAACAGCTGAGGTTCAGTAGGTTCAGACATTAGTTTTTTTTCTTTTACCTTTTTCATTTTATTTATTTACTGTTTAATTGTGTCTTGCTGCTTTTAATGTTGATGTAAAGCACTTTGAATTATCTGTGTTGAATTGTGCTGTACAAATAAACTTGCTTTGCCTTAAACCCCAGTTAGTTATTTGCGCAGTACGAGCTAGCGTTGGACGCTAGCGTAGCACATCTGTTCTCTCCTAAAACAACTCAACAGGTATAAATATTCCAATGCACACAAGGCAAATAAATACCAAGATTCCCATAGCAACAAATGGATAAACATAACGAGCACACAGAAGCAGGTGGAAACGAGGAACAACTTCCTGTGTTTTTAATGTCATTTGCCTCACGTGCATTGAAACTGTCCAACTAATGGTAGACTCAGGGATAAAGTATTTACTGTGGTAGTAAACAAATGTTAGTTAGAACAACGCAACTAACTTCAAGACTTTTAGAAAAAAAAAAAACTTCTTTCAGTTGTTTGATTTGGTGGTGAAGTGGTGCAGGTATGGCATCGAACCAACACAGCCTAACTGCATTTCCTCGCTTTGAACACCAGGGGGCGTGTTCCGTGTTTACGAGGACTTATGGGGCAAACGAAACAAAAGTTAACAATAGTTCTTAAGTTGAATTGATATGATCGTAAACATTTTTTGCTCATGCGAAACTGTTTAAGTTAGCTTTTCAATGGTCGTCATGGTTGTCCAACATGTTCTCTGATTTGTTGTTAGTTTATAGTTACACCTCTGTTTCACCCACTTGGAACGTGGCGCCTGAAGACTGCGATAGTCAAGCAGTCTTATGAGCTTATTTCAAACCACACTGCGCACCATGGACCTCGTAAACTTTGGGCCGACATCCTGTTTGGCGCATGTTGACTGCATGATGACACAACCAAATTAATTTGTGGGTTACTTCGCACATCTGCGTTTCCACCACAACCGTTTTGCAACAGCTAAACAACAAATACAAACAAGGCTCCTGTTCACAGTTTTGTTATGAACCCAAACATCTGGTTGTCCATATTTAAACTCCAACTTTAAGTGTGTTTTAAGGTTCTACTTAGTTTCATGTTGGTTTGAAGCCCATCTGCTTTATTGCACTCATCATTCAAGATAAAGGTGAATCTTCACTCACGAGACCACACGATCTTTTCCATTTATCCAGACTCCTTACTGTTGTTCCCCTTAGCAACTTGAAGCCTCTCTTTTGCTAATTATCCTCACTGATAAGCACTTGCATTAATGCTACACAGCTGTCTAGTCCCAATGCCTCCAATTCCCTTCATATTTTGTCTTACTGTCACCAGTAAACATTTATGCTTAGTTTAACATCTTAATGCTCTTATTGAGGCATTTGAGGTTAGAAGGATACGAAGGTTTGGTTTAATCTCAGGGTGATTTACTACTAAAAGCAACAGGTTTTAACCCAACGATGACCCTGAGAGATCAGGACAAAACAAAACAGGTTATTTAAACCATTTTAACCAGAGTGCTGTTTTTTCCTGTCTTTACCATGTTCTTAGTTAATATCACTCTTACATTGGCGGATGGCCTGCGTTTAACACTCAAATCTAGCGTGTGGCCTGTCCCTTTTACATTAACTGACGTGTGGTGGCGTGTTGAGCTGGCCTCGCCCATAACTCTCCTCCAAGGTTTTACTGAATTGTGGGTCAGGTCTAATGTAAACACAATGGTGGCGGGTCGTGGGTGGGATTTATTGATGACGAGAGGATGTCTGCGAGCTCCCCATCCTCATAATCTTGGACATCATGAACCAGCTTATTACAGAATTGTAATCTGCAACTGGCTGCTAAACAAATGAAACCAATCTCGTCCATTAACAAACAGAAAGAAGTTATTTTTTGTTCAATGAACACAACAGCAGGAGTGCCAGAAGAAGACTTGCTGGTCATATTTGTGCAACATGATTTGGGCGAAGTCGCTATTCAAATCCCGCTGTTATTCAGCATTAACCAGCCCCCTGCTCCATCTCCTGCATCATCCAGCTCTTCTGATGTTGGTGAGGCCAGCGAAGCCGACCAAACATCGGGTCATCCTGTCACGTAGTACCACTCAACAACGCCTCCCGACTCGCCTTCCCTCCCTGCAACTCGGCTTCAGGCACCAGGGAGGCAATAACACGCCTCACGTTTACATTCCCCAACACGCAGGGATAATAGTGGGTTATAATCTAAACGGCTAACAGTAAAACCTTTACTCGCCAGTGTGGCGGATAAACCTTGCCGATTTACTCGCCACACAGATATTTTAGGAGATTTCTGCTGCTTGTGCCCACAGAAAGGTTTCTCAGCTTTCACGAGCATCTCTGTCTGTGTTTGCAGAGGTGGGATCTTTTGTGTGGGTATTTCTGCTACCTTATGTCAGCACATAATACAAATATATGTGTCTGTTACTGTAATTGATCCTGTTCTATAAAGCCATGGTCTTAACTGCGGGTCATGGATAAGGTATGGATAAGCCATCAGCCTGATCTATGTTCAATAGGAAAACAATGAGACTCCTGGCGTTGATGGCTTCATTAAGTAAATGCCACTTGTGTCGTCAATACCATTACACTGTGGGTAAGCAAGCCATAAACATCCTCATGGGGGAAATTAGCTTTCACTCCAACAATCTGCCGCTGGTGGAGATTTGTGTCCTCCAGTGCAGACGACCTGAGGTCCAAAGCACTTTGGGTCTTTAGGGTCAGAGCCAATCCAAAATCTCATCCGGTAGGGAAAAGTGCAGGGCAGCAGAGGAGAGCAGCTGTGTCAACGGGGTAATAAAAAATGCTTTTCATTGGATGTTGAGCCAAATTAAACCCACAAGACTTTCAAAAGCCATGTCAACCCCCCCTTGTTCAATTCTGACGCACCCGGGAGACTTTAACAAGGGGTCCGCCTGCTTTCCTCACTGATGAAAGCAGGAACTGCAAACAGTTAAACCTGTGATCATAACTAGTCAACAACAGCTTCCAGTCAAAAACAGAGTGACCTTCCTCCATCACTCACGATGGGCTGTAATCCTGAGCTGTCGTTCCTCTGCACCCTATATCACCATTTGACCACAGAAACGTTGCATTTTTACCTTTGAAATCTTCAAGTTGAATGGACAGACATTTAATAAGACTGTTAACCTTTTGTTTTTGGTAATTGTTCACTTTCACTGGAGGCAAAATATTTTCCTTTTTCATTTACATTTGGCTTTCATTCATTTTTCTGCTACTACTACTACTGTCATTTAGCAGACGCTTTTATCCAAAGCGACTTACATCCGAGAGAACACAAGCAAGAAATCACATACTGTAGGAGGGTCCAGCATGGATAAGTGCTGAGAGTCCAGTTGGACACAGCTGCTGCCATGCTAGTGCTAGATTTTTGCTGTTGTTGTCGTTCCCTTCCCACCCAACCCAACAGTCCCTTTATACAAGAAAGCTACGTCTTAAAAGACACCATCATACAATCATCCTGTCATAAGTGCATACAGCTTACTCAGTGTTGAGTCGTGCAAAGAGGTGGATCTTCTAACTCATTCTGATGAGCAGAGAAGTTTACTAGATGCAGAAATGCTCCTTAAAGAGCTGAGTCTTTAGCTTGCTCTTAAAAGTAGGTAAAGACCCTGCAGATCGGACAGAGTTTAGCAGATAATTCCACCATCGGGGAACAATGGAGGAGAAGAGTCTGGCTACTGATTTCACACCACGTTGTGGTGGAAGCACCAGGCGCCTTTGACTGGCTGAGCGGAGCTGTCGAGAGGGAGAGTAGCTCTGGATGAAGCAGTGAAGGTAGGCAGGAGTTGTTTGGGTAATTGTTTGGTAAACCAGAAGCAGAACTTTGAACTTGATGCTGCAACTAGAAGCCAGTGCAGGGAGATTAGCAGCGGAGTGACATGAGCTCTGTTGGGCTGGTTGAAGACCGGGAAACCGAGGCAACATGGTTCTTAAAGGTCGGCTGGCTGTAAAATGACATCAAGATTCTTAGTGGAAGACGTGGGCATAAGCTGCACGCTTATCTGAGGAGGTAAGGAATGACTAGGTAGACTGAAAATAAGCTCAGTCTTGGACAGATTTAGCTGAAGGTGACGATCCTTCATCCATGCAGAGATATCAGAAAGATAGGCCGATATTGGCACTGAGACAGCCGTGTCGCCAGGTGGGAAGGAAAGGAAGAGCTGGGTGTCATCAGCATAGCAGTGGTAGGAGAAGCCATGAGAGCTGATGATTTCACCTAGTGAAGTTGTGTATAGTATATTTTACACAGGTATGCACTGACCAGGAAACGTTTATCAAAAACCAACTAATGAAAAAAACCAATAGCAATTTCCAGTCATTTTAAGCCAAAAAATTACAGAACTAAAAAAGAATAACTTTGGGCTAAACCATGTTCTGACTCAAAAACCTGCAGGAATCCCAGCGAGCACACACCCACCTTATTTATGGCTTCATAAACAGCCCTGAAAGCAGGTTGTTTGTAGTCGTGGTAAACCCCTCTGTTTCCATGCAATATGTAGATGCCGTCCTCCTCGGCTGAGGCGCAGTTGCTGCCATAGATGCAGTGATCTGGACGATAGTTCCACTTACATGGAAACTCCAGCAAGAACTCTGAGAATGGGGGGTACAAACACGCACACACACAAAAACAACAAATCAGAGGTATAAGCGATGCATCAAGCCACCTCTGCAGATGTCATAAGCCATGTGCTTCAGAACGGGTTTGTTCGGTTGCAGTCTTACCAGGGTTGTAGTGGAAAATTATATTGAGGAGGTCCTGGTCTCCCCAGGTTATATTCAGTTTGTACTTCTGGAGCAGAGGCATCAACAGTTCTTCCCAACGCAGTCCCACTGATGTCATGTCATTCTGTCAACAAAGACAAACACCGACTAACATGAATACTATAGAGAGAAATCGACTCAAAACATTTGTGTGAGCGTACTACTTCATTTGTGTGTGCATATAATCGGATTTGTGTGTAGTACTTCATTTGTGAGTATTATTAGATTTATGCAAGCGTAACTTGCTCAAAGTTACAGACAAAACGATAGTTATGAATTCAAAAAGCCTCCTTCACACACAAATCCTTAAATATGCGTGCACGAATCGCCTGATACACGCACAAAGCTATAGATACGCACAAATAGTTTTGGACTCTTTTCACGCCTCCAAGAAGCCTCACAGATTCGTGTACGTGGTGCATTTAAGCACTGGTCGGAAGCTGGGTCATCTGAATTTTCAATTTTCAGTCAAGCGTTATTTCCCTGATACACATTTACTTTGTAATATTCTATAATTCCTTATATGGACACATGCATTTATGAGCCTTACAAATGTAATTATATTTTTTTAAAGCAACGACTGCTAGGTGGTGGACTTCGCATCGCAGTGGTCTAAGGTGGTCTGAAATAGGTATACCGACTTAGGTAGCCTACCCTAGGTAGGTAACTAAGTCAAGTAGTATGTACAAATTAAGTAGTATGCACGCACAAATGTTTTGAGTGGATTTTCTCTCCATAGATTACTTTCAGCACCCAGACCCAAGTGAACATTAACTGCAGCTCAATCAGGACATCTAGTGGTCATTGACAGGCAGTACATCCCAATATTCAGGCTTTACCTTGAAGAATGTGCTCCTCATCCTTGTCATGTTCATGAGCATGACGCCTGAATTGACACCCGTCTTGCCGTAGAAGGGGTGTCGGGCAAAGCGGTTGTACCAGGCAATGCGGGGCTCCTCGTGCTCCGGCGCCAAAGCGGCAAGCTGAGACGGCTCAAACTGGGACAGGAACCCCCACAAGTGGTCTACGGGCTGCAGGAAGAGGATGTCCGAGTCCACATACACGATCGAGTCAATGTCCTGTAAGATCAGCTGGAAAACAGAAGCCATTTTTAAGAATGATACTGATCTACTGTATTTTTGGATGTTTCATGCTTCAAATATACAAGTTCAACAGAGATCTATTAAAAGACATTTTCCTCTGGGTAACACTAGGGGTGTAACGGTACACAAAAATTTCGGTTCGGTACATACCTCAGTTTTGGGATCACGGTTCGGTTCATTTTCGGTAAGTAAGGGAAAAAAAAAAAAAAAATGCCTTTTTGGTTTAATTTTCACCTTTTGCAAACTACGGTTTATAAATTTTCTTATAAAAATGAAACATAAAAAAAAACCACACACACACACACACATATACATATATATATATATATATATATATATATATATATATATATATATATTAGGCCTGTTCTGAAAAAAATCGATTTTCCGATTCTAAATCGATTCTCATATTAATTCCTAAAAATCGATTCTTATGTCTAAAGATTGATTTTTTTATTTATTTTTTTTCCATCATTTTCGCCAGGTGAACTCTAATCCCAGTAGTCGGACACGCAGTTTGTCATGACACTTCTGAAGGTGCTTCATGGCAATATGTGTGCGTCGTGACAGAATAAATTAGATAAGCTAAAATGATTTGTTTACTGCATGAACTGTTGCAATTTCTTTCTTTTTTGCACTTTAAATGGATATTGAAAGGCCTGTTTGAGTTATTTATTTCTTAGTTATTTCACAATAATTATTGTGAAATTATTATTTCACTAGTTATTTTACAGTCATATAATTCAGGCAACAGCTCAAAAAACATTTTAAATAACACTAAGCCAAATCAATATTGAATCGGATCGAATCATGATAATCGATTCTGAATATTAAGAATCGGAATCGAATCGATTCTTGACATTTGAATTGATACCCAGCCCTAATATATATATATATATATATATATATATATATATATATATACATACATACATACATATGAATAAAAACTAGAATTCTGCTTAAATCTATTACCAAGCCCTCCAATAAAGTCAGGACACTGCTCTCGTCTTATCTACTTGTCTTTGTCCATCTTGGTTTTTCACTGGGAAACCGACGTGTTCACAAACAGGAGACCTTTAAGATAATGGAGGCTCTTCAAGTGCTCTGTGCTGACTACAAACTTCCAGTCCGCCACTTAAGATTCGGTGTAAGAACTTGGATTTTAAGCATGCTCTGTGGGCAAAAGAAACCTGTTAACTAGCTACCGTTAAATGTTGTACCGTATTCGGATCGGTACAACGTCTGCACCGTACCCAAACGGTTCAGTATGAACAAGTGTACCGTTACACCCTTAGGTGACACAAGACAAAGACAACTGTGTTCCTGTGGTTTCCAGAGCTTGTACACAATTTTAGTTTGTTGAGAAAGTCAGAATGAGGTCATATTTCCATTCCGGTGGAAATCCTAAAAAGGATTTCCTCTCTGTAAGAAACTCACAGGTAAGAAAAGCCTCTGAGAAGCACAGGGTTTGAAGAGCTTCTTCCACTCGGCTGCGTTGTCGCTGGGGAAGCTGATGGAGTAGGTGGTGTAGTTGAACCTGGAGCGAATAAAACCAGGCCACGACTCCAGCTGGAACACAGACAACACAGACTACATGTAAGGGACAAGGACAGCATGCACACACTAACACAAGCTTCCACGCCATGATAAGTTTTCCTATTTTTAAGCTGCTGAATTTTCCAAAAACAAATAAATGTTTTAAAAATTCTCACAGTTTCCATGAAGCTGGCGTGAAGCTGATCTTCAGCAAAGATGTGCAGGTAGAGGTGCCTGATGCTGAAAAGCACAGCAGACTTGATCATGGTGAGCGTCTCCTCCAGCCGCTCTCCGCAGGCCACCACAGCCAGGTGCATGGGGGGCTCAGGTGGGCTCGGACCGCTGCCACCAGCCGTCCTCATCTGACCTCCCTGACGCATGATATACCTGAGGGAGAGGACAGAGTCAAAATCTACAGATCATACATTATAATAACAGATGGGCAAATCAACCCTTGCAACAGCTTCCCTGATGCAGATGGAAACAAAGGTGAAGTTGCCAGAGGAGGAAATCAAATTAACAACATCATCCTTTTTTTTTTTTTTAGTAGAAACAGCGTAAGACCCTTCATACGACAGGTTGATCTGTAAGAGCCCCTCAGAGACTGAGGTTTAGGTTTGTGGTCTGTCTGACAGCAGGAGAGCAGCTGCCGTGCCTCACACTGGCCATACTGCAGTGCCAGTACGGTTTTGATGTCACATGACTCAATGACATACCATAACACTGCTTAAAAAACAGTCAAGCTACACAACACTGAACAAGATTTTAACTTTTTTTTTTAAACACAATAAAAATAATCATAAAAAAAGAGAACTGAACAGAATTTCATTGTATTTAACTTATTGTAAAAACAAAGCAAAGTGAGTTGAAGTGAAATCAACCAGTACTTGAGCTGCAGCATCAATCCAGCTTTGAACAGGCCATTTTATGAATGACCACTAGGCAGAGGAGCATGTTCAGTGGCAGACTGCCGTCACAATAGTGCTCCAGGGACGGGCTCAAGAACTCTTTTGTCCCCCCGGCCATACGACTATATATTTTACTGTCACGGCAGGGGCAAAGCACACGGTGACCCCTGGACTCCTCTTTCACTTTTCTTTGTTTCCCACTTCTCATCTGCACTGCTATCCCGAGAGTCAGCCCCTAGTTGGACACTTTTATCAAACAATCTGACTTATTTTTGCACCTTATTTTACTTTATCACCTTTAATATTTGTAACTAATGTTATGTGTGACTGCTATTGGATGCCTTGAATTTCCCTCAGGATCAATAAAGTATCTATCCATCAAAATAAAATGATAACCCTTTCACAATTATACATAATTGGCAATGTTATCTTTTTAATAACATCTACATTGCAGTCTGTGGAGTAAAACTACTACTACTACTGTTATCAATTTAGATACTTGGCTTTTCAGACAACTTGACTTTTGAGCATCAGTTCAGAGCTGGTGGTTCAAAAAGGAATTTTAAGACCTAATAAAGGTTGATCTTTTTATAAAATCTATTCTGAAATCACATACCCGTGAATTTCACACCATATATTCTAAAGTAAATGTTAAAAAAATTGAATTGAAAAAAAGTCACTGCAGTTTGGACTTTTGGGCGTCTGCTGTGAGGATGCCTTGCTAAATGATCAAACAGGTAGACAACAGCGACCTCTGCCGGTAAAAATAGGGATCTGCTGTATCCCCACTGAACTAAGTATTCACTTGATATAAACTTGATATGACAAAAAAAAAAAAAACAATCAGGTATGAAAACAAATATTGATTTGCTTCAAGCAGTACTTGTATCTAACTTTAATTTTTGTTTTTAACCTAAATGTATCAGTGATTAAGTGTTAGTAGTGGGACATAATGTTTACATCAATTTATAAAAATAGTAAACACACACACACACACACACACACACACACACACACACACACACACACACACACACACACACACACACACACACACACACACACACACACACACACACACACACACACACACACACACACACACACACACACACACACACACACACACAGTGTTTTATATACATTTATAATGCAAGAAAACAGGTAAATATTTACAAAACACAGTTCTCTGTCACATTCCTATGCATCCTAAGTGTCAATAGTCATCAACTACGTTTACAGCTCCGCTTTCAGAGACAGAAGCAGCTGTTTATGGGTTTGTGGCTGCCCGGTGTTCTGCCAATTTCTGCTGCTTTGCCAAAGAAATGCTACCTAATGGTTTTCTACCATTGCAGAGCTACAATTTTACTGTGTTTTACTCCCTAAACCACTTCCTTTTACCCCCAAATGGTCCTTGTCTCTTGCCAGGCCATCACTGTAAATAAGAATGTGTAACCAGCCTGGTTAAATAAAGTAGAATGACTGAATGAATGTCAAATAAAGCAATACAATTGGGTTTTTTTCCTCTTTATCGTATAATGTTCACAAAGTGTAATGCAATTCATGCCATTGGTAGTGTATTTAGCAGAGGTGTCAAGTAACGAAGTACAAATACTTTGTTACCTTACTTAAGTAGAAATTTTGGTTATCTATACTTCACTGGAGTAATTATTTTTCAGACGACTTTTTACTTTTACTCCTTACATTTTCACACAATTATCTGTACTTTTTTCTCCTTACATTTTAAAAACAGCCTCGTTACTCTATTTCATTTCGGCCTTAAAAAAAAACTATCCAGTTAAATTGCTCCATCCGGATAGAGTGAATTTGGTTGTGGTTGTTTCAGATGTTCTTGTCCAGTTTTGTTCTTACATCCGTTCCCTCAGATTCCTGCAACTAAACTTGGATGTACATTCCAATAAAGGTTAGGATAAATGATAACATGCCTCTGAAGTTTGACTTTTTGCACCATTACAATACTTATAGGCAACTAGTCATCATATCTCCTTCTCTCTGAAACACATGTTAATGCTCAATAGTACACATATATGGTTCTTTGATATATTTGCATTATACTAATATGCATTCATTTTCAATGGCTTTTGTCCTTAATGGCTTTTTCCCCCCTTACATTACTTTTACTTTTATACTTTAAGTAGTTTTGAAACCAGTACTTTTATACTTTTACTTGAGTAAAAAACTTGAGTTGATGCTTCAACTTCTACAGGAGTATTTTTAAACTCTAGTATCTATACTCTTACCTGAGTAATGAATGTGAATACTTTTGACACCTCTGGTATTTAGAAGGATCAAATACTCAACTTCCCATATTATCAATTTTACATGGTGCAAGAAATTATTGGCGTGCCAATCAAACTTTGAAAGTCGACTGTGCGCATGCGCAGAAGCAGAAAGTCTCGTTTCTCTGCAGGTAGCGAGGATCAGCAGAGCACCGGTCCTACCTGTGGTAGTGGTGCGGGACGGCGCTGCTGTTGGCGGCTGCTCGCCGCTCCGCGGCGTCTCTGGCCGGGGTCTCTACCCTCCTCACCCCGCTGCTGCCCCGCACAGACACGTCCGAGGAAAACAGCTTACTGTACATGTACAAGCCCGACAACACGGCGAACACGATGCACAGTATCAGTGCACGTATGTAACGCCGCATTGTGGAGCATACAAATACATCTCTGGACAAAACTCATAACACAGAAACTGGCATTTTGTGCTAACTGCTAAGTCAAACGCACTGCTCCATCACTTCCGGTCGGAATTTTCAAAATTAGAGTCCTTTTTCCCAAACGTGACAATGACGCCCTCCAGCGGCCATCTGCTTCACAGGCTGGTGTGATAATGTCTTATCTCAGCTTTATATTCAGTCAAACTTCCCTAGTGATCCTAATAACACATTTTGTGACTTAAAAAAAAAAATGATTTTGACAAAACCAGTAGACATTTAATTTATATTCCAGCTCAGAGTGCACAAACTGGTACAGATATAAAAGAAAATGCTGGAACCCCCCTTGCCAAATCAATGTGAGATTGTATCTAAATCCCTATATTTACATTTTGTGACGCCAAAAGGTTTTTATTACCAGAGGTGTCAAAAGTATTCACATTCATTACTCAGGTAGAAGTATAGATACTAGAGTTTAAAAATACTCCTGTAGAAGTTGAAGTATCAACTCAAGTTATTTACTCACTTAAACTTAAACTTTATTTATTTGTATAGCGCCAAATCATACAATATAAAATGCAACACATGGTGCTTTACAGGCAGAATAAAATAACAATAAAAAACACAATTTAAAACATTCCATACGACCCCACCCCCCACGCGTACACACACACTCACTCACACTCATATACCTGTGCACACACTCACACGCCCACACCCACACACACACACACACAATAAGTGGACTGGTGACATGGCTTAGCACTAACGATCCAGGTGAGGAAAACACTACCTATGGGTGGCCGTCCACACCGAGAGGCATCACCGACCACGACCACCAGAAGCATCCCCACAGAGACCCCCCCAACCCGGACAGACCGGGGCAGACCCCACACAGAAGGTGGAGCCCCCCCCAGCTACCCAGGCCTGAGGGATCCCCATGACGACACCCCCATGGGCGGAGCAGGCACAACTCCCAGTGTGAACGACCCCCCTGAGGAAACACTGGAGCTAAAAACTAAAAGATTAAAAGAAAGTAAAAAATGCCTAAAAGTGTAAAATTTTAGAGAAATATATATAAAACTTAAGATGAATAATAAATAACATAAAGTAAAAAGTCACTAAAATGGATTAAAGTTTTAGAGATGATAAAAGAGCTAAAGAAGTACACACAATACATAGCTAAAAACACTAGGTAAATGAGATCAGATAAAAGCCAAACTAAAAAGGTGTGTCTTGAGCCTCCTTTTAAAAAATATCAACGTTCTCTGCGGCCCTGAGGTTCTCTGGCAGGCTGTTCCATAAAGAGGGGCCATAATGGCTAAATGCAGCCTCACCGTGGGTTTTGGTCGCGGTTCGGGGAATGGTTAAAAGGCCGGTACCAGAGGACCTCAGGGTCCGTGAGGGTTGATACAGTAAAAGCAGATCAGATAAATAAGATGGCCCAAGACCGTTAAGACACTTAAAAACCAGTAAAAGAACCTTAAAATCAATCCTGAAACGGACGGGGAGCCAATGCAGCGATTTTAAAACAGGTGTAATGCTCAAGTAAAAATATAAAAGTACTGGTTTCAAAACTACATAAAGTATAAAAGTAAAAGTAATGTAAGGGGGAGAAAAGCCATCAAGGACAAAAGCCACTGAAAATGAATGCATCTTAGTATAATGCAAATATATTAAAGAACCATATATGTGTACTATTGAGCATTAACATGTGTTTCAGAGAGCAGAAGATATTATGACTAGTTGCCTATAAGTATTGTAATGGTGCAAAAAGTCAAACTTCAGAGGCATGTTATCATTTATCCTAACCTTTATTGGAATGTACATCCAAGTTTAGTTGCAGGAATCTGAGGGAACGGATGTAAGAACAAAACTGGACAAGAACATCTGAAACAACCACAACCAAATTCACTCTATCCGGATGGAGCAATTTAACTGGATAGTTTTTTTTTAAAGGCCGAAATGAAATAGAGTAATGAGGCTGTTTTTAAAATGTAAGGAGTAAAAAGTACAGATAATTGCGTGAAAATGTAAGGAGTAAAAGTAAAAAGTCGTCTGAAAAATAATTACTTCAGTGAAGTACAGATAACCAAAATTTCTACTTAAGTAAGGTAACAAAGTATTTGTACTTCGTTACTTGACATCTCTGTTTATTACTAATGTTTTCCAGTTGTTTGAACTGACTATGCTATATTTTAAACCCAACTATTTATTTTAACGGCAGACAGTTTAGGTTTGAAAAGTATGTCCCTCATTTCTACAGACAGAAATACAATAATACAACAAAAACTTTGAGTGTCTTGTAGGTTTTTGAAAGAAATGTTTCCTTTTTTTTTAGGAAGCATGGTAAACTCCCTGGTATGATAAACCAAAACAAAATATATTACCTTTTTTTTATGTCACCGATTTAGGCTTAAAAGCAAGACAAATAATTTCTGTGCCAGCTCTGTACTATCGGGGACTGAATAAAAGTACTACTATATTTAATAGCTAAGCTAAGATATTAGTATATCCTCTGTGCTTGCTGGACTTCGTTAGACGGCAACTGTATTTTGTTGCCTTACACGTGTGTGTGTAATAACAATAAAGCTGAATCTTATCAAATCTATCACACCACATTAAGTTTACATTGTGGCCCGTGGGCCAACATTTTAACTACCGGGTTGAGGCCAACAAAGTACATAAAATAGCAGTTCATCAACTGACCACTGGAGGCTTTTTCTAAAAGCAAGTGAATCTCCATTGACCCCCATTTTAAAATGGTTTTGGTCTCCATAGCTAGATTTCACACCCATGATAGCTGTTTGGTGAATTTTATTCATATCATATCAGGTTAAATATTAAAATGCAGGTCCTCTGCACACGGTGGATTATTACACTGTAATGATTACAGGACTGCTCCAATGGTGTTTGCTGAAACCTGCAGTCAATTGGGAGAAATTGGCATTTCAGCGCCAGTCATTTTATATTAAGTTTCCATAGTTAGAGATAAAATGAGGATGTTTAGACAAATATAAGACTGTATGTAAAGAAATAACCACTAGCATGATAGGTTAGAATAGGCTACTTCGTCTTTGCTAAGGATCAAACTAGCCATTTTTTTGTGATTGACAAGTAAGTGTCGTCCAGCTGGTTTCCCAGGCTTGTTCGTTCAGCCCAATTACATCATGCTGCTGCACAAAATGAGGAAAATGAGGCTTAAAACCCCTCTTCAGAAAACTGCTGGGTGACAAACCAGATATTTCTCCAGTTCTCCTTTAAAAACACACAGAGCCATGTTGATTTTCCAATGTATTTTTCTCTGCCTTCATAACTTAAAACTCCACTTGTAATTTATAAAATTATATGCCTAAACAATTAACAAAACGCTCTTTTTTTTTTTTTACAATGGCTACTTCTTCTCGTGTTTTCCTAATCACAGTGGAGTCATTGTGTGGACACCTAAAGGCTGATTTATGGTTCCGCGTTACACCAACGCAGAGCCTACGCCGTAGGTTGCGCGTCGCCGCGTACCCTACGCCGTAAGGCTGCGTCGATTTAACGCGGAACCATAATTCAGGCTTTAGTCATAATGTTCCCGCTCTTATTTTGAAGGCGGCGATGGAACCTTCCAGACCGTGTGGATGGCGGTGAGGCAGCAGCAGCAGCAGCAGCAGCAGAGGTCCGTGGGGGAAGGGTGGGAGCAGAAGGGTGGGAGCCATACATGAATGGCTTCACCTCTCAAAAGACTCATTCATTGCGGCTTTAAGAAAGTCGTCCTTATTGAGATGGGCGCTTTTGACAAACAAACCTGAAAGCCAATAGAATTTTCATTAACTGTAAGAAAATGAGTGGAGAGTTGACTGATGTTGGGGTAAAACAAAATAACTCAATATAAATAAGTCTTTTTTTTTTAATTCATAATAATTTTTTTTCCTCTAAAAATGTGGTTTGTAGAAATAGGCCAATAGATTAGAATATATCCAGGGATTTTGGTCCTGCACAATGTTTCCGAAACCCTTAATCCATCGAATGAACGGAATGGTGGTCAATACAGCTTTTGAAGCGTTTGCAAGTATAGGCCTAAGTGTTAAATAAAATTAAGTTTGTTTTGTAGTTGTTTGGTCCCTAAATCATATGAATCATATAGCCTGTCAAGTATTTTGAAGTATTTTGAGAAGTAATTGAAACACTACCATTATGGGAATTAAAAGTTTCCCATTAAAGATGGATGTGTATCTGCATGCCAGCCAGACATAATAACTGGACACGTTTCACCTGTTTAGAATTTTGTCATTTTCTTATTCAGACATGTAATAAACAAGTTCACACATTTTTAAACAAATAGGTATGGAAAAAGGAAATAAACAAAACTATTGATAAGTAACACAAACACATTTTAGGTGACTTTCCTTTTTTTGCCACAGATGTTTGTCTAAACAATTCCTCTCAAGCTCACAAACCTAGTCCCAGCTAGGTTAGTGAACCTAAGACAAACACATGAAACAATACTAACAAACTAAGAGACAAAGTCTGCCCCACAATATATCAAGACTTTAATATCATCATGCCATGAAGGTTCTCTGGATGTGTCCTAAAATGTTAAGTAAAAATCTCAACAACACTGATATGATGAATAATACAACCACATCAAAACATTGTAGTACAATATTTTAGAAATATCAATTTCCTCTGTCATTATTCTACAGGTTTTATAAGTTATTGTTTAGTTAGGCTGACCTATAGTTGTTCTGCTGGGATAATATCCTCTAAAGCGCTGCCATTTGTATGCTATGCCAGTCTCTGTCCATCACAATGCAAGACATCACTCTTACAGCTCAAACGGTCACGGTTTTCCCGTGTGGCGTCCGAAGGGAAGGTGCCCGGCAGAATCTGCTTCCTGTGCTTTTCCACTCAGTCTTCAGTCAAGTGCAGCTCTGCTTGTGCAGCGCGGAAAATATTAAAAGGAGTACACTGGTGTCCTGTACAGCTACGGTCACTTCATCACCTTCCACACATATCTGACAGTTTTCATTAAAAGAAGCTCTAGTTTAAAAAAAATAAAATGAAATAAAAGCACATCAAAAGAAAAGAAAAGAAAAATGAGCCAAACTTTTAAGAATAATTATCTGGAGTCGAAAATCTATCATCTGACAAACAGCAAGTATAGTGTAGCATTATCATGGTTCATGAAGTTACAAGGAACTGTAATGTGTTAACATAGGGTGGTTTGACTCGCTTTAGCAGGACATTTCCTTGAGATCTGGAGTACGTTGAGGGTAAGTCAGCACCTTAAACTCTTACACACCGGTTTGAAAGCATTCCTGAATATGTTTGACAGTGCGTCTGAGCATAGGAGAGGCCAATGACATAAGAGTGGTCTGCACCAGTGTTGAGGAGAAGCAGTGCAGGTCAAGGTAATATCAGTTAGGACCCGAGGTTTCCTGTGGTGGGTCCTGCTGCGTCGTCTTCCTCGGTCAAGCCAGACGCCCACGCCTGCCGCTGTAGCTCCAGAACTGTTCCTGAGGAAGGCATGCGGCATCTGGGTCGGTCATTTTTGATAGTTTAGTGGAGTAATTTGTCTGCTAATTATGAGATTTGATACTGCAGCGTGATTGATTTTGACTTTAGAGCCCTGTGACTTGCAGTACAGGGTGAAAATGTGCCTTTAGAGAAGCCTTTCTTGCCTTTTAAGGATCATGAGTTCAATTTTCAGCCGTCTTTAAGTGAGTCTAAAATCAGTAAGTATCTCACAGCACCAGCCTTCTATTCTCCGGGGGTGCAGCTATGCCAGGAAACCAAAAGAATTAATTACATTCCTCATCAAAATGAGTTCAGACTAGTTCTGGTTCCAGATAGAGCTCAGAAAGAATAAAACACATAGAAAAGTCATCGACACTAACTCCACATTACCTGATGGTACACAAAGTCTAACAATGACACCCAGGATGCATCACTGTGCCATCCTGCTGTGTAAATAACACGTCCCAATCGTACTTTTCCCCAAAGCTGCTCCAAATATTGTGTAAATTCACCACATGGCGTTGAGACAGTCACTGTGCTGTGTCAGGAGAAAGTCACTCAACACTGGAGGCAGTCTAAGAGGGGAATCTGTGAGTGTCCCGATCAGGAGTAAAGTGTCACCGCCGGGCTGAAGGCTCAGTGTAGGGACAGTGAGGAAACTGGTTCAGTCATTCAACGGGAAAAGACTCCAGACAAGAGGGAGAACATTCCACGAGGGGGAAGACTAGGTCCGCCGGCCACTGACGACGATGATGATCCAAAGATGGGGATGCCCTTTTCTTTTTTTCTAAGGAAATTATCGTCGAGGGAAAAGAAAGGTAATTCTTGAAGGAAGAGGATCCCGCACCCTGAAGTTTTTCTTTTCTTAAAATATTGACACATTTCTCTGGTGAGTTTCGGAGAAGTTCCACATTAGGATCAAAGTGAAAGTAAATATGCTAGCAGCTGCCTTTGGACCGTGTGTGGCATCCCTTTGTGATTACACCAGATATTGGATTTAAAATGGAGATGACCAAACGCTCCAGCAAAAGGAGTTTCACAATGATTTCCAAAGGTTGGATTCCACCGCTGTGGACCAAAAGCTGGTCTTTGGTAGGGGAAGAATAAAGGAAAAAATGATCAAAGCTGTGGTTGTGATGACTGTGCAGCTGTCAACCAAAGGGTAGGATGGTCCTCTAAGGATCTGTGGACTTGTGGATGTGGTGAGTGGAAGGCCGGGGTGAGGTCTTTGAGGAGTTGTCTCAGTGGGACTCCCCGTTGACCGAGCTCCCTTCCCCCCGGGGGGAAGAAGAGCGGGAAAGGCCCCTCTCTGTGTTTTCTGAGCTGGAGCCGTTCTGGTTGTGGTGGTCTGCCGACGAGGCGGAGCTGGAGGAAGTGGCAGAGGTCGCCGAGGGCTTGGCCTTCTCTTTAAAGTCTGTTATGATGACCGTCAGGTCCCCAACCGTCACCTCCAGGTGCTGGGCGCTGCTCCTGTCGATGTTTTTTAACCTTGGCCTAAGGAGAGGGAAAAGAAAAGATCAAATAATCGTGATATACTCTTTGCTGTGCTGCGACATGAGTATCTCTGACCCCTGAGCGAGGTGTCGGCTTCCTTACCTCATCTTCTTGTGACTGTTCTTCTTGATCGCCGGCTCTTTATCGCTCTTCTCCCTCTCGACTCTCTCCTTCTTTTCCTTCTTGGGCTGCGACGGCAGCACAAACTGCTGCGTTACCTGCTGCTGAGAGACGAGCTGAGAGACGGGACGAGGCTTCCTGATCCGGCGGGACGGAGGCGAACAGAGACATGGAGCGGGAGAAAGAAAGGGAGAGACCAGTGTGGCAGATTAATGGGAAGGTAAATAGGAGAGAGCACATGGCTTCATGCTAGCCTGCCGCCGTAATCTATAGCCAATAATCACTGCCAGTGCTGGTTAGGATGGGGCTGGTGAAGTGTTTTTTAACGGCAGCTGCAAGCAGCAATAGGGAGGAATAGGAATAGGAAGACATATACCTGCACAGGCTTGCTTTTATGCATACAAGAGTTTACAATTACAGTGACAAGTTAAGATCTGTTCAGAAGAATGCAAAGCTGCAGTAGCTATTCAAACGTTTACAGAGGTTTCTGCAAGTTTTCTTTTGGAAGACGTAACTATGTTTATAATACAATTAAAAACCGTATAACTGCCAAAAATTGCTCCAGTCTGTGAGACCTTCTCATTTTTACACCAATAAATCTCAAAACAGAAGTACTTAAGTTGGTACACAGAGTGCACCAACATGAAGTGCTCCTCTCCTTTGGCTCCTGTGGTATCTCACTTCACAAACATCCCTGTGTCTGTGTGCCAATACACATAGACAAATATTATTGTCCAGCTCAGAGGAAAACTAAGTTGTAGTTTATTGAATCTGTGATTATCTGGATGCAAGTGAAGTGCACCTTGTGCGTTGGGGAGAAGCGTGAAGGCTTTTCTGTTGTAGGTGCGCTCTCTAAGTACATTTGCCTTTGGTGGGAACTAACAAAACGTGAGCTTTGTTTTTAATGAGTCAAAAACCAATCTGCACTCCAACATGTTGCTACATATGAATCAAAAACTGATCTTTTGTCAGAGGTCAAGGTTTATGTTTCTGACATCCAGTCTGTTAGTAACTGTCAAACCAAATCCTTTTTCTGCTTTACTTTCTTACCGCTGAAGTGAAAGATTATTTATATCACTACATGTTACTTCTTACGAAGGAGTCCTCGTTTGCATCAACTCCCAGGAGAAGGTGCAACTGTTTATCGTACTTTATTGTCTTCCCATTCAAGATCTCTGCAGGTTCTGCTTCTGGCCTCTAAAGGTTGTCATTTCTTTAGCCCAAATAATTTGTGTATTTGTTACACCGGCCTAAAAGACATATCAGTATTGGCATACGTGTTACCTGACATGCTTTGCATGTAAGGGCATATGAAGCAGTAAAAAAGGAGGTTGTCGTCCTGACAACGATCTGCACCAGTTCACAAAGGTCCACTTTGTTCCTCCATGGCCAACTGCACTTGCTGCAAAAATGTAGCTGCGTGGAGATTGCTGGCCAATCAAATATCCCGCTAAATTAGTCTCTCCAAAAAACAGATTCTTCTGTTCAGTCATCCCTGTTCAGTCTTCAAATTCATATCAGATAACAGAAAAAGAACAACATAGATAATTTGATTTAAGAGGATACTCTGCAGGTAAATGAAAAAAAAAGAAGAGAAATCGCGATTCTCTGGCACAATTTTTTCACAAATCGAAATGTTTATTGTAATCTCACAATAACAATGTCACAATTTAAACCCTAATCTTTAATCTTGACTATCCACCAGTGCAATGCCATTGAATAATTACAATAATAATAACATTAATTCAAATGATATACTGTATAAATAATCTCCTGTTGTAAATTAATTTCTGGTAGTATTTACTATCATAGTGATGATGTCTATATATCTTTTGATATTAAGGAACTAAATGACATATTTACAATTACAATTCTTTTTATCATTTAGTGATTTTAGAAGTTTTATTGTGTGAAAAACAGGTCTCTTAAAAATGAGACCCCATGTCTCAATGAGACCTGGTATGGGGGAGTGGCCCACAGCAGCACCAGCTGCTCACTGAGAAAGGAGTCAGAATGATAGGTACTTTCACGTTAGAGCCTCCAATTACTACTGAAAAAGGAGCTAAAATCGTCCCTAGAGAGGACTGAAAGCTCGCTATATGTAGTATTAAAGTCGCTGAGTTAGCAACACTCCTCCAGTGCCCCCGACCTTGCTCTGCCAATGAAACATGTGATGTAAAGACACCTTGTCATAGGCGAAGGGGGAAGGCAACGACCCTTAGGTGCATTGTTGGGCGTTTGAGAAAATCCAAGTAAACCTGGAGGAAAATAGGAGTGTTTTGTTTGGGATGCAGCTCTTGCTATGAAATGCAAAAGAATTGTAGTCAACTGGAAATTGGATTGCATGTAGGTGTGAATTGAGATTGCAATTTTTTAACGACTTTTTGTACAGTCCTAGTAATGATCCAAAGAACAAGGCTACGAATACAAAAGGGTGACAAGTTCAGTCATATAGGAGGGACTTGGAGTAAAGCTGTTGCTTTACGCTTCTGGCTAGGATGCTAACTGAACTCCTTCCGTGGGAGGCATTTCTGGCACGTCCAAACTGTTTTAAAAACCTTTCTCAAAAAAGTGAGGGAGTGCCAGGTACTTCCACCCCAACCCAACCCTCTTCCAACCCTACCCCCAAAGAGGAAGAAGACTTTGTACTGATGAATTACAGTGACAATACTTAAACAGGTTAACCTGACATAAATCGTGTTTCCATTACACTTTTTTGCGAAAGAAAATCAAAACTCTGAATTTGAGATAAAGGTAGCATAGCAGGGGGTTTGTGTTTCCATTGAACCACATTTTTCAAATAAGTGCAATTCTCGTAACTCTCTCTCTTCCAGCGAGAATTCTCTTGAAAAACAACGAAAAAGAAGATCTCAATGTTGAAGAAGATGGATAAAAACATCTTTAGTCTTTGACAAATTATTGTGATTGTTGCTACCACTGTTGAAGAAATAGTCAGATGATGAAGGCAGCAGATGATCATTCAAATTATTAATTTGAGGAAAAGCTCTTATGTAGCATAATGCAGTAAATCATGATGGTCAAGTAGTGTTATGGCACAACTTCCTCGTTTTAATGAGACCAAAAACAGCCGGAAACAAGATTTTGAAGACTTTAGATTGACGGGCTGACGTCATGTCAACAGCGTTTCCATTACACTTTTGCAATAAACTGGACAACGAATCACCTGAAAAACCACCTTGTGAAAGCCTAAAAAGATTTTTGCGATATTTAGGAGTTTTTTCTAATTAGATCGGTTTCCATAAATACCATTTCTTTTTCGATATTTGGGTTTCGTGCAAATCTCGGGGGTAATGGAAACGCGATAGAGTAAATGTTGTGATGAACTTACATTTCTACTCTTGAGCGGCAGAATGAACAGGAATCAGCATGACAGCTGACAAGGGCCTGAATGCGAGTGAGAGAGGAAAATATTCCGTCACTTACGTAATTCTGTGTAGTGTCAACACAGATATAAGTGCAAATGAAAATACAAATGCAGCACTGGTATGGTGAACTTTGTGGGTTCCAAGAAACACACATAAAGGCTTGCTACAGAATAACTGCACCCTGGTGTCCTTCTGATCACACAAAATGTGTTCAGCGATGGCAGATGGCAACGATTGCCTTAGAAGTGACAATGACACACCCTTACACAAAGTGTTTACCAAAGAAACAACATTAGACGGGGGAACATGGCTCCCTAAATGTTCTCCCGACAGTCACATCTTCATCCTTCATCAAAACTAATGTATTATGCAACTGGTTTGTGTGTATGCATGTGGGCTGTAATCAGATTCCTGTCAAGGACTCTGTGTGTGTATTTGTGTGTGTGTTTGTGTGCTAAGGGGGTAGCAAGAGCTGTAGCCAAGAGGAGAGTGCGCAGTAAAGGCCATCTGTTGTGATGGTCCACATATCAAGTAATATTTCATGCACACACACACACACACACACACACACACACACAGAGTCACACGTACGAGTGTACCTGCAGTCAACACAACATGAACATTCTGCACTGAAAGACAAGTACAATTTAGAACTGGGTCTATGCGGTAATGTAATTGTGTCCCTAGAAACAGATGCAGTAATCAGGCACTTGTGCACGCGCACACACTACAGTGAGCAGACGGAGCATGAGGGAGCTGTGATGAAATGATGAAAACACAGGGCTTGGAGTCCTGTTAGTAACTGGAGCCAAAAATTAACACGGAAAACATGTTTCGTAATTAAGTGGCATCACTCAATCAGCTTTTAATGATTCTAACATAAGATTCTAACATAAGAATAGATATCTATTTCATGTAAAGGCTCTCAAAGCTCCACTGTTGATACTGGGCTTATCCAGTACATGTAAAGCGCTTAAATGACCAGAGAAAATTCAGAGGTAAAATTAGCCTGAGCGCCATTAAAATGGGTAATGAGGCACACTGTGCCACATTTTTTGCCAAAGTGAGCCTCGGTGGCCTATTTTACCAAATGCAGACTCTTCCACATTATTTCAGTGAGGAAATATGTGGTCAGCTGTTTGTTCCGAGGGCAGAGCTGTTGTTTAACAAGTCTGGGATGACCTAAATTGGGGCCCAGCTTCAAAGAGACTCCCTGTCTTTTTTTTTGCAGAGTTCTCAGTGCCTTCGCAGAACTTAATGTGGTGTTAGTAAGACTAGAGTGAAATGCAAATGGCTCACTTGGCCTACATAACCGTCTGATAGGGGGGGAGATGGTGAGGTTTTTTTTTTGAATATGCCTGATTTGTCAGCAAGATGCCACAGATTTGCTGAGAGCAGAGTCGTTCCGATCATTTTATCTCCGTCCAACACAGATTCTGTTATGTGGGCGTATCAGCTAAGTACAAATCCCACTTTTAGTCAAGATGTCAAACCAGAGGTCCGAATGTTCGTTGTAAATTTGACGGCTTGCACATCTTTTAAATGATATGACCGATGTTGAATCACATACTAGTAGAGTTATGGGAGAGTATTTTCAGAGATGGATTTCTGATACAGCCAATTAAACAGTAAAACCTGATCATTTTCTGGGATTAAGAACATTTTTTGGAGGGGTATCTCTTACACTCCCCTCAGCTTCCCTGGTCAGGTGTATACAGGAGTGGTCCAAAAGAGAGTTCAATCAATCCTCGCATCTCAGATTCAGGAGAACCAAAGTGGATTCCGTCCCAGTCGTAGAACTCTGCAGCAGCTATTTCCCCTACTGGGATCCTAGAGGGGTGTGGGGGGGTTTGGTCAGCTGGTCCACATATGCTCTGCAGACATTCAACCTGACCTTCAGCTAGCAGTGGGCGGTATAAACGGTATACAGTAGAAAAGGATATACATTTACCCAAGAAGAATTTTACTAAACCAGCCTATTGCAATGTTGATGATGACATCAAGCTGCGCCTACTTTGGTCGAAAGCATAGCAAAAAAAAAAGAAAAAAAAGGTAGCACTACACACCAGCACACTGATCATTTACAAGCATTTTCCAAATTATGACAAAAAGAATCAGCGGTGGATCGATATTACAAATGCCGTTGCAATGCACCCGTGTAAGGTCATGGTGTCGTTTCTTACGGTGGAGAAAAGCGGCTTTCAGAACATGATGAAGACACTTGATCGACTTAATAATAATTAAGTAATTTAGCAAAACTGAAAAGCCCACAAAATGTACGACAAAGTCCGCCAGCAAGTGGAGAAGGATCTCAGGAGCATAAACCACGATGCGACAACTACGGACTTGTAGACGAGTCGCACAGTGGAGCCTTACATTCGTGTCACAACTACTCTGATGTGCAAGATAGGTCAATCACTGCATCATGGAGCACAAACACTGATGTTCAGCGTTTGTATATGCAATAGATAGAAGAAGCCTGTTGAACTTAGAGGGTTTTTAGTTCAAATATGTGCAGCTTTATTTTTGTACCATATGACATTTATAAATAAGTAATAAGGAAAGAAGTGTTATTTGTGTTTTTACATTTTGCCCTTTGGTTCAAACAATGTTGAATTTTGTGTTTTCCCAACATCCATCCATTTTCCACCACTTATGAACCGGGTCGCGGGGGCAGCAGCCTCAACAGAGATGCCCAGACTTCCTTCACCCCAGACACTTCCTCCAGCTCTTCCGAGGGGAGTCCGAGGTGTTCCCAGGCCAGCCGAGAGACATAGTCTCTCCAGTGTGTCCTGGGTCTTCCCCGGGGTCTCCTCCCGGAGGGACATGCCTGGAACACCTCCCTAGGGAGGCGTCCAGGAGGCAGCCGATACAGACTACGTTTACATGCAGTCAAAATTCGGGTTATTGCTAATATTCCGGTTACTGAAACATTTGGAATATTCCGTTTCCATGCGTAATTCATCATTTGGGATATCTCGATCAAACCAGCGACGCACGGAGAACGTCATGACGCAATTCCCGTCATTTCCGCTTCTTCTTCCTTTATCCAAATTCAAAACAACAACAATAACAGCAGCACGGCGGATAATCGGACCCGCTGGTACCGTTTTGTTTCTTGGTCCTGTAGTTCGCCTTTTTCAGCGCCTTCCAGCGGTGCTTGATCTGGTGTGGCGTTCGTACAAATCCTGCTTCGCGCAACTTTTCGCTCACCATTTTGTAAATCTGGCCAGCGCGGCAATTTCTACCGTCTACAAATTACAAAATATTCATATCATATTCATATCTTTCATTACATTTATGAAGTGATTAGTCTCCTCCTGGTCTTGCGTTTCTCCATGTTTATAAGAACTTCCTGGACTCAAAAGAACAAGATTCCTTGCGAAAAGAACAGAAAACAAATTCATGTTCCTTTTGATGGGGATATCCCGATAGGCGTTTAAATGACTGAATATTGGGGTTATAAAAGGAGTAACCCAGGGGACATATTCAGGTTTTTAAAAACCCGAATATGTGAGCAAATTCCGGTTATTCAAAGGGGTTATTGGTGTTTACATGGCCGTGCAAAACTGGGTTATTGCTAATATTACGGTTTTAAAAGGGTTATTGACTGCATGTAAACGCAGTCACAGATGCCCAAGCCACCTCAGCTGACTCCTCTCAATGTGAAGGAGCAGCAGCATGTTTTCCCAACATAATCATTCATCATTTTTATTCATTTAAAATTACTTCATCTTTGTTGATGCTATTTGAGGTTTTTTGTGTTACATTGTTTGGAAAAAGATCCTTAACACACCTTAAAAATGCACAATAATTGTTCTTAAAATGGTATTCTATACTCTTTCGAAGTGTTTGTTCTGCTGCAATATATCTGATATGTGAGTATGTTCAGAAACATTGTCCTTTTGACATATAAATTTATATACACACACACACACAAACACACTATATATATATAATATAATATAATAATATAATATATAGTAATATATATCGTTATGTCTCAGATTATACCGCAATATAGATTTGAGGCCATATCGCCCAGCCCTACCTTCAGGGTACTTTGTGTGGAGTGCTCCAAGAGTTGAGGTCTGTTGCTTCAGGCTATTCAGTCCCTATAATAAAAGAAAGAGCTTGGTCCATATTATAAGTAGTAAGTCAGATTCATTCAAAGTGGGAGTTGGGCTCCATCAAGGCTGCCCCGTTCTCACTGATCCTGTTGTTCCTAACTTGTTTTTGACAGACTTTCTAGGTGCAGCAAACAGGCTGAGGGGGATCCAGCTTGGTGGCTAAAGGATGCAATCTTTGCCTTTTGCAGACGATGTGGTCCTGTTCACTTCATCATGCCATGATTTGCACTTTTCTTTGAAGCGGTTTGCAGCAAAGTATGAAGTGTTCAGTCAGAAATAGAGTTGAATGTCCTCTCTGGGATGGGAGTGAGGTGCTGCCAAAGTTGGAGGAGTTTTGTATCTCGGGGTCTTGTTCATGAGTGAGGGATGAATGGAACAGGAGATTGATAAGCAGATGAGTGTACCTTTTGAAGTAATGTCGACTCTACTAGCCTGTTGTAGTGGATACTCAGAGCTAAGACAAAAGGTAACACCCTGTTTACTGGTCCATCAACCTTCCTGCCCTCACCTATGGCCACAAACTGGGTTTAGTGACCAAAAACATGAGACTGTGTATAAGCCCCTGAAGAGAGTCCCCCAGGAGGTGTTTCAGACACATCCATCCAGGAGTAGGCCCCCAGGCAGACCCAGGATACACTGGAGAGATTATATCTCTCAGTTGACCTGGTAACGTCTCAGATTTCCCCAGAGAAGGTGGAGATGGTTGCCAGGGAGAGGGAGCCTCAAGTCCCCACAACTCCAATTTGGATAAGATGAAGTTAATGGATAGATGAGATGTCTCTGTTTTTCAGAAAACCAAACTACAAAGTTGTCTGCAGTGGTTCCTCCATCTTTCCTTTTGATTTATTAAACTCCTCTTGCTCTTTCACCTGATGGCTCCTTAAATGCTTTATAAAGTTTCTTGTCTTACATTCAGCAACATTTGTGCCACCTCTGCAAACCTCAGCATGTATAATGAGCCCTTCAGCATGAAACAACACCATACTGCCAACATCTCGCACCCCACAGCTTCCCCGATGTAAATACTCACAGACCCCATTGTGAGTATCTGCAACTAGGTATCAACAACTAGATTAAACCTTTAATTTAAATAAAAGTGATAAAGGTATTGCTGTCCTCTGCTTTGTTTCTGCTTCTCTTGGTTTCTGTCGTGTGTCCAAAATATTCCTCCAAAAGGTAAGTGAGCTGCATATTTCCAAAAACAATTAAAAATAAAAAACCCTCCTCCATCTAACTCATTAATTCAGGTAACCACTGAGTGATTTAATGTGCACTAAAAATCAATTACTTACCAGTTTTGCTTAAATCACGACGAAAAAAAAAAGAAGCTGTCATCAGACTGTAATTACATCACGTGCTCGGGAGCAGCTGGGGCAGTGATAAACACGTTTTGTACATCCAGTCTTCTCCTGTGTGTTAGAGGGAAGCTGTTTGCCGCTAACAGAGCTGCCTCAATAACCTGAAGGTGAAAGAGGAGCCAGAAAACCTAATATCGCAATGAGGTAACGCAGCAGGCCCAAACAGAGCTGCTTCTGTTAACGCAATCAAATGGTGTTTATCTTACCACTTACCCCCGACCCCACCCACCCCCGGCTGCTCCGTGTGTGTATGTGTGTTTTATTGATTCCAAAAATAATTTCTGCGCATAATGTAACAGTCTATTCTCTCTGACATTAATACCTCGTGTTGGAACAGCTGTTGACGTCGATATTAGCTCCACTCATGCCATCTATTCTGTAACGGCTAATGGAGACCCATACTGTGACATTATCTGGGGTTTACACAAACGCAACTCTGCTTTCTTCAAAACAGAAAGGGAAAAGGACGACAATTGATACCCCATGTCTCCTTCCAGTTCTGCCAACTTGAACTGGTATTACACGAATCCTTGCTGAAGTACCGGAGACCGAGTTAATTGTAATGTTGGAATAAAATGAAAATAAGAGTAATTCTCTTGCTGAAGTGCGAGGAAAAGCTGCAGAATGGAGGCTGCAAAACATTAAATGGTGCCACTGAAACCTCACATTTCACTAACGAGGAACTCTGGCTAACCCCATCTCAAATATGTCGCACCCACACACATGTGCACACATCTATCGCTATTTCACTGCTCGGGCCATTTGCACTCTTCTCCCTCCTTCTGATGCACCCATTGACCTCACACTCATCCCCCATCGCTGGTCTGTGCCGAAAACAGACAGGAACTCGTTCGGGTTTTTGTCTGACAGAAGCAGTCGGCAGGTTAACTGAAAGGTTTCTGACATGCAGACAAAAGGGTCATCGATGCTACTTAGCGGGACTCAACACGAAAGCACACAAATTAAAATGAACTGAACTAGAGCCTGGTGAGGTTTGAGCTACAAAACCTCTGAAACATGGTTTCATATTAGATGTGAGCTGACTCTAGGACACAAAGATCATGTTCAGACCACTTCCAGATAACCTTAACATAGTCAGTGTAACTCTATAGCTAAGTTTTCAATGTTGACAGATTTACATTCTGTTATTCCGGCTTCATTTTTTATTGTCTTTAAAGGTGGGGTAAGTGATTTTATGGATGTCACATATTTGAAACAAAACAAAACAAGACCCCATCATGAATTTCTCAGACTCCCCTACTGCATGTGTTTGGACATATACCCTTATCCCTTCTGTGATTGGCTAGAGCAATGTCTGTTCTGTTTTTTGTTGGGGGTAGGCTATAAATCAAGAAGTATTTCATAGCCTGTACTCACGAGATGGGCAATTGGTGTAGTGAGGAGATAATTACTGACTGTGAAAAAGTCTTCAAGGTTAGAAATCGTGAATAATTGCTTACCCTGCCTTTAAATGAACAAAAGATATCCAAAAGATTAGTTCTTCTTAGTTTTTGCTTTCAAAAAAAGGGAAGAATCAATAAAAATATGATAAAAAGAGCTATTAATTTTGAATTGTTTGACTTCTATCGTGCAAAAATGTGCTCAACACATAAAGAACAAAATACATTTTTTTATCCACGGATTCAAGTGCAGATATTTATACAATTTTGGACTGAACTGTCCACTTTTAAAATAAAAACATAAAATATCCACTATTCGGACTTCAGAGGCAGTGAAATGCTACCGCATCCAGCTTTGAAAGGCTGAAAAGCCAATGTTTGACCATCTCCCTTTTTAAAACTGTTGCCTTGTGAGATGCATCCGAAACACAGAGTTCTGCAGCTGTTTGGACTGTGTCCTATCAATTATCGAGAATGCTGTGATGAGCAAACATCCCACAGGAGAGCGGAGAAGTCTGCATGTATGCAGCAGAGCATGCAGCTATAAACACATCTCAGCTCACAGTTCTGTGATGATTGTAAGATCTTTGTGAAACGGCTTATTTTATGCTCCGTTGGACCGCCTCAATCCAGGTGAAGGCGTGTGTGCGACAGTTTTTTTTTGTTTTGTTTTAATATATATCAGCGGGTTGTCTCCTGCGCCTGTGAGCTGATCCAACCTGATGATTAATGTATTTCCCTGCCTGTACATACATGTATGCGTGTGTGTGTGCATGTGTATAACAGAGACAGATGGCTCCCCACGTCCTGTGGTTTATGACACCTTCCACAGCCCACTGACCGCACTGTGCTACAGTCTCCTCTCACACCAACGCCTGCCTACACAAACACACGGAGCAGAGTGTCATGCATCAGCGTCACCGCAGTAATTACAGGCTTATCACGTCGCTGTAATCTTGAGCCACATGGACGTGATAACAGCTAGCCTCATCGTCCGGGGGTGTACGCCCTCAGTACAAACCAGGGAGCCACAGAACCGAGGCAAATGTGGAGCTTATTGGTGGTGATAATCGCTTAAACGGTGTGGCGGGACATCAAATGCTTGCTGGTATTCTGTTCCACGCGTACGCTTATCTGTTTTATCCTGGAACTATGCTTTTCATACAAAATATCACTTCAGAAAAATCATTAAGCCATTTGAGCAGCTGTTACCAGCAAACATGATCACATGACACAATATGATTAAAGGGATGCTTTAAAAGGTAAGTGGATGTGATTTCTAACCCTTAAAAAAAAACAAAAAAAAAACAGATTCATTCAATAGTTTCACATCATAGGAGTTGCAGAAAAATCAACACAACCCCAGCAGTTTATCAGAGGGCCTGCAAATTTGAAATGTGTAACTCTACAGTCCTGCTTTCTGTTTTTTGTTTTTTTTTTTTTGCACAAAAGGGTAATACACAAAAACCAACATCCTGTTTTTTGTTTCCAATTTATTTGGCATTTTTTGAGCAGAAGAACACTAAAAGCTAGTAAAAGAGTTTTAACCTCTCACTCATACGTATATGTTGGAAACACCAGCAGCGATGCTGAGCATTGGCTTTGAACACATCCAGGGGGCGTCCAGGGATGCTTGGATCTGCCGATTTTAGTCTTGATACCGATATCAATGTTTGCATATCCGTTGCAACAGAGAGCTGCACAGAGACTAAAGACATCAGGACTGACTTCAACATGTCCTTCCAAACTAAACAATAAATTACTGAGCCAAAATATAATTTAACAGCAGGAATTTACATTTAATGAAGTATTGTTCAGTTTTCTACAAGAAAAAAAGATTCTACTCCAGCAGCAATGAATAATTGTGCACATTCAAATTCCAAGTAAAATCTTATCAAATGTAAATAAATGAAATAAAACATGCACCAAAAAACAAAATCATATGTCAGCAACATCCTCTCTGCATAACTTCCCCCATCTAAGACCGAAGTCCTCCTTATCCCTGCACATCATTCGTTCAGCCATCGATATCACCATAAATATTGCCTCTCCTGCTGTTGTTCCCACAATGGTTACAAAAACCCAGAGGGCCATGTTTTATGACTAGTTATCTTTCTCTGACCATGTTGCATCGGTGTAGCGGTGGTGTCACTTTGTTCTCAACAACATCTGAAAAATAGGCCCGTATCTGACTTGCATCTCCTGATACAGGCCATGGTCATACCCCCCACTCGATTACTGCAACTCCCTCCTCACCAGCTTCCAGCTTGTTACATCAAACTGCTACAAAAGGTCCAGAATGTGGCGGCACGTCTGGTCTTTAATGGACCCAGACGGGTTGGTTAAACACCCACCTCACACCTCTGCTCGTTGAGCTTCCCTGGCGGCCCGTCGGGGCCACACCTGCCTACGTGAACCTGACCGTGAAGGCTAACATCCCTTCACCAGCACTGGCTCATCACATGAAAACACACTGCTTTCTCCTCACGCACACAGTCGAGGCCGCTCTCCCCCCTCGTTCCTCGATGGCGGAGCAAGTTACCTGTGGGGTGAAGGAGCAGTCGTGTCTGAAAACTGTCCTCTTTCAAGAACATCCTCATTCCTGAACTCCGCTCCCCCCCTTTTAACTTGCCAAGCTGCACTTGAATGTCGTCTTAGTGGCACTAAGCTGCACTAATTTAAATACTGCCTTATGTGCACCTACTCTGAGATGTACTATCTAACTGTGGCTTGATTTGTAATTCCTCTGTTGTATGTCGCTTTGGATAAAAGCTAAATGGGATGAAATGAACAGATTAGCTCGTGGATCGGTTAAATTTTTCAATAACCAGCCCATGTACTTAAAATATCAGGATTGATATCTGGTCCTAATATTGTATTGGTGCTTCTTTGGTGACATCAAGCATTCTCAAAACTGAATTATGGGTCCGTTGGGTCTCGCTTGAAGTTTTGTCATTAATTTGCATTTGATGCAAAAACCAGCCGATCAAGCTGCACCTACACATGCTACGTGCCAGCAGTGAAACCGTACATGGGGGCGGGACCTGTATCCAACCACCTGGCTGTCTTGAGTGAATAGCAGGAAGGAATCTGTTGGCTATTTAATGATATGACGACAGTGTCTGCAAGACACAACCCGGGGAGTCAGAAACACCGACTGTCGGCGCACGGTGTTGCAGCTGGTGGTGCTGCCTCTTCACAGCTAGAAGGTCCTGGGTTTAGTTCTCACCGGGGACCCTGTGGGTGCTGAGTGCGTGTTAAGTTCCCCCATGACTTCAGCACCCACACCCTGGGTGGGGTTGGTGAAATGGCCTTTATACGTGCAGCAGTCCTGGTCTATACATGCCCCCTCTGGATCTGGCCGGAATAACGTGATCCTTCCACGCGCTACGTCCGGCCAGAGAAACCTCACCCTGTCTGGTGAAAAGAAGCGGCCTGCTCACTCCTCAGAATAAGAAGGAGACTTGAGCTCAATGCAGGGCCTCCCGGGGTTGGCAGAGGGGAGCAATGCCCAGGACTGACTTAGGTAGAGCACTGGGTGATTAAAATGGGAAAAATCGTGAGAAAACAAGAAACACCGACCGCGAAGAGTGTCCAGTTGGCTCCTGTGTGTGAGTAAGACCCCGTCCACAAGTAGCCGGGTATTTTTAAAACCGAATATTTCCCCCCCTCCGTTTATAAAATAATTTGTATCCACATTACATCGTTTTTAAAAAAAAAACCCTTCCTCACATAACCGAAGATCTGCGTTTTCGACCACATTCATAAGCATTCTAACCTGTAGATCATCCGCGGCTCACGGGGAAGCTGCGCCTCCGCGGTGCAGCTTCCCCGGCAGGCGCGTCTCCTTCTCGGTCGCCACGGAGCTGCCGCGTTAAATCGACGCAGCCCTACGCCGTAGCCTACGCCGTAGCCTACTAGGGTACGGCGTAGGCTCTGCGTCGGTGTAACGCAGTAAGCGGTGGTCAAGACCAGAGACCATTTATTTAATAAATAGCTTGGACAACAGATGCTGGATCATCTGTAGTTCTGTAGTAAACAAAGGTTGCACGTCAGAGCAGATTTGTTGTTGTTTTGGAGCATAATGTGACGTTCGAAAATGCAAAACTCCGGTTGTCTCTGTCTACACGCATCTACATAAACGGAGTTTTCAAAAATCTTCACTTTGCCCGGAGTTTTTTTAAACATTCGTTTATTTGCGTTTTCATGTGGATGACAGGTCCAAACGTAGGAAAATATCTTCAGTTTAGCAGATACCCGGCTACGTGTGGACGGGGTCTAAGTCACAGACTAAAGATTTTGGTCGCTTTTTGCAAAACTCCTAATCATTTGTTGACACAAATCGCATCGTGGAACAAACCCAGCTTGAATCAGACAAGACTAGAGAGGCCAACACATAGAAAAGCCCTCCACTGTATTGGAAACCTAACAACTAACATCATGGTAGCACGCTCCAGCTTCAACTCGTGATGATTCCGCCTGTAAATCATAAGTTCAGCTTAGGTTGCTTCATGGTTCTCACACGTCTCCAAGAATGCCGTCGCTTCAACACTCATAAATCTACTAATGTTATGCATATTGTCTAAAACCCGGTAAACTGTAGCTACCCCAGCCAGTCTTATCATCTATTTATTTAATGATGCAATATTTGTCTAAGGAATAGACTAACTGCCAACTTGATGATTGGATCAACAATAGGAGATCTCATTAGATCACCAGGAGCAGAGCTTGTGTTTGTCTTTTTTTACCGTCTCATCCAAAAGCAGTGACAGATCGTTTAAAACAGTCAGCCAAGCATCGCAGGATAACTGACATGAACGTCTGATTTGTTTTCCTTCCTTTCTTTTCTATTTTTCTTTATGGCTTTTATTCAAATCAAGGCGGGTAAAGACAGAAATTTGTGGCGTCAAATCTGGATCAAAGGTGGTTTTTATCAGCGTGGCTGTTGAGAGATTTGAGTGTTTTTGATTACGTCTGTTTTTTTCTTTCATAATTGCTCTGAAAACAAATAAGAGACCTTTTTACGCAAACAAAGACAACGCAGCCTAAGGTTTATTGCCAAAAATGTTTGTGTCTCACTTAATTTTAAATTACATGCTTGTGCTTACCCTATTTTGTTATTAACATCAGCCTTTAAAAAACACATTCTGCTCAACGACTAATAAAATACACTGACTGAAACTCACATTTGCACATATTTCCGTTGCACACAGTTTCATCATTGCAGATTTTTCTAAGAAATAAAATGTAATATAATGTTAATAAGTGTTCAAATTGAACCCAAGACCTTTTTTAGGATCCTCCACCCAGCGTGAGGACAGCCTCATCTCTGCAACTCTCCGCCATGACTCACGACGCTCTGTTTCAAGCAGTCACGCAGCTCCTGCGGGCCGATCCTTATCTTCTCTGTAAAAGATGTCGACTAAAAGCAGTCACTGACCGGATTCATTAAGTTTGAGCCGCATTTCTGCATCAAAAATCATCTTTAGATGTAGATGTAGATGAACTTAAATCAAACGCAGAAGGGTTTTGAGAGTCATTGAATGAAGAGATATTAACTGGCAGAACTGTATTTTACATGTCTCCCTTTTTATGTAACTTTAAGTGCCAAAAATCCAGCACCACATATGCTCGACTATTGCAACGACAGCCCAGTTTTTTAACTGCGAGGGTGAGCTTTTGCTGGGCATGAAAAAAACCAGCTCTCCGCAGCCAAACGCTGACGGGCTCCCAGCCAGCCAGAGTTGCTTGTGCTTGTTTCAGTGAACCTGACAAAAACCCCGCACATCAGTCATCCTGTCAGAAAACTGCCCAGGGTTAAGTTCAACTCCAGGGGAGGGGCGGGAAGCCAGCAAACGACGGCCGCGGAGAGAGGTAAGACAAACGGGAGAGAGCTAATAGGGGCATGATCAGGCTCACTGTCGTGACCTGCAGAAAATACGCGCTAAAGCTGCCAAACAGGCTTCTCGGTGTGGAGCGTCTCCTGGGTGGCTCTTAGTTGTCAGATCAGCTCAGTGAACTGTTGCAGATGGTACCAACACCAGAGAAGGTCACACGCTGCTCCGTTACAGCCTGTAGCGTTTGGCTGAGGAGGGCGTTTAGGCTTAATGGCTGTCAGCAACGCTGCACATGATATTTTCAGCTTTAATTCCAAAAAACACAAGACTCACAGCCGAAACATGTCTTCTCTGTCCTTGTACGCTTAAGGATGTCGATCTAAACCAGGACAAGTCATAATGGCTGCAGTGGGAGGTGTTCTGTGTCTTTTGCTAAAGGACGGTATTTGAGCCATTATTTCTGAAGGCTGCAGCGTCACTTCCACCTCCTGGAGCTCCTCTAAGACAGCTTTAATTAAATGGTGTAACTAGCAGCCTGCAGTAGAAGACCAACATATTTCTTCTGTGACAACATGCACAAATGACTTCATCACATTCAAACTGAGAGAGCATTTTCTCCACAAGTGGAGACGTGGAGCAGAAAAACTTTCTGTGTTCAGGCCTCACTTTTTCCACTTTTGCATCAATCAAACAGTCTTCTATTCACAACTGAGATAAGCCGGTGCGACTCTGCTGATGCATCTGTCTGTAGTCTCTGCACAGCCTCCTGCTTTCCATCAACTGCTGACTTTGGACCCCCGAGGTAAACCATCTCACCACATCGCGGGGATCTCAGCGGCAGGACTGCCCTCATGCCCTGACAGACATCACTGAATAAACACACCATTATTTTTCTCGTATGTTGTCTTCGACCAGCTTCTGTGGCGACGGTCCAGGAGCTGCTGCGTACTCTACAACTCCGTTAGGCGTTAATTCTTTACCTCGCTGCAGTTCAGTCATGCTTATTTACTTATCGCTGAAATTTGCCTGAGTTCGGCGTTAACTCGCATTTATATTCTCAGTGCCGTTCGCCCTTCATCGCCGAGAAACCCGCTTTGTCTGGCGTGTTCGGCCTCATACAGCTGCGACCACCTGTGCAGCCACTTTTGCTGCAGTGCTTGGCCGCGCGGGTTCGTGTGTCTACGCGTTCACGTGTGTCATCCTGGAAGAGCACAACAGCCCCGTTACTCCAATATTTCTGCAGCACTGCAGCTGGCGGGAGACGGGAGGTTATTGACATTAGACGAGACCGCCTCGCAGGCGTTTTTCCCTTCAAAATGTTCTGCCTGAGAGTGTTGGGGGGGGGGGTTTGTCATGAGGAATTCTCGCTCGCGTGTCCTTGCCAGCTTCCCAAAAATGTCAGGATGGAGAAGATAAAGGACGCCACGGCTTTTGGTGTCACGAGTATTCAGACGGGTTCTTGGCAGAGCTGAAAGCTGATTTTTTCTTCTTCCCCCCCCCCTCCCTCATAGAGACACGCCTGAGTGGATGAAGTGTGCTCAACTATCGACCCTCAGCTGCAATGAGATGGACATGATGACAGGAGCACGTCTGCCACTACAGTCAAACTCAAAAAGCCTGCACTTGAGGTGTTTACGGGTGTGTATTTGCCCACAGATATGTATGCAGTCATGTTGAAAATCTGCATGATGAGAGCATCTGGGCATGAGTGAGTGAGTGAGTGAGTGAGTGAGTGAGTGAGTGAGTGAGTGCGTGAGTGAGTGAGTGAGTGAGTGAGTGAGTGAGTGAGTGAGTGAGTGAGTGAGTGAGTGAGTGAGTGAGTGAGTGAGTGAGTGAGTGAGTGAGTGAGTGAGTGAGTGAGTGAGTGTGTGTGTGTGTGTGTGTGTGTGTGAGTGTGTGAGTGTGTGTGTGTGTGTGTGTGTGTGCCTCTGATGACAGCAGGCTGATTTAGCTGTTGCATAGTAATGAGCTATGGCTGTCTGTCTGGCAGCTGCTGACAATCTCTTTTCACAACTAGCCCTCCCACACAAACACACACACGCACACACACGCACACACACAGCACCATCAAAGATCCTTTTTTGTTGTTTGTTTTATTTCTTGTACTTGCTTAATCACCAGAAAAAGTTGTGCAAATGCAGAGGATAATTAGTGATGCATTAAAGAAGGAGATCACAAAACAGTAAGCATTGTGTCTCGCAGCCCGACCGGACAGCTTCACTTCCTCTCCTCCGCTCTTTGTTGTGTTTTCCTCCTGATAATGACTGCCACTCAGGAATAACTGTAATTTCCTGCTTCAAATCACCGATGTCAGGGGAAATATCAGGCACGGGAACGCGGGGGGGGGGGGGCGGTAGCGTATGCGCCTTTTATGCTGTTTATTTATGTGTATGAGTATCTCCAAGCAAGGTCATGTGCACCCCTTTGAGAGGGAGCTATATTACAGCCGCTTTCAGTTACAAATATCGCCGGGGCAACAAGATGAATGCGTGCACATTAACAGCAAGCTCTTCCTAATATTACAGTGCCAATACACGAGCAAGAACAAGGAGATGGATAAACTAGTTCGAGGTTAAGTGCGAGGTAAAAATCATCAAACTGAGTTTGAGGCAGTGCTGAGCTTGTATTATCGTCTTAAAGTATTTGGACGATGACAGTTTTATGATTCTGGCTTGATACACTGCGGTGGATTAAGATGTGATAAAAGTGTAGACTTTCATCTTTAATTTTAGAGGTTTCACAAATATATAGTATTTAGCATTTAAGGATTACAGCCACTTTAAGCAAAGTACCTCCATCCTAACTGATGTCCAGATGTTGTTCATTCCCTCGTTACCTCAAGATTAATGAAGCAAGTAGAAGGTGAATATCAGATAATGAGGGAAAGCAATGAAACTGAAAACACCAATATGATGTCGTAGTCGTGGAAGCCATGATTAGGATGAAGAAAACAACATGAATATATAAGAGACAGCAGAAACCTTAGGTAAGACCAAAACAACAAAATAAAAAAATAAAATAAAAAATATCAAAAAGCCAATAATATCACAGAGGACAGCTAAAGTGAATGATCACAGATCCTTTCCTTAAACCACAAACCCTTTGCAGCATCAAAAGAAGTCAAGAATACCCTGGAGATGGCAGGTGTATCTTTATCAGTGTCTACAATCAAGAGACATCATCATGAATTTAGATACCGACTGTTTGCAATAAGGTGCAAACCCTTCAAGATAATAAAAAACGGATTAGACTTTTGCCAGGAAAAAAAAACAACTTCATACTTCTGGTATCAGATTATTTAGATAAATGAAACCACAATGACATGAAGAAAAAAAGTATGGAGAAGGAATCCAAATGATCATGATCCAAAGTAAATCACATCATGTGTCAAACATGGTGGAGGCAGTGTTGTGGTATGGGGGATGTATGACTTCCAGTGGAACCAGCTCCCTGGTGTTTACTGATGACGTGACTGACAATAGACGTAACAAAATGAATTTTAAGGTGTATAGGTCTATGCTCTGTGCCCACATTCAGGCAAACGCTACAAGAGCAAATATGTAATGATCCACAACACATTAAAGGAGGAAATCAAGACTTTTTGAAAGCAAATAAATTGAATTTTCTTCCATAGCCAATCAATGACTTGATCTAAACCTAAAAGAGGGTGCTTTCAGGCAGCCTTATAATAAAAAACAATACAACTTTGTAAACACACATTTGCAATAAATATCTGAAAAGTAATAACCCTCAAATTTCAAGGTAGGAGAAGTGAAACGACCACTAGTTTGAGGACTGGCATTTGTTTCTTTTACACAAATTACATATTAAACGCATGGTGGAGGACGGTTGAGGGTGTAATAAACAGTTAATCATCCCATTATTACATGGTACAAACTAGGGCTGTTCGATTAATCGATTTTATATCGTAATCGCGATTATGTAATTAGAACAATGTTAAAACGTGAAAATCGTAAAATCGATTTTTCACTTTTTTTTTTTTTTTACCTTGTCTGCACACATATTAATGATTGATACCATATTAATGATTGATGGAAATACCTCTCAATACCTGCGACAAGTGCCCCATGGGAGAGGCTCTTTACTGTAGGAGGGGGCGTTGTAACATGCCACCGGGCATCCCTCAAGCCAGATGCGCTAGACCGGCTCGTGTTCCTTGCAAAAAACTTGCAAATGTGAATAGCAAATGTATTGAGTGACATTACACACCTCTACCTCCTTCATGGGTTGTATTATTATTTAGCATGCAAAGACCCAGTTTAGTTTCATTAGAAAATGTCTTGTTTTATTTAATTGGAAATATAACTTACAGTATGTTTGCAAGTGCTGATTTGCTGATTTATTTTTTCAGAGATAAAACTTTATATTTTATTATATTTTTTAAAACTTTTTTTCAACTTATTTTACAGAGTTTTGCACTTTATTCATTCATTTTTGGTTTAATAAGAGCAAAGTTTGCACTTAAAGCCCAATGGGGCAAATGTTCAATAAAAAAAAAGCATATTTGAAATCATTTCTTTGCCTTTTGTCAATTCACAAAATAATCGTAATCGTAATCGAAAATCGGATTTTGAGAGAAAAAAATCGAGATTTTATTTTTGGGCAAAATCGAACAGCCCTACATGGTACAAACACAGAAAGAGGAGGGTGGCAGCCCCACACATCCCCGGGGACCCCCTCACCGAGGCCTGCTAATGTCAAACACACAAAGGTTATGTTCCTTAAAAAGCCTTACCTTGTTGATGTCCCCTTCCTGACATCACACATCATGCACTTAAAAGCCTCCGCCGTGTTCTTGTACGTGCACACGCTGCAGTCCCAGAACCCCTCGTCGGAGGAGGGCTTCGGTTGACGCTTCGGCCTTTTTTGAAGACAATAAATATAGAAAACAAAAAAAAAAAAAAAAAAGAGAGGAGGGGAGGAGGAGGGGGGAAAGAATGGGAATTAAAAAAATGAAAACAGGAGGGAAGGGAGAGGAGACGCGAGTTAGTCCGGCTCTCATCCGACGAGGATATCGATGGCACACATCTGGCTGAGCCTATAGGGTTTAGGAAATCATCTGCAGGCGCGCTGTGATCTGACACTGTAATTGCCGATGAGGTTTTAGCACCAGCGCACTAATACACACACACACACACACACACACACACACACACACACACACACACACACACACACACACACACACACACACACACACACACACACACACACACACACACACACACACACACACACGCGGTGAGAGAGAGGGAGAGGGAGAAACCGCGGAGAGAAACCCCTTTTTTTCCTCCCCTTCCCCTCCCTAGGATGGAGTATTAAAGCCCTCGCCGCGCCGCTGCTCACCTTGTGGGGCTCCTCTTGTCGCCCATGCCAGACCAGGGAGAATCTGGAGGAGCTGAGACGAGCAGAACACTCGGGTTTTTTTATTCTCGTTATTTTAGCTAAAGAAGCGATGCGCCTGTGCCGCTCGGCTTCCAGCTGTCGTGGAAACTCCGCTTGGGAAATAGACACGTGACCACGCGTCGGCCAATCAGCGGCGCGCTTACTTCCCGTGGCTGACATTCCTCTTCATGAATCAGTGCTGCGTTCAGGGACACCCCGGTAAGCGCCACTTCTTTCTGTTTTGTGCTCGATAAATATTCGCTTTATATGATTGTTATAACACTTTTGATCTTCTCAGACGGTGATCTTCACTCAACGACCCTTAGCACAAATTACATTTTTAAAATACCTAGTTTGTAAACCTGGAAAAAAGGAGGAGGACATAAAGAGGGGATAGGATGTGTGACACATTAAACACAACTCGTGTGAAATAAATGGTTTCGCACCATACACGCCATCCTCCCTATCGCATCACAGATAAAATGGTTTTTTACAGCGCATTCATTTATCTATTATCTTTTAATGTATACAATCCCAAGCTAAAATTAAATAAATAATCACAAAATGCAGTGTTTTCATCGGTGTTCATTGACACATCCCTGTTAATATCAATTCTCTTTATTATATCTTCACACACAGCAGATATACTGCAGCTGTTTATACCGGAGGATCATACGCAGGAACGTTGGGGAAATCCTTGGCTCACTTTGCATGCTGACGCAAGAGGGGACAAAAAGCACATGAGGATCCAGGGGTTCCTGAGACGCTTCACAACAAGGACATAGTGAAAATCTCCATAATATCCAAACGATGGGGTTTCACTGCAGGGAAATCAGAAACATAGCTTTTACATTTTCATAGCATAGGTCAACGTGGGATGTTTTGATTCCCCCCCCCCCCCTTTTTAATTGGAATGTCCCCTTCTTTGTTTGCATCTGATCAAATACAGCAATTGTATGCTCAAATGACCCATTTGTCACCATATGTACAAAAACAACAAAAAACTGCAAAACAAATATAGGGAAAAAAAAGCTTTCACTTTATTGGAAAAAGGCAAGAAGTAAATGATCTGTTTTCTGCATCTGACCAAGAAATGTAGGCTATGTCTTAAGTCAAGATTTTATTGAGTGATAAAAACGAACAAACAATCTTCATAGACACAGTCACGCCATGAATAATTCAGCTTTTTGCATTTATTAAAAGGTTTATTGGGGGGGTGCAGGGGTCATCTGTTAGTGGCGGCTCTCTTTTCTTTGTTTAAACACCATATTGCTAAACAAAATACAGCTTTTGAAATACTATGAAAAAAATTATAAAAATGTTCTTTAAGTCTGTTTAAGTTATTAGTCGCTGAGCTCCTCCTCGTCACTGAAGTATGCACTTTTTTTGATCCTTCGCTTCTTGGATTCGGAGGATGTCGACGCATGAGCACTGTCCTCTTCTGCTTGCCTCCTCTGTTTTTTCTCCTCTTCCTCGACGTGGGCTTGCTGGATGGACAAAAAACAAAAAGATGACCATTTATAATACAATACAATATACATTTAGGAAAAACAACAGGCTCCCATTGCAAATAGTACTTTATGAATAGGTTTTTCTGAAGAATTGTCTCTATTTTTGAGTCTGTGTACTTTATTAACATCAAGAGTTTATTCATAAAATTAACCCTGGAAAAGAACAAATCTCCCCCTCCGGTCTGGTTCTTGTGGAGGTCTTTGTGTTATTTGAACTTCTTACTCTCCAATGTCAAGCTCAGTCTAAGCATTTTTCCAACATTAAGGGGTTCCTGCAGCAAAGTGTAGGTAGCAGTGCCAGTCCAAACAATATGCAAATAACAAAAAAAGAACATTTCAGTGTTAAGTGATGATCAATATTATTTACATCACCTTTCATGGTATGACTTGTATGTGTGGGTTACAATTTTTATTTGAGTGGATGTTTCATGTGGGTTTGGTTCCAGTCGCAGACCTAATATAAACTTGTAAGCCGTAATGCAATAGTCTCTTTTCTGTCTGTGCATTCTTACCTGAAAAGCTATAGCTTGACTTAAACTATCCAAGGCTGGATCTTCTCCCTCTTCTTCACTTTCTGGCTCTTCTTCACTAAAAAGAAAAAGTAAAAATGTACAGTGACGTGTATGCAATTTATAGGAAAAAACCTCTTCCGCATGATACTTACACTTGCTCAGACTGTTGTAACTTTTTCTTCTTTTTCTTTTCTTTCTTCTTCGGAGGTTCCCTCTCTCCGAGCATGTTTTTGGGGCATGCGTAGCTAAGATGTCCTGTATCCTAAAAAGAAAAGAATGGAACTATTAAGATATCTTTGACTCTAAATTAACAAAAGCTGCACAGTCAGCAGGACAGAAGCCAGTTTACCCCGCATTCGTAACATTTCGTCTTGTCTGTGTAGTTCCGTCTCCTGATGAACTCAGTTGCTCTGCCGTTGTCTACGGCAATGCTGGCTTTAATTTGTCTGCCGAATAGCTGCAAGACAAACACATGTCACTCTGACAAGTCAACTTCTATTACAGAGACTGCATTTCATCCTATCTGATGTGTGAAAACTGGTGGAACTCACTTGTTTGTTGTTTATTGCTCTTGTACAATTATGTGCCGATTCTCTGTCCAGGAAGAGAACAAATGCCACTCCTTTACTCTGGCGAGTGTCTTTATCCTTCACAATGGTAACCCTGGAAGTAAACATTATTAATAATTATCCAGAGCTCGTGAATTATGTTGTAGTATAATTTGTTTTGAATATTGCTCTAAGATTGATACGGAATAATGTATGACAGAAACATCACTTACTTTACCACCTTTCCATATTTGGTGAACAGCTGAAACAAAACACTGGCGTTATTCAGTAAGAATGTTGAATTTGTCTCGTATTTGCATTTTATTCAAAAAAATGTATTATTAACACACACACTGTAAGGTCAAATAAAAGATAATCACCTGTATTTAAATATGCAAATAGGTAATAGCCTCCAATTTGCTAAATACAGCAATAAATGTATGATCTGACAAGTTACACATGTGGTTCCCCTCTACTAAAGAAAGAAAATTTCATAATGATCACTGAAATGACTAAAATGACAAAATAATGACAAACAATAATTTACTGAACATAATCTAATGAAAATCAGACATTGCTTTTGAATTATTGTCCAAAACAATCATTAATAAAAGAAAGAAAAAAAAAAAATAATGGAACCGGCCGTGATAAATGTTTACCCAGGAAAAGACTGAAAATAATGTGACAATGGTGACCTGTTAATATCCTGTATAAGCATCACAGATGTCTTCAATCTTCCAGTCAGTCAATATGTTTTTAGACTGCAATCATGTATTCTGCATATTTTAAATCTTAGTACAATCTTTTGCAGTATTTTACATAGGCAGAGGCCTCGTATAAGCCCATTGGGCTTTTTGCCTCAGACTAGCACATTACAAATCACTCTTTTACATTTGTATGTTACTTGTTTTGTTTTTTATACTGTGCTGAATAAAAAATAAAAGGGTGAAAAGTTGTTTCTCTGCTGTTTGGTATCATGGTGTTCACCACACTGAACGTGGACCAGAGAAAACCAAGCATAGAATTGTCTGAAGAGATTAAAAGAAAACTGCAGACAAGCATATTAAAAGGTAAAGGCTATAAGACCATGGGACTGTTGGCAACCTCCCTGTCCTTTGCTGCAACAGGAAAATTGATGATACAATGAAGAGACAGATGATATGAATGATAACCAAATAGCCTGTAACAACAACTCTAAGAATTGAGGTGAACTTCAAGGTCAAGATATATAAGTGTCAAATAACACTATCTGTTTCTATTCAAACCAAAATGGACTTAAAGACACCATGGAGAACTCCACTGCTGAAGGAATTTGGGAAACAAGACAAACTGGAATTGTCAAAATGCTTGTTGACAAGCTGCAAAGCTTCTGTGGGAATGTCCGTTGGACAAATGAGAGAAAACTGGAGCTTTTTAAGAGAATCACTTCAGCTCTATGTTCACAGATGAAAATGAATCATTCAAAGAAGACTTTGAATGATTACTTCAGAAAGAACCGTGAAGCGTGGAGAAGGCTCAGCATGTTCTGGATCTGGTACTGAAATGTCTTGAATCTGTACAGGTAGTTTGAAATCTCTAGACTACAAAGGTATTCTGGAGCATAATGCTTGATCTCAATTTCAGTTAATGGATCACCCAACAGGATAATGAACTAAAACACACAACTAACAAAACTGAAAAATAGCAAAGACTAAAACATTGGGCTATTCTGAAGTGGTTCTCCATCCACCCTGATCTAAATCCTATTGACCATCTGTGGAAAACCCTGAAACATGCAGTCTGGGGAGGAAAAGCTACAAATCTAAAATGATTGGAGCAATTTGCTCAAGAGGGGTGGACCAAAATATCTGTCTACAGGTTCTGAAGTCTCATAAACAGTTACAGATATCACCTGATTGCTGTGATTACCTCAAAATATTGCACAAGTTACAAAATATCAAGTTAAGGGTAACAACTATCAAGGCCAGTCTTTCTTTCATATTTTTGCTAAACTTCAATTCAAAAACAAAGTCTGATTTTCATTAGTACATTTTTTATAAATTATTTTACTTCCATCAGTTTCAAGTTATTTCAGGGACTATTAGTAGGATTTTGTCTTTAATGGACGTGTAGCAACAAATGTGTGCACATCTGTAACACAAAACGATGCCATAAGGAGCTTCTAATTCCTTCAGAAGGCATGTTTAAATTTAACTGTAAATACCCCTTTGAGGATTAACAAATGTATTTGAATTGAAAGTGGAAAGAGACATCCGATGGTCACAAAAAGATGGTCCTCAGTTTCAAAAGGACAGCAGGTTAAGTTACACACACACGCGCACAGAGCAGTAGTATTATGATCTGGGTTTGCCTCAGTTGGTGGGGTCAAAACACAGCAACAATATTAATATTATTACAATTATATTCCCAGGAAATGACAACAGAAGAGTCCACATCTTAAACCCACTGAGAATCTTTGTGACATGCTGAAGATTCAACTCTGCTATAATCAATATGAAATGAAAGCAATGCTAAACTGAGCAGAAATGTGATGCTTAATATTGATAGTGTGTCTTAAATGACTGTATATTCAGCCAGACAGTGACTGTGTTTGCATGACTGATAAACCTGTGGAGGAAATAGAGAGTCAGGTACCTTGTGTAAGTCATTGTTGGTCAGAGAGAAGGGCAGGTTGGACACGTACACGGTGCTTTTGCTCGGTGCTAAACCCCCGCTCATAGTGGGCTCACGGGACACACTAAGAAGTGATAAAAACACACAAAAATTATCCCAATCTCACGCAAATCACTTTACTAGGTGATAATAAAGCAGTCAGAGTGCAGTTCATCAGCTATATGCGTCCACTGTACACGTTTCTACAAGCAGTCAAGTCATTTCACCAATAAACTTACCGACCAATGGATTTCCGTTACAAAAACATGATTTATAGTGGATAAAATACAATAATTCGTCTTATTTGTGCGGGACTTTACATGCTAAGCTAACAGAAACACCCGGCTAATGTCGCAGCTTGATGACGTTTCAAACAGCGCCGCTCACGCAGCTAGCGCGGCTAAGCTAACTGGACCACCGAGGAGGGTGAGTTTTGTTTTTGTTTGACTTTTTTGCTTATATGCTTGGAAATAAAAAAAAACACCCATAGTCATTTTGCATGCTTGGGTCTGTGAAAGGCCCCGCGTGTCCGTAGATGCGTGTTTGTGGTGTCGCAGTGATGATAAACGACCTTTAGTCCCGTCAGATAAACGTGCAGATGTTTAGTTTAGCTGCTCGTCCTGCACACCAGTGAGTTTGATCAGAAGATGAAACTGTTCTAGCTGCTGTTGTGAGGACTGTGTGCTCACAAGTGGGTGCTGTGTTGCATGTTAAAGTGGTGATGGACCTGCACGGTGCTGTCAGGCACTGGAAAAACATGATCTAATTCATCTCATTTATAACTAATTATGCATTTCTTTTATAGGCTGTTTTGAAGATCCCGACAAAAGCCCGTCAGTCTTACGAGTAAGTGGACGACCAACTCTACATGGAGCATTCATTTAGACCAGGGCCAGGGGTGCAGATCTATGTCAGGATTGGGGGGGGGACACCAACGTGATTTTAATTTTTAATTTTTTGCCTATATGCAACTCATACCATGCCATAAATTGGTAAAGGCTCGCCAAAAAATCCTGCACAGGGAATCATTTATTGTGCTTACCTTTCTTGTTTATTTGTCCTAAACAGCCAACAGTGTGTGTCACTGCTTAACTGTTATATTCGTAAATCATAATTTTAAGGCTTTTGGGCATGTAGTGTCTACTCATCTCAAATTCTTCTCACCATCTTCCTTTTATCCTATGGGACTACTTTATGCACGATCAATTGATATATGGATGAAATATGGAGCCCTAAACAAGTTGTTTAAACTAACTGATCATGTTTTAACACACTTATGGTGGTAAACAATTCTAAAAAAAAACAGGACCCATTGCTTTCATTCTGTACACCTCAAAACGCACCGTGGATTTTTTTAGAAATATATTTTTAATAAATATTCTACATATTCAACCTTTAAGTCTGAAAACACATTTGTTCAATTTTGAATAATTTAGGGTATTTTTATTGGGGGGGACAATTCATGTTTTTCAGAAATTGGGGGGGACTTGTCCCCTCCGGGATCTGCACCCATGGCAATGTTGAATGTTGAGGTGCTGGAAAAACATGATCTAATTAATCTCATTTATAACTAATTATGCTTTTCTTTTATAGGCTGTTTTGAAGATCCCAACAAAAGCCCGTCAGTCTTACGAGTAAGTGGACGACCAACTCTACACTGAGCATTCATTTAGACCAGGGCGTAGGTTTGTTCTCAACATTGGTAGGGATGATATAACAGCATAACCTGCATGTACTTTTTGCTGGGGACGGGACATTAATAAGACCAAACAGATTGGGTGAACGGGGGTCACAGCTACATTTGTCACGAATATGAACCTAATTAATTGATAAGCTAAATGATCAATGCAAAATAAATCTGTATTGACTTATATTAACTTTCATGTGTATTGGTTCACCTGATACACGGTTCGATTCAAACCTTTGTTTTCAAAAACTACTAAAGAAACATTTTCAAAACTTCCAGAATATTCCAGGATTTTATTAGCAATTTAAATTGCAATATTTGAACATAACTTAAATTATATTAACATACACAATAAATGTATTAATTGTACTTATTAATAATCTCTTAACTATCCAGAATGCAAAAAATAAACATTTGTCTAAGACCATCAGCCAATCAAATGAACATAATAAAAATAATTTACTTAATAAGGGTAGGGTCAATTCTATCCTTACAACATTTGGGAAGACGATCTAAATTACCTATATATCTGAACTCATTATATAATGCAAATAAGGTTGCTTAAAAGTTGGTGGGGACAATTTGAGCCCCCTGAAAAGTTGGTAGTGTTATGTTAGGGCTTTGTGTTGCAGTCTGCAGTAATAAAACCAATGTTGTAAAATAATTCTGAAAAAGATCTATTAAGTGGCCACCTACACCCAACTGTGTCCAAAACCAGGAACTTTTACACGATTAAACCCATATCACATTTGTTTGTGTTGTGATTTCCATCAAACAAGATGGGTTACACTCCTGTTTCTTGACACTTGCTCCTCAAGGAAGTTAGTTGATCATCTGAATAGTTCAGATATTGAGAACATAAACTTGACCTCTGCTCTTGCAGTGACGTACAGGAGAGACAGGAGTATACGAGAAGTGTACGATGAACGCTTTTTACCAGATAGGCCGGTGAGTGTGTATGTCCTAACCTTTTACATTTAGCTTCTCTCATGTTTTTGAAAATCTGCATTCAAATGAAACTGCAAAATAACCCTCTTCTACGTAGGGTCCATACCCACGGCCAGGTGGAGGAGGGGAGAGGAGAGGCCCCTTTGGCAGGCCAGATGAAGAATACGGCCGTGGGGGGTATGAATATGAAGGGGGCCCCCGTTTCTACCCAAACGGAGGGGGCCCCCGAGGTTATCACGAAGACCAGAGGGGCTACCAAGGTGACGGTCACCATTTTCCTGCTGAACGCAGAGGCGTTCCACCATCACGGAGGGTGAGGATGTTGGAGTCATTTTGTTTGTACTGTAACATCATGTGGGAGAGATTTGTTGGATAAATTGTGTGCTGTGAAGAAGCCACCATGCAGTGACTGTAGAAACACTCAAAGGACCAGAAGAAAGCTAAATAATTTGTGTTCAGAATGATTTTGTTAGCTGCACATACAAAATGGTCAAATGAGGGGGAAAACAGTTGTAGCTTTGTGTTGGGTACAGCTAAAAACAGAATGCATTGATTACTGGATATCAGCAGGGGTTACTTGGATGGCAAAGTAAAAAAAAGTAAGGACGTTGTGTAAAATGCAAATAAAAGCAGAATTCCTTTATTTGTAAACCTCATAAAGTCATGTTTTACTCCCAGTGGAACATAAACAACATATCAGATGTTGAAACTGAGACATTTTGCCTTTTCATGGAAAATATGAGCTCGTTTTGAATTTGATGGCAGTAGCAGATCTCAAAAGTTGGAACATGCCATGTTTGTCATTGTGTTGCATCCGATCTTCGTTTAACCACCGTCTGTAAGCTTATTGGAAGTGAGGAGACCAGTGGCTGGAATTGTGGGTGAGGAATGTTGTCCCATTCTTGTCTGATGCAAGGTTCCAGCTGCTCAACTGTCCTGGGGACATGCTGTTGGGATGGAAGTACTATGTGCTTTAGCATTGTCTTGCTGAAATATGCAAGGCCTCCTCTGAAGGAGGCATTGTCTGGATGGGAGCAGATTTTACCCTAAAATCTCTGTGTAATCTTTAGCATCAATGGAGCCTTGTCAGGTGCATAAACTGCCTACACCATGGGCGCTAATGCAACCCCATACCATCAGAGGTGCAGGTTTTTGGACATGGCACTGATGACAAGCTGGATGGTCCCTCTCCTTTACAGTCCAGAGGCCACGGCATCCATGGTTCTCAAAAAAGAATTCCAAATTTTGATTCAGTTGAACAGTTTTCCATTTTTGCATCAGATGCTTTTAAAGAGCTTTGGCTCAGAGAAGACGGTGGCATGGATCTTTCTTTGCATGATGGAGCTGTAAGCTGCATCTGTGGATTGTATGAAAAACTGTTCAGAGATGGTGATCTCTGGAAGTGTTCCTGGGGCCCTGAAATTATTTCCAGTAGTGAATCATGTTTGCTTTTAAATACTGAGGACCTGAAGATCATGTCACCTGCGGACAGGGATTTCTTCTCGAGGATATTACACACTATAGAAGACAGGATCTTCGAAGCCTTTGCAGTTTGACGTTCAACATTTTCCTGATTTTATTTTTCATACAGTTTGGAGAACTTATGCCCATCTTTACACCTGAGAGACTCTTCCTTCTTCCCTGAAATGCTCTTTTTTATTCTCAGTGTTATTGACCTGTAAGCAGTTAACTTAACTACTATTACATTCTCTCTGGGTTGGTTTTGATTTTTGCAAATTACTTTATGAGCCTTTCGTTGCTCCAGTTCCAACTTTTTTGTGTTTTAATGCCATCAAATTTAAAATGAGGTAATATTTTCCACCAGTCTCAGCTTCAACATCTGATATGATGTTTGTGTTCCATTGGGAATGAAAGATGGGTTTATGAGGTTTAGAAATCATGGAATTCTGTTCTTTATTTGCGTTTTACACAGCATCTTATTTGGAATCAGGGTTCTAATTTTCACTGCGAATAAATTTACAATTAACTGTTAATGACATCATGCTAAAGATAACTTTGTGTTCTTGTATATGCGACAAACCACCCACACACTACAGGATATTTGGGATGAATTCAGTTTTTCTGTCCGTACAAGCAATTGCCTTTATCATTCCGGTTATTCTCCATCGGATGGTTTTCTGTGGTGTGAGGTGTCAAGAGCACTGTTGTGCTAGTAACTGGAAAAAGTAACTAGTTACAGTTACTAGCTACTTATTTAAAAAAGTAACCAGTTACTTTGTTGATTACTTGCACCATAACGTAATGCGTTACTGTTAAAAGTAACTTTTTAGCTAGTTAAAGAAAAGTCTTAAAAATGCTCCCATTAACGTCCCTATAACTTAACTTATGTGTTGTACGAATGTCTGACGATATTTTCACGGCCCAATCTAAAGGTGTAGCTGATAAAAACTAAATAAAATGACAAGATCGGCATTAAAAACGGTGGTATTTTCTCTATAGTAATAATAATAATAAAACATAATTTATCGAAAAAATACAATAAAATAATGGAAATGGTAAATTACCTTTTAATATGAGTATTTCTATAAATGTGTTTTTACGTTTATGTTTATGCTCATTAACGTTATTTAAAACCAGGCTTTTATTTTATTTATTATATATTAAGGAGACCGATATTTAGTGCTTTTATTTTGAAGGAGTCTCACCGAGACCTCGTAAAAATCTGGCGCTTTGGACTTAGGTAAAAGTTTAACGGCAGTAGAAAGTGTGTCTGAAAGACTAAACTAGTGTCGGGAATGCTAAAGTGGTTCCTAACTGACACAAAAAGCACCTGGCTGATAAGGATTTGTTTTCTTTGTAAATGTTATGCCGTATTTATGTCCAGCTTGAGTTTGGTTGCCATGGTTACTTACTGTCATGTATTGTGGTTAACGGTAGCTTTATTACCGAGCGAGCAGCTGTGTCGGTCTGGATTTAAGTTAAATGAAACTTGTATGAATGTAGAAAGACTAACTCTATTTATTGGATCTGTTTACAGCACGGCAGTGACGTAACCCTGGCAACGCAGCACTGCCCAAAGGTGCAGCAGCATACATGCATATATGACATCTCCTCTTTTTAACTTGTTTTCTCCTGTAACAAAACAACATTAGGCAATGCAATAGAACTTCTCAATATTCAACTGAACCGAAACACGATGTATTTTATATAAAATAAGTGTTCTGAAGTGTAACTGAAAGGTGTCCTTGTGAATTAACCACATGGTTTTTGTTGCAAATGCAGAGATGGTAAAGAGAGTGGGACCCTCATTAGTGCTTTGAAAGTAAAACCCATTCTAAATATTTTGAAGAGCACTTGTATCACTCGGATGGAGGCATCAGGTTGTGTGCCAGAGAAGTACTTGGGGAAACGGTCCCATAGAATAAAAAAAAAAAACAACAATAAATCTCAATCTGGATTTGTTAGGAGACCTCCAGCTGACTCTGTTGCACTTATCAGACTTCAGCCTGACACGTGCAAAAAGATCCTTTTTTATTGTCGACTTCGCTCTGACAGAGCTATGTTTCCTTTGTTTTGGTAAACCCTCTTTCCACTTAAGTGTCCAACCCCTCCTCCCCCGGGTCATCGCCCGGCTGACGGTAAAGGAGCGGAGCCAGTAACAGACACACCATAGGGTAACGGTGACTTTATTTAAAGAGTAAAGGCTGAATTACACTTCTGCGTCAAAACGACGCCGTGTCTACGGCGTGTGGTTTTTGGACACGCAGAGGACACGCCGTCACATGCGCCGTCAGTGACGTGCACCTCCCGAAAATTGTAACTACGCGTCGAGGAGACGCAGACCACACGCAGACCGAGAGGGCTGTGATTGGTTCGTTTGAAAGCGAAGCATTTCCGGTTTCCGGTTTGAATCAGTAGTGAACTTCCAGGGCTTTTTTCTTCGTTTATATGTGATTTTTTTTGTTTTTGTTTTTTGCACAATAGTTGTCCTTATTTCTTTGATTTACTGTGACCGGAAAAAGTCGGATAAACCATTCAGAAAAAGATCGCTAACTAGTGGCCGCGGGGGGTACTGCACCGCGACCAAACGGAGAGACGGAGAAGTCTGAACGATTCGTGACGGCACCACGGGTGCGCCGTGTGCTCTGCGTGTGTGTGACGCAGAAGTATACTCAGCCCTTAATGCATTAAAGTATTGGTTGCTGAGAAAACGCATGGAGAAACACATGGAGTCATGCCTTGCTTACTCCTTACTTACTCCTCCCGTCATACCTGTTTTCTTGCTGTTGGGTGTATAAGAGCACCGGGTGCTTTGGCGCAGTCTGCCCCCATGTGCGAGATCACACGGCTGTAAAACCCCAATTTGATGGTTGTGCTGATGCCTGAAAAGGTTGAACTTTTCCCAACTTGTGACGGGAGCAATGCTTCCAACGGGACACCGCGTAGCCACAATTCAACCGGACAATGCTTGAGGTCTCTGCATTCAAAGTGAATGGACAGCAACGCTGTTGAGGCCTCCAACGTGCACATGTGAGCCAGGGTTAAAGGTCAAGCCCAATGTCACGCTTCCTCCAGCCCTTTTGAATTTTTTTGGACAAAAACAGTCTAAACACTTCTTCGTGGTTATTTCCTCTGGACTGTTTTTACACTGAAGTTATTTTTGCATATAAAAGGTTTTGCACCATTTTCCCTGGTGAGTTATATGAGTAGAGCGGTGGTTGCTGACTAAGTCATGTCACTGTAGGAAGAAATGTGTTAAATATTATTTGTCTTTTCTCTTGCATAAATTGTAATTCACATTTTTTTTTTTTTTAATCTGAGATTTTAAAAACCTTTTCAGAGTGGTTGGTTTGACTTTTTAATACTCCTTTTTTGTATGTGTGTCGTATAGGAGGACTATTCTTACAGAGGACAAAGGGAGGAGCCTAACGCAGGTCGGCCTATGGAGTTTAGGTAAACCTTTTGTGTTTTTCACTGAAGCAAAATAATTTAACGTTGTTTTCTAAAGTAGTTGAATTTGAAACAATCTCACGAACTTAAATTAAGTGTTTTCATTTTGGACAGCAGGGGGCAGCACCTCTCCTTTTACTGATGAACCAGTCCTCTGTATCTTGTTTCTCTGCTCGTGCAGACGCTCGTCTGCAGGAGCAAGACTCCTTTCTCAGTGTGTTTGTTTATGCAGCCATAAATCAGTCTGTTTCTGACCCATACTGGCCCGTGTCACCTTTTTCACCCTTCATGCAGGCTCCACTGAGGTCTGCACTGTTAGACAACTGCCACTGTTGTTTGTTGCTAGAACAGTGTCTGTTTTGTGTTTGTCCATGCATTTTTCTTTCCTTGAGCCACAGAATTAGTTGCTGTAAATTAGTCTACGGATTAAATGATTTTTTTTTGTAATAAGACACTGCCATCTTTATTGGTAGGTAGATGGATGGATAGATTGATAGATAGATAGATAAATAGATACCATTTGTTGCTACGACACACAATTTGTGGCCTGCAGTGGTCACTAAAATATCTTAAATGACAACATAATGATTTACTGAACATTGATTAATGAAAATCAGGCATTGGTTTTGAAATGTGGTTCAACAAAATTATGATAAATGGATGGAGATAAAATACGGAAAATTACCTTGTGAGTCAATCAAGATATATATATTTCTAGTTACAGTCTTCTTTTCTTTAATAATTCCTTTTTGTATCTGTGAATATAGATCAAATGTAACTTCACAAAAAATCTGTCCAAAAGACATTCTCCCAGAAACTTTGTGGCTTTTTAATAACCATTTTGATGAATTTCAGTCTGGCTTCAGTCTTTTTATGATTTACCACACATAATAGACATCAGCTATATTGACTAGTTTTGCAGCTTTAAACAGATGGAGATTCAGAGGCTTCTGAGTTGTTTTCAGCTCACAAGCGTATGTGGGTCAAAGTCTCTGAGGGTTGAAGAAAGCAGCTCAAGGAGGTTATGTGTTTATAGTTGAAATAGGATGCAGAGGGTAATAAAACTACTTTACAAGTTTAGACAAAAAATAAACAGAAACGCCAAACATATTTAATTCCCTCTAAGGTTTTGTTTTTGTAAGGCAGTTAAACTATCACAACGCACATGGGAGGTAATAGACTATTTCTAACCACGAAAGCTTATTTTGTTTTTCATTTGATACATTTTTCAAGTTTTCCTGCTTGATTTCTCCTCAGTGCCCGTGCGCCGCCGCCGCCACCGCCGCCTCATAGCGTGCGAAACCAGGGCATCTATCCCGCGGCCAGGTCGCTCCCGGAGAGCGACGACACGTTGGTGCAGGCCATCCGGATACTGGGGTAAAGACGTGCTCGGCCGCCACCTGAGGCATCCGCATGTCCTCACTGTTACGTAAACGCCACCTGGTTCTTACATATGTGCAGTCCTGCAGCCAAACACATGGGAAGTTTGAGACGCATTAGTTGGAAGCACATCAAAGTGCTATTTCACATGGTACGTGCTGGTGTTTGGGACATATTAGGTGCCGTCTGAGCATCAGGAAATAAGAGAAAACGACCTGTCAATATCTGTAAGATAAGCAGCTGTAGTTGTGGTGGTTTGGGACCAGAAATGCCAGCTGTTAGTTTTCCATGCACAAAGCACTTTGGATTTTTGAACCATTTAAATGTAACATCCCCTTCCCTTCCCCCCCAGGGAGGAGAGGGAGACCTTCAGGAGAAAGGCGGGCTTGTTTCCTCCCATCCGAGAGCGTTCGCCCGTGCGCCGGGAGGTGGCCCACTCCCCACACAGTCGCTCAGGTTCCAGCGTGAGCAGCCGCGGCTACTCGCCCGACAGAGCCAAGACTCTGCCTTTCCCCTCACAGCAAGGCAAGAGTATGTTCAGAGATCACCTTCTCTCCCCCTGACGTAGCATGAAGCGTGAGCAAGAAATGACGAGCCATTTACGGTTGGAATATCGGAAAAAATATCTTCATGCTAAAGACACAGTTAAAAGGAAAATATAAATATAATTACTAATAATTTGATAATGAGCAATCATTTAGTCAATTACAATCTGCAAACTTTCCAACTTGCGGGTTTCAAATTTCTGATGCGACTCATTTGTTGCCTTGAACTTGCAGTGGAGGCCAACATCCACTGAGTAAAGTTCTTCAAATATAGACAAAAAATAAGATCATTAGAAAAAGGGAATGTGCATCTAAGCCTCCTTCGGCAGAGAAGTTCAGGCCCAGAAGTGTGTCTTCACTGTTTCCCACCTTCTATTTATTTCATTGTCTGTTCATGGCTGATTATCATGGCTGATTATCTGGCTGATTGGCTTTTCAGGCGTGGATGGTCCTGAGGGTCACACGGCTGTTTCTGAGCACCTTTGGGGGGCGCTCTTTCCTCAGAGTGGACATGACACTTTGGGTCTGTACTCTAAACCACATGAACCAGCTCCGACTTGGGTGACGTCCTCACTTGCATCCTTATCATGTTCTCAGATCGTTAGAAAGAGATGTTGCCTTGAGAAGGATGTAAGGAGCAAGGACAGTAAAAGTAAAAACTTTTAAGGTTTAAACAAAATACTCAAGATTGGAACTACTTTTCATTAAAAGCAATTTAAGAATAAAAATCAACCCAAAAGTTGTTTGTTTTTTTAAACATTTTTTTTTCTTTTCACCCAAGTCTGGATTAAAATGCTTTTTTGTTTTGTTACTTATGTAGAAGCTAGTCTTTACTTGATGAGGCTACTCATATGCTATTTCCTCTTCCTGTTGAGGAGGTACATTAGCACGGCCCATGACTCTTACTGATGCACTGAAATGATACAAGTTGTCTTATGCAAACATTGCTCTGCATTGCAATTTAGTTTTTATAGCCTATACTGACACAGAGCACAAACTGGCCAGTGATGGATCTTAAATGAACTTGACTGTGAATTACATGCAAGTGCTAAAGTACCTCCCTCCTTTCTGCATGCTGTTTCGTTTTCTCATATCCTTCACAGTTCCCTTTTTCCATCACACTGAGTTAGTTTCCAGATTCTGTCATCTTTTTTTTCACCTCAAAATTTCCTTGTGACTTGAGTGCCTTGTGTCTGTTGAAACAAGTGTCCACCAGGTTTGTGGGACGGCATAGTGGTGCTGCGTGTCTGTACTGTTCTAACAGATTGAGATGCATGGTTGTGACCTCCTAATAGAGGAATGATAAGACCAAGGCTGTTTTTTGGCTAAATATTAGGGCAGTGGATGTGAGAGTGCTGTCATGGCTCCTAGTTATTGTGACGTCCAGAGTCTTATGGGTTTGGTCTTCCTGCAGGGTATGAAGAGAGTTTTTCTAAGAACAAGATGACGGGTGAGTACAGTCCGGTGTAGGTGCTTTAGCAAGAGGGATGGATGATGCTGATCAAATCTGTTTTGTTCAATTTGACTCTACTTCAAATATGAAAAATAGGAATGACAGGTAACATTTAACCTCTTCCTGGTACATGCCCCTGGTACCCTGCCCCCTGGCAGTTGACACACAGATTATTCAAGCATGATGCAACATAAACATGGAGTGAACCAAACAAACAGAGAAAAGCTGGCATAGATGGGGAGAGTCAGTCGCCCTCTGACTAGAAGGTCATCAGATCAATTCCCCGTCCTGTCATTTGCCAAAAGTCTCAGTCTCAGGGCAGGCGAGACACCCAACTCCACATTCCCCCCATTGCCACGCGCATTAGCTGCCATGAGCCCAGATGAATGGGGGGGTTGTGTCAGGAAGGGCATCGGACGTGAAACCTGTGCCAAGTCAATCAGCTGTGGTGACCCCTGGGAAGGGAAACAGCCAAATGTTTGAAAAAGAAAAAAGAGGAATCTCAAAAAAGTCTCGTTCACAAGGGGTTAAAACTCAGATTTACTTGCCCCAAGTGACTATTCGTTCAACTTTTTTTTTTTCTTTTCTTTAAAAAAAAAAAAAAAGCGTTCACTCAACATAACAAACGATCAAACGTTTTGAAAGATTTTTGCTCACCAGCTCACCAGACTTCACGCTTTGCACGTCCAACCACCCATCCATCCATAAACCTCTACTTATCCAGGTCTGCATCCTGGGGTGTAGCCGCTTAAGCAAACTGGGCCAGAACTCGCTCTCCCCTGAGCTATTCCCAGGCTGAGTGCTTCACACTCGGCTGCAAACTACTCCAAAGAGAGCTGGAGATCATGGCTTGATGAAGCCAACAAGACCACATCATCTGCAAGATGCAGACGTGGAATCCTGAGAGCAACAAAGCAAAGCTCCTTCGCCTCTTGGCTGCACCTAGAAACCCTGTCCTTTTTCTTTTTCTTTAAAAAAGAAGCTCAGAACAGATCTGACAGTCCACTCTCAGTTTCTACCAGCAAAGTGGATCAAACTCATGCTTCATTTATATAGAATGGACTCTTTGAGCTCTAGAACTAATCTAGGAGGGTTTGTTGATCAGACTCTTCTTCTTGAGCCCCCTGCATAGACCTTAGCAGGTAGGGTGAGGAGTGTAGTTCCTATAATTGTAGCACACCCTCACTGAAAAGGGGACCGCCACCTCAGTGTGCCAGAGGCAATTCCCCTGATGTTTACACAATGTTGCAGAGTCGTGTCAACCAAGACAAACCCCCCCCCCAACATGAAGAGCCTTAAGGGACTTAGGGCAGATCTCATCCTCCCCTGGAGCCCGGCCACCATGAAGTTTCTGAACTGCCTCAGCGATCCCAGCTCCACTAATGTGTGAGCCCATCCTAGGGCTGGGCGATATGGACCAAAAGTCATATCTCGATATTTTTTAGCTGAATGGCGATACTCGATATATATCGATATTTTTTCTGTGCCATAATTGGCAAATAATCTGTTAGCTTCATCTTTTTCTGAGGCAAACCCTTAAAAAAACAGTCCGTTTTAATACAAAGCCTTGTGCCAAATGTCACACAGGTACCTTTATTAACAGAGGTCTGCACAATATCAAAATGTATAAAACAAATGAAACAAAAATAAACTGCCTGCATATATAGAATAAAATGCTTCTTGAATAAAATAAAACAAATATCCCTTTCCTGCATAACAATTAAATTAAAATAAACTGTGCAATTAATACAATGTAGACAGTAACAGGCAGACTTTTCCACTGAGGTTGACAGTTATGCAAATAACAAAACATTTGTGCAAATCTCAAATAAAACATTCAAGTCAATTTGTCACAAAATAAGCTTTATCAAAATCATAAAAAAAATAAATAAATACAATTTTAAATCGATATAAACGATATTGTCTCGTATCATATCGTGTTTGAAAATATATCGATATATATTAAAATCTCGATATATCGCCCAGCCCTAGCCCATCCCACTGTCCACAGACCTGGCCTCCTCTAAGGAAGACATGTTGGTAGGATTGAGAAGATTTTGGAAGTATGACGTCCCTCTATGTACCCAAAGTTCCAGTCCTCCACCTCGGCAGTGGCGTGAGGGAAAAGGGCCCGTTTGGACTCTGTGTCCCCCAAATCCCTTTATATTTGGTTAAAGCTCTGCCAGAGGTGGGAGTTAAAGATCCTTTCAACAGGTTTTTCCACCCAATGTTCCCAACAAACCAGGCATATGACGTTTAAGTCAGGCAGTGTGCTCTGAATGCGACTTGGGTAAAGTAGGATAGATCAGGCTAGTAGACAGGCAGTGCAAAATGTAGGCTTGCCATAGTTATCGGCATTTCAGTTTTTTCTTTATCGTGGAAATGGACAGAACTGCTTAAACAGTACTGATGCATCCTGGGTAGGCCTGTTTTTCGAAACCAAGCTCAGATTTGAAAATAAAATGAGCTTACATGCTGAGGATTTGTTTCAGAAGCATTAAAAGTCAGTCGCTATTCCCCGTCTGGGTAACCTGAGCGGAGAGGAACGTTGTCTAATGCGTCCTGCAGGCGGTCGTGCTCTCCGCTCAGCCCGCCACTTTGTCAGAGCTCGTAAAGATGCCACCAGCTCGCGCGCGGAATAAGGAGGAAGGGGGTATAGGATGTCTGATGGATATTCCTCAAGTCCCAGCTCCCACTTGGGAGTGTTTTTGTTTCACTTCTCGGCGCTGAGAGTTCTCCTTTTGTCGTCAGTCGATCTCAAAGCCTCGCACGGCACACGTGTTTGTCGCCTGTGTCAGCAGCAACAGAGAGAGCAGAAGGAAAACGAGCAACTTGAGAGTAGGTGGTGTCCATGATTAATGTGTTGCAGCGACGGTGACTTCACAAACTGGAGTTAGGAAGCAGCATCTGTTTTAGGAGGGATCCATGTCTGAGTTACTGTAACCACGACCATACATACTGTAGTCTTTTTGTCCTGTCAGCTCTGCTTTCCACTCCTTTGCTTCCTGTCTTTCCCATTTATTCTGAATCTCACATCTTCTACCTTTTTTTATTATTAAAGAATTTGTTTACCCATATTTTTGTAACATCAGTGTATCAACTTTCTGTCCTATTTTTGCTCATTTCTTCCTACAACTGCAGACAAAATTCCCGGCCTGTCGAGAGAAGGCTCCCCGAACAGCGCGACGTCGAACAAGGTGAGTTGGAGCAAGAAGATGAAAGAATTAACCAGGGGCGTCAATTGGGTATGGCAAGGTATGGCAGCCGCCACACCTTGGCTTCAAGGGTTAAATGTAAATGTTTGTTTTTTTCAAATACATTTATGTAATTACTCTGTCTCTTTGTATTCTATTACTTAATACATATAAAATAACTACAAATGCAAATCAGAACAACATGATCGATTTCACTATTTATTATACACTGCAAAAACTCATTTTAACAAGAATATTTGTCTTATTTCTAGTTAAAAAAATTCTCATTACATTTAAGACAAGACTCAAAAACAACCATTTTCTCCTGTTTCAAGTAGATTTTCACTTAAAATAAGTAGAAAAATCTGCCAATGGAACAAGATTTTTTTGCTTGTAATGAGAAGATAAATCTTGTCCCACTGGCAGATTTTTCTACTTATTTCAACTGAAAATGTACTTGAAACAGGTGAAAATGGTCAAATAACAAGTTATTTTTCTGGTAATGACTCTTGTTTTAAGTGTAATGAGATTTTTTGACTAAAAATGAGACATTTTAACTAGAAATAAGACAAATATTCCTGGTAAGATTTTGAGTTTTTGCAGTGAGCGAGACTGCATTTGAAAAAGTTCCAATTTTCTTGACCACACAGATCAGCTCCATAGCAGACTTCTGTGATGAGTATTTGCTGGACGTGTTGATTGATACTCTAGTTAAGTTCTGTGACTCGTAACCTTGCCATACCTTAGCTTCCACTGAATTGACGCCACTGGAATTAACCCACCACTGGTTTTTAATTCCTAAAATCTACTTGAGGGGATAAGATGGCTTTGCTTTTTTTTCCCCCCCGTAAATGTGAGGCTTTTGTTTGAAGTTTCATCTAATGGATTGCTCTCCCACATGCACTGCGGTCTGTTTTCTTATTTATTGGTCACTCCGCTCTCTGCTTTTGTCACCGTACAGCAGGGTGCATCTGGAAGTTCTTAAATTCCATCCTTCTTATAAGCGTTTAAAGCACGTTAATGGGTTTTAAAGTGGTGCTCACTCATGGCATTAAAGCCACGAGGCCCGCGCTTTGTTTATCTCTGGTATAAGCAGCCTTCAGTCACAAGAACTCGCTATCGTACCGGCAAAAAGAATCAAGTGTTGAGAAAAGTTGGAAATAAAGAAAAATGTCTGTAGCATTGAATGTGCATATTTCCTGACTGATTTGCAAATAGTACGTAGTTTCTACTGATAGCATCCGTCTCCAGCTAAGCGGAGGAGTGTAAACGGAGTCAAATGTAATTAGGAGCAGTGTCTTGCAGTGGCCACCCAGAAGTGTGGAGCTGGTCAGTAGCCCAAGTCATAACTTTATCACATGATCTCAACCGCAAAAGCCAGCTGAAGTCCCGCAGATCTCACTGGGACGTGTTTACGCCGTTACCTGAGAACAATCGTCTCCTTTTACAGCCCAAGAGCACGTCTGTGCAGGGGTCTCGTCATTTCTGAGGCATTGATACGGACGTGGGCCTCACAGGCACCTTTTTAGAAGCTTGTACGTTTTTTATGGGCTGGAAATGTCACAGTTGATGAATGAATTGTGATTTGCTTGTGTGCTCAGACAACGTAAAAGCGGCTGTGCAAGTACAGCGTTTGTTTTCAGGCTTAAATATATATAGTCCGTTGACATTATTGCTATAAAAGATTTGTTTAATTACACTGAATAGATGGGTTTTTTTGGATCATGAGGTTTGTTTCTTTTAAACAAAAAGTTATTGTGTTACACTGGTGAGTTATTCATATGTGAAAGTTTACAATGAAAGTTATAAACTAGGTGCTAAAATTTACATGTTCAGAAAACTGAATTTGTTTTTTTTGTGGTCAAAATGAGGCAAAACCTCAATCTGGTGAACTCATTTAGTCGTTTTGCAGCTGGCGAACATTTAGCTTCTGTAAGACGGATGCAGCAAGGAGATGAGCCATGACAGTTTAAGGTTTTTTCGTATGTACCTCATCAGATTAAATTGCATAAAGCCACAAATGTCAAGTATAAATATGAGATATGATTTATCAAGTGATTGCTCAAAATCAGAAGTTTTTTTAGCTACTTGGTGCTTGGCATTTTCAGTGTATTTGACATCTGAGCAGTGAGTTATGGGCTGAGAAAAGTGGTGCTTCAGATTCCAAAGGGACGTCACATCGGGCTCCCAGTGATACGCTTCCCCGCGTGGTAAGGAGCGGTATTGCTACACGGAGTGACTTTAAGCTTTAAATTGAAGCATGATGAGTTTTTGATATTTCCTCTGAAGCGGTTGGGAATATCATGAAAAGTGAGTGCGGTTGTCGTGCTCTGGTGCGGTGTGGTCTGCTGTAAAATCTTAGCGGTAGTTTCCGCTGCCAGGCAGAAGCCAGTCCGCTTTTATAGTCGCTGCTCTGAAGTGAAGCTGAGAGCCACTGACACAGGACAGACTAACATTCATTACTTGTAACATTTTTACAAGATGGGAATAAAATCACTTTGATCAAAAAGGCTATAAAAGTACTTTTAATGTTGCTTTAATGGCAGTTTTAGGATCATGTTGCGGTTTGTCTGAAGCACTTCTTAAACCCGGCTGTCCGACCACATCGGAAATGGAGTTTGTAATCTGAATGATCAGCCTTGAAGACAAAGTAAAAGAGTGTCATAACAAGTGATGTTATCTTTTAAAAATGAGAACAACGAACACATTTTTGGACAAACTCTCCAGGGGAGGCATTAATGGCATCTCATCTGAGTTTGTACTTCAAAGTTGCCACAAATAGCTGCGTATAAATGTTTTGAGTCGTGCTCGGACTTCAACAAAGAGTAATTACAAGATGCGGCGTATAAATGTCTCTCCGTCTAATGCATGGGTTTTCTAAGAGCCGATCATTTCCTCGCATGCACACAGACGCACACTTCTGCCTCCTCCGCTGCCGTGTTTGATCTGGCGTGTGTTGTTCCCGGGGCGCAAACCCATAACCCGGGCCGACATGAAAGGGCTGCGCCGTGCCCCAGTAAAGCCCGCTCTAATGGCCCCGGCCACTGCCTGCGCTGGAGATTCAACAAACACACGTAGGCTTTCTGGAGCCATCGCAGGCCGGAGAACGCACACGCAGGGGTGGGGGTCTGGTGGTGAGCCAGGGTGGCCTAATGGGTGGAGTTCTGGTCCTGGAACAAAAGAGGTCACCAGAAGGCCTCATCTCTGCACTCCAGAGCATTCCTGACAGACAGACAGTCAGTTCAAGGTTACTTTCTTTTTTTTTTAAATGGTGGCTGAGATGCGAGTCTGACAAGGGAATCTGATGCATTGCATGTGCTGATTTATTCTGTTCTCCTGTCTGATCCTGTTGGACTTATTTTAGTGATTCACGTCATAGTCTGAAGCTTCATTGTGCTTGGCGAGCAGAAACAACAAAGATGTGTTGAATTAATGATGGTGCAGTCTGACGACTGTTGGGTCGTTTTCAGTCGGGAAATCTGGCCCCTTTTTGAGAGTGGGATCATTAAGATGAAAAAAATCTCTCACCAGCATGTTTGGCAAGTTATGAGTGGTAGAAAGTAAAACAGAAAAGAATAATATCCTTAAATAACAGTAAACTCTTTAGCGGTCGGTCCAGTCTGTCAAGAGGAATGCAAACTTTTTTTAAGAATTCTTTTTATTCTTTCTCTCAAGTGAAGTCGGATGAAAACTTTTTCGAAGTAGCTCCCTTTTTTTTTTTTTTTTCATTTTTACTAGTGCATTGAGAATAAGTTAGTCATACTTTTGGACTCATGACATTTTAATTTAGGCCAGTTTGTATAAAATATATCTGCCAAGCTCTGAATTGAGAGCAGAACATTTCCAGGCTGTGCTCAGCCAGTTGCAATGACAGACTTAGACAGGGATGGAGATTTTTTCCTTTCTTTTTCTTCTTTTTTTTTTTTTGAGACCAAGGCAAAGCAGGAAGGAGACTGACAAATGTAATCTTTTTTTAACACACTATTTTATACCTCGGACTTCTCCCAAGCATCCCTCCAGGCAGGGAATATGAGGGAATAATTGGATGATTCTTTGGAAGTTGGGCTTTTTATTTTAGCCTGCATTGGGCTTTGTGCTTCGCCATCAACTGTGATATTTTTACTCGGTCATCTTGGGATGGAATAAGACTTGGGCCCCGGCCTGTTTCCTGTTAATGTATGAGTGGACTTGAGTCATGCTTGGGCTCTTCTGCTCATTGGCCTTCAAAGTGGAATGGTATCAGGAAATGAGTAAAAAATGTTGAGTAGTGATCCAAGTTGGCCTCGCTTCTCCCCTTTTGCGTTCTTCTGGATTTCATGGTTATACTTATGGATGTTTCCGCTCTTGCTTTGAGAAAGTCCATGTCCGTCTGGTGGCGCTCCATTTCCTCTGAAGATGCCGTCTGAATCCACAGCTGAGATTCCAGCTCTTTAATTTAGCCTGTAAGCGATTATCCCCCAGATCTGATGAGGAACGTACCTGTATGTTGAGGTGAACTTGTCGATTAATGAAGGGTGATGCTGGCTAGAAAATGTTTCGCTTCAGCCCAAGAAATATACGTCATTTCAATTCCCAAGTCTTTGAATTGTTGTGGATTGAAGTTCCTGTTGCTCATTTTCCACAAAGAAAACTCTGGCCTGTCATCTTCAACTTGTCATCTTTCATTTGTTAATGTGAGTAAACGGGTCATACTGTTTTACATCCCATCATCCTCGGTATCATGCAATTATTGGTGCTTTTTTATTTTCTTTTTTCTTTGTTTTTGCCCAACAGTTTCCAATGAATAAACTTTATTTCTCACCGACACAGTGCATTTAAAATGTCCTTTCTTCTCATTTCCTTTTGGATATTCCTCATAGCTGTGATGCATCTCACCCTCTCCCTGCAGGAGGAGAGCCAACCCCCTGAGGCAGAAAAAGAGGAGCCTTTGGCCCTTTCTATAAAAGAAGAGGTCCTAAGGTCTTCAGACGTCTTTCAGGAGAGGAGAGCCCAGGCCATCGTGGCCAAAGCTCAGGAGATAGAGAAGGTACTTCTGCAACACTTGGCATTGTGTGTTTCTCTTTAACCCTTTATGACCCCCTTAAGTTGAAAATGAGTCAGGGGGTCAGCAACTAGTTTAGTAAGTGATATGTTGAATAAATGCTTACATTTTTGTTATACTTTTACTATACTTATACTGTTTTTGATATCTAGAAATCTTTTTACTCCGTATGTTAAACATTCAGTGTACAATTCAGCATTTACAATCCTCTCATTTATATATGGTAATCCCCGAGTCTCCTCTACGAATGCCAACTTCTAGCTAGTATGTTCTTGGCCCATTTCCATACATATGGTGGCCGCTGTTACTGTACTGAACAATCCTTTCTGAGGCAATTATGATACCAGGAACAATCAGGAAACTTGAGGAAATCTCTCAACATTTTTCTGGCGTCTCTTGTTCATTCATGATCTCTGAACTGCTTCTTGCATCCAGATGCAGCTTCGTGTCACTCATGAATTAAACATCACAACTCTCCTTCAGTTATTCACGCATCGTTGAGGAGGCTCATGCACCAAATGACCAGGTCTCAGGCTTTTGGTAACATTAGAATTATGCACATGGTAGAGCAAAGCTGGGATGTGATGCAGCATCGAGGGTACGATAAATCGAGAGCTTGACTGCTTAATAGAGCTCAAACCGCCCCAGGCTGGACGTTCCAGCCCGCTTCCGTTATCTACTGATGGCTATTCCCGCACCAGTGAGCGCTACTGTTGGGTTAGTGGCACCATTAAACCTGAGTTAGCTCTCCCCTCAAGCACACCATTCACTTTCACATCGAACTGCACCACTGAACCTGCAGGCCGTTGTAACGCTGTTGCTGACGCTCTCAGCATCAGACTTGTTTTGTAGCCCATCTCTCTCCCCCCCCCCCCCCCCGTTTCCTCTCCTTCAGTAGATGAAGAAACATTTTAATACTTCAAAATCCCATTGAATCTAAAACCAGGTTTAACTTTGCATAGTTAAATGCAATAGTTAATAGTTTGGTAAGTCAGGGACATGCTTCCATCCAACCATCCATCCATTATCTATACTCGCAATATCCTTTCCAGGGTCACAGGGGTCTGCTGGAGCCGATACCAGCTCATTACAGGCGAGAGGCAGAGGTTAGGGACAGGTTGTCAGTCCATCACAGGGCCACATATACAGACAAACAACCAGATACACTCACATTCACACCTACGGGCAATTTAGAATCACCAATTAACCTAGTACGCATGTTTTTGGACTTTGGGAGGAAACCAGAGTACCCGGAGGAAACCCACATGCAGTGAAACTCAAATCCTATTGTCACTTCCTTCATATGTGAATGAAAGAATTTGAATATTCAGCTGAACCTGCAGTATGTTATGAAACTCTTAACGTTGACTTGTTTTGGTATCCCTCCAAACTTGGTGAATACCAGCCCACTTTCTGCTGAGCTCAAGAATATCAGACCTGGAACGCTGCATCACAGGTGCTGCTCCCTCACGTGATGTTCTGCGGTTCCCGCGTTGAGTACGTGCATGTAGCCCTGCGATGGACCGGCGACCCGTCCAGGGTGTAGTCTTTGTATTTTGGCCGAGACCTCCAGCAGATCCGCGTGACCCTGCATAGGAATAAGCTGGAACAGGAAATGGATGGATGGTTCCAAATCCCTGGAGCCATACGTGTAAGTCAGTGAAACTTCAGGAGGATTTTTAAACCATGGATTTTAAGGTGAAAGTGGTGAGTGGGTTTTTCTTTTTTTTTGGATCAGCATTTCTGCCAGCAGTTCCTGCTCTCCTGCCTCTGGTTTTCAACGATATCTAAATCATGTGTGTGAAGGTTGTGATCTGGCAGCTTTCGCCGTCTTTCATGAGAGGCTGAATTGTTTGCAGTCCTGAGTTCAGGGGGAAAAAAGTAATCTAATCAACATTTTTCCTGACTTCTAAATAAAAAAGGAGTGAAAAAGAGCCAGCACGTCTTTCTAAAAGCTGCAGGCGCTTCAGGTCTATTTCTAGTTCGTAAACATTTGAACCTTTTTTTTTTTTTTTTTAGAGCTGAGAACACTAAAAGCTGAGAGACCCGCTTTCGCTTGTTTACCGTCCCAAGTGGCCGACACACCATCCAGCCGCTGTAAAATGTATAAGCACTTTGTCTGCTGGGCGGCATTAGTTTCCCCTCGTACCCACAACACACTTGGGTGAACCCTCCATTTTCAGTCTCCGATAACAAAGTCACTTTCACGTGTTCTGCGACATGCCAGAAGTCTTCCTCCTGCAGGAGCAACTTGTTTGGAGTCACTTTGACAAGCGCCGGCCAGATGTTTGGCTTCGTGCACTCAATCTGGTCTAGCCATCTCTTCCATACATACGGACACAAACACAGGGTCCAGAAGCCCGCTGACCGTCTCTTCGGTTGTCACTTAGTGCCGGCTGAGCTCTCCATCACGAGGCGGGAGTTAACTGAGCTGCGTTGTACCCGCTTGTGTAGCTGTGTTTAGTCACTCTGCTGAAATTCAACCTGAACGCAGTTGAGGTTGACTTTCAGTGAGTGGCGAGGCATGAAAAGCTGTGAAGGGTTTGCTTTACTCCTTATCGTCCAGGCTTTGACACAAAGGGTGTTTTTATATAATTTATTGAGGACTATTAATATACTTGGCTACAGGACAGGCCTGTGAAATGGTTGTTGTTTTTTCTGCAGTCACGACGATGGCGGGGCTGGGCTCGGGCCACACGTCTTTCATCCTCGTCCTGTTTTTCTCATTTCTAAAGCCAATCGTTCTCACACACTCTTATAATCTTCTACCATGAAAAACGTTCAGACCGATTCCTCACGGCCACAGGGAGCCTAAACACTGAAGAACCCTGGCACGGACGCTCTCCTGAACAACTCCACCTCAGAGTCGAGGAGCCGTCCTTTCCTTCCTGACTGGACAACGGGAGGGATTTCAGGAAGCGCTTTTGAATACAGGAAGCATATTTTCAGCACATTGTTGTGCAAAGAAAAGCATTCCTGTATTCATAGAAGCTGTGGGTGTTGCACAGGTACTTCCTGGGACAATTTGATCAATCTACTGTTATCAGCTGTTGAATGAGACTATAATATAAGACACTGATACTTACTTTTGTGTCTCAAGTGAGTACTGTGGAGACAGTTGTGCAGCTGTTCATGCATGCAACTAGGGACGATATTCATCTGCAAAAACTTGTCAGATTAAATCTGCTTGGTAGGACCCAACTCATCTTAGAAGTCAGTCATATGTTGTGATCAGCTGTGTTCAGAACCGTCACTCTCACAGCAGCAGGCTGTATTTATTTTATTTATTTCCTGCAGAGATGGCATCTGTTGTTGCAAGTACATTAACTCGGTCTGTTGGGATTTCTCCTCTCCTCCTCCAAGCATGCATTCTGTTCTGGGAGCGTTGTGACGGTCTATAATAAGCCGGAGAATCGGAGCCCCGCAGCACCGAAGCCACCGTCGGTATCCGATGAATGATGGAAAGTTGTCCGGTTTAATTTTACACACACAGCTGCACAGGCACACGTATGAACAACTCAACACACAACTCTAATCAAATGTGATCAGCTTGTGGTGTGAGGACTTCATGGAGACTTGGTGGATTAGATCACTTCCACACACCCGGTGGGGGAAAAGCAGTACTTCCTAGTGGTAATAGGAAACAAATCTGCTGCTGCTGCTTCTGGCAAAATCAGCATTTTGCTAAATCAGCTCCATCTGTGTGAAGGAGCCGGGCATCTTCTGTTGTTTAACAACATGGTTGCTTTTGAGGATCCAGGATCTCTACCTCCTCTTCCTTCTGATGCCTGCTGGAAAGTCCTGAATCACTGGTTACGCCCTGTCTGCTCTTGGCGGTGTAAAGAGCTCTTGATTCATGTTAATGACTCGATGTTTGTTTCGACACACGGCGGAGTGTTTTAACACAAGAGTGATCAGCTCAGGTACAGTGTTGGGGATGATTCACACCCACACGACAGGTGGTGGTGCAGGAAGGAAACGGCTCCTCAACCCCAAATTAAGAGCTTTTCTCTAAGATCTGTTGCCTCTTTGTCCTGGAATCCACTTTCAAGTAAAAGTATTGCGATATGTATTCTGACTGAGGTTCTTTTTTCAATCTTTGCTCCCCTGTCCACCACCAGGTGTACCGTCAGGACTGCGAAACATTTGGAATGGTGGTGAAGATGCTCGTGGCGAAGGATCCCAACCTGGAGAAGCAGCTGCAGGTGCCGCTCAGGGAGAACCTGGGGGAGATCCGCGAGCGCTGCCTGGAAGACCTCAAACACTTCATCAGCGAGCTGGACGAGGTGGTCCGGCAGCCAGAACACTCCGCCTCTGAGCCGGCGGCCGCCTCCACGTCCACGACGTCTCATAAACTCTCAAAGACGGCGGTCAACCACAGCTCTTCTTACTGACACGCCGGCCTCATCTGGGAGACTTGCTGGGATTAGTGGTTTGGATTTGGGATTGCTGGACTCGACGTTCTCTGCAACACAGCAACCTGGAGACTCACTCGCCACAAGGGTGAACAGTGTTATTTTTTTTGAAGAGACCATTTTTACCGTCAAGTTGATATTGATATTTTTTTGTTGAATATTGTCAAAACAGACATTTTCTTTATTTAAAATGGTTCATACGGTGTTCATTATTTAATCTTTTGTGGTTTAGAAATTTGTATTTTGTCAATTCTAAAGCATGATAACACTTTGTAGTTTTTGGGGGTTTTTTTAAGCTATGTCATATTCATTTTGTAGCACTCGGATATTTGGGTTGGTGCTGCTGAACTTATCGCCATTAAAGAAAAATAATGTACAAATTATCTGTACAGTCTGGAAAAAACGAGTTGAAATACATCTCCTTGCATTGTGATTTTGCTTCTCCTGGAACTACACAGACCTGGTTCATGGATACGATGCTTCACACTGAAGGCTGCAGGAAACATTTGTCTTGCGGCATTGTCTTAACTCGTGTTTCATGAATTATGCAAATAAAAATATCACTTAAGCATTACAGCTCTAACCTTACAGGATCTCCATCATTTTCTAACGTTTCGGTGGGTTTTTAGTAGCAAACCCATGACTAGTAAGTCTAGTAATGCTGAAAACCTCACTATGTGTTACTTGTCATGGTAGAATTGCATTAACCCTTCAATGCCTGACATGTGAAATAACCCCCCCCACCCACAATTTTATTAATTATTTTCCTTTTTTTTTGATTATCGGAGGTCTCAGAAATTCTTGTATCAAATATGATTCATTTGGCGTTAGAGGGTTATTTTTTTATTTGAAATGTATATTAAACTGAAAAACACTTCCAATTTTGTAATTTTTTCCTATCGTTATGAATGAATCAGGTAAGTGTATGTACTTTTATTTTGTTGCTTATATTTTTGGCAATTTTTTGGTGTCACACTTTTTTTTTTCTTCCTTTTTTGATTATGGGAGGTCTCATAAATTCATGTATCAAATATGATACATCTGGCATACAGGTTTACAACTTAGTTACAGGTGAATTACCCAAACAGAGCATTACTGATGCGTTGGGGAAAAAATGGATTACAAGTGCCTGTACAACACAAAGCATTTATTTGTTAATGTCAGAGCAATGGTAGTAACCTGGTGGAAATACAGAAGCTGCTGCCAGTTGTTTTTTTTTCTTAAGTTTGTACACCAACAGAGAGAATATTAATGGCCGCGTTGAAATTATTAGGGAATAATATAGCAACTTGCTGTGAATGAAGTGGCTTCTTTTTTTTTTGTTTCCTATAGAATATCAACACATGTAAACTATAACTTGTATTTTATAATCATAAAAGGATTTCTTAAAACATGGATATAAAAATACCAGTATTAAAATCTTAACTTAGTATATACATTTTCATTTTGCACTAGTGAGAATTAAATAATCAATTGGTCATTTCTATTTTCTACTTGAATTATCCACTCCTGTACAAAAAAAGCATTGCCTTTTTTTATGCACAAACATACCACTGAAAACATGACTGAGCATAAACCATAAAAAAAAACATAGCCTAGCCAGCCATCTTGATTCTATTCATTTTCATTATAAAGTTTTAGTCTGATTCATTTGAATTAAGCTTTGATTTCCAAGGGATAACGTCAACCGATGCAAAAACTCTGGATGCTGTTGGATGGAACCAATCAGAAAAGTATGAAAGAGATCCATGATGGTCTGCAGTGGAGCAGGAATACTTGTAAATGCCTATAGAGGGATTCTGTAAGAAAATACTTGTGTTATTAGCAATTCTTGGTTGTTTTAAATAGTGGCTCTTGGTGCTTCTACCCTGTTGCGATTGACTTGGTAGATTGTGTACCGAGAGAAATAGCTGTGAATGGGAAGGGTACCAGACCCTCTTCCCAAGAATCACTTTAGACTGAATGTGTATGGCTGGCCAGGCTAGCAAAAACATGACAAAAGCTGAAATATAAAAGAAAATTGGTTTAATGTCAACTTTACACCATTTGGGTCTGGTTTAAAGACAGGCTTGCAATCATATTGGTCCATACATCATTTTAGTGCTAAAATTCAGTAAAAACCATTATTTAGACTGTACTCATGCAAAAGGTGATTTCCACACTTTATTTTCCTCTGATCTACTGTTTTTTCCACTCTTAATTACAATTTAGAACGTCTTCTTTCACCCGACTTTGGCCTGGTATGATATGCATCAGAAGTGATCCGTGTAAACCGTACACAGAATAGTTACAACATCTTTACAGTATTGCTTGGTGCAGTGCAGATTTATCATGTAAATACTCTGCATTAGGAAATAATACAGTTTTTAGAGCGGTGGCTCTTCCGCCGACCAGTCCGTGAGCCGTGGCTCAGGGAGGTGAGGGCCGTCACCCTGGTCGGGTAGTCTTCTGCGTAGTACCGCCCAGCAGGCCTCGGCTGAGGGATGGGTTGGCCCAGGAAGAAGCCCTCTTCCTCAGAGTCTGATGACGAAGAAGAGCAAGTAGAACACCAGTCCTCCTCATCTCTGTGGAGACCCATGAAATGTTCAACGCGTGGGTCGTTTTGCGCCGCGCTCCGAAGCATATAGTCAGATCGGGTCTGGGAGTAGGCCAGGGGCAGCATGTGTGAGGGATGCTGCAGGTGCATGGGCCCGCGTGGAGGGTTGACCAGAACCGGCTGCTGGGGCTCAAACGGCCTCTGTACTCTCTCCACGGGCATCATGTGGAGGGCGTTGTCCGAGCGGGTTTTGCGGCTCCGGTGGTGCCGACCCTGCCGGTGGTGATGCGGCCTGCTGCGCCCGTGGTGACTCGTGGAGCGGCTTCTCTCTCTGCCCATCTCCTCGGGGTAGTAAGCCCTTCTCTGCGGCTTCTCGCTCATGGGATGCTTCGTAATACTGATCTCAAAGTCATCGTTATATCCGTTGTCGACAGTGTCTTCTGAGAACTTGACCATCTGCGGGGGCCTGGATTGTGACTTGCTCCTTCTCAGAGCCGGGGGTTGAACAAAGGACGGAGGGACACCGTCAGAGAGTGGAGACAGCGCGTGAAGTCCTCCATGTGCGCCTCCCCTCATTGCAAGCCCCACCTCTTTCTCTGCCTCGTCAATGCCCTTCTCCATGTTGAGGTTGAGAGAGTTGGCACTGTGGTGATGATGTGAAGAATTAAATGTCCCCATGTTGCTCATCTTTTCGCAGTCGTCTACCACAGACGGACCCTGCATGGCATTAACTGTGTAGACTACGGGTCTATCCCTGGTATCTCCATCAACTGATGTACCTGAGGAGAGTGAACAGGAAATATATGTTTTAAGAAGGTTTTTAAAATGTATTGAAGGTAGTGATGCACCGATTGTTCGGTAACCGAAATTGTTCGGCCGAAAATAGCAAAAAAAACACTTTTGGTGTTCGGTGGAATAAGTGGGAAAAAAAAACGAACAATTAATAACGCTATGTAATATAAATAGACTGGCCGCTCCGTAACTGTTGCGCACCACATAAGTCGTTGGCCAACCAAAAACTAACCACATAAGAATTTTACCTAACATTCACCAGCAGTGGAACCAAAACAACATAAATCAATTTTCAAAGCTCAAAGATGGCCAAAAAATGTATTTTGCTAATTTATTTATTTTAAATTATTGTTCTTTGCTGGTATAATGTCTGCTGGAATATTTAAGAAATGCTGGGAAATTAAAAAATGTTCAGTTTTTTATGTTCAACAAATGTTTTCTACCTTGTAATTTTGTAAAAGATTTTTTTCTCTTAAAAGCATGCCTAAATCAAATTTATTTGATTTATGCAATGGTGAAAAAATTGGCAAAATAAATGAAAAACTGCGAAGAACCATGTTCGGTATTGTTCGGTATTCGGCCAAGTGTTTATTATTATTTTCGGTTTCGGTTTCGGCCACAAATTTTCATTTCGGTGCATCACTAATTGAAGGTACAAGAAAAGCCATATGAATACCACGATCCTTACCAGTGATATTTGAGAGCGCCAGGGAGTCCATGGAGTCTCCACAACCTTTCTCAACCTTCCTCAGCTCATCAGCGATACACTCAAGAGAGTCTTCGTACCACTGCCTGTTGTCCGACCAGAAGGCCTGTCTTCCTACCCCAGACGGGTCCCGATCTTGGTCCAACTCAAGCTCCTGGATCTTTCTGGCACTGGCAGGACCTGGATGACTCCCGTAGGCCGAGTCTCCCAGTCCATCCTGTGACTGGGCCCAGTACATCTCAGGCAGGTGCTGCTTGTCTATCAACCCGGGGCTGAGGCTGTTGGCTCGAGACTGATTGGAAATCTGGCTCTGGGTGGGACTGGCAGGCGTTGGGGAGGAGGCGCCAACCCCCACGGATGTAGAATCGGGTTTTAGCCAGGGATCGGACACACTTATGAGCCTCCTTCTGTCACCGGTAGGGCTGGGCGACTTTAGGGACGGCTGCTGAAGCTGTTGTAGCAATCCCCGGTCGCCAAACTTGAGCAGGAGCTGAGTCATATAGTCCTCGTGCTGGGCCCACTCCTCTGGATCCTCCTCCCCGCCAGCATCGTGCTCCTCCCGCTCCCTCCAGAACCTCTCCTCCTCAAGGCCCAGGTGAGCCAACTTGCGCCCAACAATATCGATGCTACCGTCTCTATCGGCATCTCTCTCACCCTCACCGTCCTCAAATTTGTTCTCGTATGAAGGGACGGTGGCGGGAAGATTGAACAGCTGCGATTGCCTCCACTGCTCACCAGGCTTGCTGCTCTTCCCTATGCGCACGCTGCGCCGCGACTCGCGTGAACGGGCCGACTGGAAGGCAGAGTCTGAGGAATCTGAGGCGTGGATGTCTTCCCCCTGGCTGCAGGCCTTTGAGCAATAGATGCGTCCTTGCTTGGGCAAGAAGGGACAGCCCAACAACGACGTCTTACACTGGGCACAAGAGAAGCACTGGTCCGTTGCGTGCCAGTGTACACCTTCATAGGTCATTTGAGCGTGGTCAACACCTACAGGGTTGAGCAACAAAGAGAAGACTCATATTAGTGGGATCTTGTGTTTCAAGGGTGGAAAGATTGAAATCAAAGTCCAATCCTCAAGCGACCACTAGGGGTGTAACAATATATCGTGCCACGAAATTTCGCGATACAAAAACGTCACAATACGTGTCGTGGAGGTGACAAAGTGTATCGCGATATTGGGTTATTTATATTAATCTATTCTATGTTGACTAGAAACGTGCATTCGACACCGACCGCGCGGACCAAAATCTTACTCCGCTCAGAAGAAACTAGTCCCGTTTTGCGGTCCCGTTTTGAGCTCTAAACTTTTACTTATGTAAGGCTGGCGTAGAGTTAACCTTATTATTAAATTAAACCTTTTTAGGGTCGTGAGTAGGATAAACACGGGGGGAACTTCTGCTGAGTTGGAGTGTACTTTAATGTCCCTCAACAGTGTAGGATTTTAGAACTTCAATACAACACCTAGTGCCGTACTGTGGCGTATCACTCCGCCCAATCTAAAACGTACTAACCACTACAGATTAACTGACTAGTGTAATTATAGTCCCTGATTTACAGAATATAAAGAATATATTTATAAAATAATGAACCCTGAATTACAAAATAACTTTCTTAACAAAAATAAATCTCCTCTTACACTTATAAGGTGAGCATGAATCAATCTTTTTTATGATGTAAAATTGTATGTATTTATTTACTTTTATTTATTTATTTAATTTTAGTTGTATAATTTCTGGAAAAGAAAAAAGTCAAATCATACATGAGAGAAACTATTCAGTTTGTGGCAAAATATTTGTACTTGTATAAAACTGAAGATGCATAATGCAAACCTGACATTTACTTTTAGTTCAGTTTGTGGAAAATGGTTGGCCTGGCTTTCTCTTTAAAACTTAAACAGTTATAAAGCATTACAAACTGTAACAATAGGGCAAACACACAGTATTGTTTTGTATTTTGTGTCTTTCAAATAAAAGACAATTTTTTCCAGTCATATGTTCCTCATTCAAGGTTGTTAAAAAAATACTGCTATAATATTGTATCGTATCGTTATCGTGTCCTCAATATCGTGTATCGTACCGTATCGTGAGATTAGTGTATCGTTACACCCCTAGCGACCACAAACATCAGCAAAGATTTTTCTCACGCTTACCGATGTTTTCACCACAAGCCTCGCAGTATTCTGCATACAAAGACTCAAAGCAGCCACAGCAGAAGGGTCGCCCATCTTTCATGATGTACCGCTGCCCACCCAGCATCGTCCCGCACTCAAAACAGGCAAAGTGCTTCATGTGCCAGTGACGGCCCTCCGCTTCAGTGCATTCGTCTGCAAAGATGATCTAAATCCGAAAATGGATACCATTAGCGATGCTGCTTGGAACTGGTTCATTTTCATGTTTGCTAAGAGTACCTATCAGTACAACTTACCTCGTCACAAGAGGAGCATCGTGGCTTGAGAAGCTCAGCGTGATGCCTTCCACAGAGCAGCTTGCCATTTTGGTAGAAATAAATCAGATCCACCAGGAGCTCTTGACATGTGGCACACACAAAGCACGCTGGGTGCCAGCACGGGCTCGGCCCAGCTCTGGAGGCAAAAATGGCCATCTCCCCTCCGTTAATGCCGCCACGGCACTGTCAAACACAAACAAGAGATAATCCATGACATTGATATTTTAGGTTTATAATCCGGCTGATGTAATCATTCATGAATCTGGTGATAGATGTTAAGGATATTGAGGATGACATGTGAAAATAGGCCAGAACAGTCGTTGGCACTGACCAGGAAGAAATGCAGAATGAATAAAGAAGGCACTGTTCAAAATACAGCATTGACGTAATGAAAAACACAATCAAACAACAGGCAGTCATCCTGCGAATGCCAAGTGAATACGATGCGTTCAAAACAAATCAGTAAATCCTATGTGATATTTTACAAGGCAACAAAAAGTAATGCTAAGAATTGATTGACTGAATCTAGTGACACCAACCATTCTTGAATAGGGCCATGTTTATATTTACCAGAGAAATAAAGAACACTACGACGGAGTATTAGGGCCAAACTAAGACAAAAAATTGGAAATTACGAGAATAAAGTCATAATATAATGAGAATAAAGTCGTAAAATTACGAGAATAAAGTCATAATATAATGAGAATAAAGTCGTAAAATTACGAGAATAAAGTCGTAATGTTGCGAGAATAAAGTCGTAATAGAATAAAGTCGTAATATTATGAGAATAAAGTCGTAATATTACGAGAATAAAGTCGTAAAATTACGAGAATAAAGTCGTAACATTACGAGAATAAAGTCGTAATGTTGCGAGAATAAAGTCGTAATATTATGAGAATATAATTTATGAGAACTCTAACAGGAAGAGCTTCTTCTCCCTGTGTTAAAATGAGGAATATTGAGCATCTTGTGAAGTTATATTTATATATTTATAATATATTACGACTTTATTCTCGTAATATTACGACTTTATTCTTGTAATTTTACGTCTTTATTCTCGTAATATTATGACTTTATTCTCGTAATTTTACGACTTTATTCTCGTAATATTATGACTTTATTCTCGTAATTTCCTTTTTTTGTTTTTTTGTTTGGCCCTAATACTCCGTCGTACAACACAATATTCTTGCATAAAAGTTCAACGTAAGCACAGTGGCGTATGCGCTTTATTAAAACAGCTAACAGGACACGCTTCAGCTAAGAATTATACTCAACCTTTCATTTGAATTTGGCCCAGAGTTATCAATTACTCATTGGTTGGCATCTTTGTTCCGTAATGTCGTTCAGAAAGCAGTGGCCTTGGTCTTCCAAGGAAAGTTTGAATGACTCCATGGAGATCACGTCTGAACATGCAGCCTTTATATAACTAGCATACTTAAGAGACGCCCATTGGCAGCTACGGGATAGCATGCCCAGCTGTTAGCCATTATTACCAGTTTGGGCAGACTGGGGCCTCGGATATGTGGGTGTTGCATGTCCTTGAGAGTTGAGACACAGGGAAACTGGAGAAGTGCTAGTATATTTGCGTAAATGTCTTCGTGATATGTCTTACAGTCCAGTGAGCGGTTGAAAATAGATAGCATTTGCATTCGTAGTGAAAATGCACGATGTCTAATGTCACTATGAATGTCCACCAGTGAGTCGCATGTTGACCTTGCATCCTTCATTTTAGTATTTGGGTCTGAGTGGTGACAGACTGCATCTGCCTGCTCAGCGGGGAATTAACATGGCAGCACTTCATCTGCTCCTCCTGGACGCCTGGCAGAGGATGTGGTTTTTCTAACTTGTCTGGGATAAATTCAGCGCAAGCCACATGACACCAATATTTATGTTTGGTGCAGGAAGTTTTTCAGAGATATGAGCAGATGGATTAAAAGCCGCTGAATGGTGTGTTTTAAAACAGCCGAATCAGGAGACAATAGAGGCCAAGTTTTAGGATTGTTGCCACTCTTGCGTTTCATTATTAATCAAAGTACCAGATTTTCTGAACTCATCATTTAAAAAAAGTAGGTTTCAACTCATACATGTTTTCCATAAATTGTCCTGAAACCAGCTGCACATACTGAACATATCTAATTACACCACTTAATGCGGATTATCGGCCACACACTGTGACTCGCTTTGGGAAAAAAAACAGGATAGTAAGACTGTGCAAGAATTACTAATTAACCTGACCATTTTCTGCAGTCTCTCATGCTGTGATATAGATGGGTGGCAGGAAATTGGCTGAACTCCTCATGAGGAACTGGCCTCTCTGCTCGGCTTGAACGTGAGCCTCCCAATTTCCCCGTTTCCTTTCCTGCCCTAATGAGGAAGTTTATGTCTGTGATTAAAACGGCTGTATGAGTCTGTCAGGACCGTGCCTCGGGCTGCCATGATTAGGATAGTGGATGTTAGCTGCATGTTATAAATAATTTAAGACCCACCAGTTGGTTTTCCTGTAACTATTATAACGTGGAAGTGTGCGTGGGACCTACGGTTTCACAGCGGGTGTGCTGGAGAGCTCTGGGGAGGATCTTGGGTGTTCCTCGCCCCAGCGCCTCCCTCTTCCTTTGTGTGCTGAACATGTGGAGCTCCCTCTTTTCCTCCTCCGTTAGAGAATGGCAATAGCGCACCTGTTGAAAAGATAGAAATGGGGGGGAGGGGGGACAAAAAAAATTAAATCTACAGCTACAAAGGGAACCTATAGTTAGAGAGATAGCTAAATGAGGACTTCAAAACATCCCCCCATTACTGCTGATGATGCCCCTTGCTTTCATCTTTGCAAGTTTGAGAAAGAGTGTAACGTGAAGTCCATATATGGCTGGAAAAGGGGTTTAATTAAAGCTAATTCCTCTCCGAGGCTGCTTTTGAAAGGATTGCGTGCGGATTACACCCACCCTTCCTCTGTGTTTAGAGATGGGGATGAATGTTCAGATAAAAGACAAGGACTGTCGTAACAACCAGCTCGGCTGTTCTCTAAACAACAGTAAACGATGCCGGAGTGAGAGCTCACACACACATGCACACACACTCACTGTCTCTTTCTTTCCCTTTCATCCAGCGCTTATCCTTCCCAACCGCAGCTACGCAAGGAATCCTCCAGCAGTTCGCCTCATTTGCAGCCAGGTCCACCGACAGAGACCATAAAGCGCCCCGTGTGTGTCTAACTATTGTGTATCTTCAACATGTGCACACAGAGACCACCTCTGTCAGAGCCCCAGGCTCCCCTTCTCCATCTTCCTCCAGATCCTCTAATACGCACTTTACTAACACTAACACACTAACACACCATAAAGCTGTTATAAGGAAGAGGCCGGCATGGGCTTTTTTAAAAACTTTTTATTTTTCCTTTCATTGCCTGGATTGAAACGAGGCTGCTGTTGTAGCTTTGTAAGACCCCAGTAGCTTAACTGTGCAGATTTTAATTATCTGCAGGATTTTCATTAGTTAGAGCTACCTGCCATTAAGCATTCACAATTATAATTGTTATGGTGTTGTGATACTGTCTCATATTACAACAGAAATGTCAAACTTTGCATGTAAAATTACCAAAATGTTGTTAAGCTCAGCAACACTGGCAAACAGTTGGCTAAGCTAGTTTAACTAACATTAGCTTTCCATTGGAATCTCTCCATTTCTTTTTAGTTTTCTGTTTTTCTTTCAAATTAAGTTCAGATTCAGTTCAGTTTCAGTTACCGAAAACAACATTTAGGGTAAAAACTTGTCATGTGCTAACAGATTTGGTGCTAAGCTTCTGCAAGGCTGCATTTCAGGAAACTTTTTAACACATAGCTCCTACGCTTTAAGCGATTTATGGATCTACATTGCAAATACACATAAACCCCTTCGTCTTTGTGCTTGTATGTAGTTGTTCCAGTCATTCTGAACACAATCCTATGCTAGGTGGTGGTGTGGGTTCTTTTCTGCAGTGCTGGAGTTTGCACCACTCTTTTTCTCATTTACATAGTAATGGAGCAAATAAAGGATATCTTAAATTGGAGCTGATAAATAACTGACGTTGCAACAATCTTCCTTTTCATCAGGCTTGAGGATGATGAGGGTAATAGCGTAGGGTTACTCTCTACTGCAGACATACATCGTTGGTTGAAGACAGAAGGACAAAGCATTCTTTATGCCAACCATAAACTTTAAAAAATATATTTAAAAGATTAATGTACGACATCTTTTAACACCTTAGGACTGTAAAGCCAACATTTGAAGTCGCAGACTGCGGGTCTTGCAGGGTCACTATTTATGCAACGTGAACCAGATTCCTTCGTGAATCCAAAGATAACAGAGCTCCTTATTGGTTCGCTTTGAAATAGACGAGAATTACAACTTGTTCTTTTTGATAAAAGTCTTTGATTTTGTTGAAACGCTGAAGGCTACTCTGCTGTAATCCCCGTCTCTCCACGCTCACATGCTGAAGCTATGATTATCAATAATCTGTCCTGTAAAAGTGGATTTAATATAGATAAAAAAGTTATTTTGATTAGCTTTCATCAGCTTTGGAGGTTTGTTTCTTTCCCATACGTCTCATATACATACAAAGGCACTATTACTGTTTCTCCGTACCTCGTTGTCGTGCGGTGGAAGCTGGTAGAGGAGCTGTCGGATCCTGTGCTTCTCTCCAGGACTGTTGATGTACGGCACCTTGTCTTCAGGCAGACAGGAGAAATACAGCTGGACCTGGACGTGGAGACACACGCGTGAGCTCAAACAGACGAGCGAACGCAAACTCTCGTCAAGTCAAGCCAAGGGTAACTTCTTTGTCTAGGTGCTTCAGGCGGAAAGAGAGGAGAGTCTTTCGCTCCCACCCAGGCATGACAAAGTGTGTCCTTTTTGTGTGACTCTGTGGGCCAAACATGTCAATCTCTATCAAGTCACAGGCGCTTGACTGTGAAATCGCTCCACACACAAGGAGACAGCAAAGGACTGTAAATGTTAATGTTTGCCCTGGTTAATTTCCCTTGACAGGGGAAAGGGAAACATGAGCAAAAAGTGTTTACTGCTGTGCACTTGCATGAAGAAAAAATACACCCGAGTGTGTTGTAACTAGGTTCATCTCAAATGCACACATTTAAATGTGAAAAAGGAAACCCACAGCCAGATGCTAAGGTTCAGCATGCAGCACTAATCTGCTTGCACGACATTTGGAACAGCGTGTCTGCACAGATAACCTTATTTAAACTCAAATCTCATGCAGTTAGCTCTGAGAACTTTACACTTTTCACAACATTTCAAAGGGTCAAATGAAATAATTAGGTAGAAAGGCTCTACCTGCTCAGGCCTGAGGCCCGGTGGCACCCAGGTGTACTCCTCCAACGCACATCCGGAGTCGTCGTCTGAGGTGGAGCTCCTCTGGAACCCCACCGACATCTTCCCCATCTTTCCCCCAGCACGGGCCTCCATGTCCAGGCCTCGAGGGAGAGGGCGCTCCCCTCTCTCGTTGCGCTCCAGGTTCATCACACACGGCCGCTGCAACAAGGGAAGGAGAATTGAAGACTCATATTCACATAACAACCCTTCCTTTTTTTAAATGATTCTATTTCTTTACCCCTCCTCTGCTTGCTTTGTGTATTTGTCTTTCATTAAAGTTTTAAATTTTACCTTCGTGACATGGATTGGCTTTTTTTTTTTTTTTTTTTTGTATTTCTTGTAAGTATTTCTGTATTTGTAAATGTCCGTAATCAGTCTCTTCGCCTCCGTTTATTTTTGTTTCTCCAAAGATAATTGCTTTTATCCTGGCAGTGTTGTAAGAGTTTAACGTAATGGCTGAATAAACAGGAGAAGAGCAGAGGACAAACAGTGAAGATAGAGCAAAGTTTCTCCTCATCATAACACTATAATCCGCTCCCAGTTCAAACCTACTGAGTCACACTTAAGAATAACAAATCTGTTGTTTTTTCCATCCCATTAGTGCGCTATGTCATACTTCCTTTGTTTAATTTTTACCGAACCATGCTTGATAAAATGATCCCTGCCTCAAGACACTTCAGACAAACTTAAGAAGATATATGATGGAAAATAGTGACAGGCTTTTTCAAATGTGCTGCATTTAAAAGACACGCAACCCTCACATACCTTATTGGTAAAGCTAAAGCTTTGGAGCTTCTCAAACCAGGATTCCAGCACTCTGACTTCACTCCACTCATCACAAATTTCCAGCTGCTTCCCGCAAAACATCTGTTGCTCTTTCAATCAATGACTGACTGCACTATTATCCTGTATGCACCAACAACCTTCGAAACAACAAGCATGCATCTACTCAGACTCTTTACAAGCTGATAACAGCTGGGTCAGTGCGTGAATGCAGGCTCTCAGGCCTTGCCGTTGTGTGCATCCCCTCCTACCTTCAGTGGTAGCCTCCTTATCTCAGCAGCCTTGCTCTCCAGAGCCCTGGCGGCCTGATAACACAGCTCAAGGTGTTAAAAAGGCCACTTGCCTACCAGCCCTGCTCTGCTCTGCCTCTTTGACATGCAAATGGAGACCAGAATGGGGCTTGTTTGGGTAAAACACAGACAGAAACTTCACACTGGTCCTCCAAACTGTATGTAGATGAGATCTTTTACATATGAACAGCACTAAGAGGGATATTACAGTCGTGATAGCTACTGTTGAATGTTTTATTTGATTATAGAGCAACCACTTAAAATAAGGTGAATGAATGTGATAGCCAGTTAACTCTGCAGCTGCATATAAAACCCATTGATGTGGATTGGGGGTCCAACTACATTAGGAATTAAAATGCCAAGAGATATAAAAGCTCACTTGCTGTCTTTCTACTGTATTAACCTAACCCCTGTTTTAAGGTCAAGCATGAAAAGTGCTGTAAATCAAGCTACCAAGTGGTGTGCACAATTAAAACATGTGTAAGTGGTATATATGTATCTATCTGGGACTTGACTACATCACACCATGTAGTCAAGCCCAGTTACAAGACTGGAGACATATTAGCATACAAGGCTTGAGAGCAGAATTTAAAGATAAGACGGGAGTTAAAAGTCAACCCACGGCTCTTATCACCAGAAAAGAAGGGTATTTGACCATTGCTTTGTTCCCCAGCTACTAATCTATCAGGTTTTATGGTAGGGTTAGATTATGTTATCACTCAGAAGCAGTCCTTTGCTTGTGCTGCTTTATCTCATCTAACTTTAAGATCAGTAAACGATGCCATTAGATGGAGAGGTCTTCTTTTTTTTCCTAAACTTATTTCGTGTACTAGTTTAATGACGCTTGTGTGATTAGGAAGGATCTATCAAATTAATACTAGATAGTCAGAGGACTTTGTGTTCAAGTTATAAAAAAGAATTTGTCTAAACACCTTTCATTATTGTCGCTGGTCTGTTAACTAGAATCATGCAGTTAATGTCATGCAGCTAATGTATAAGACTAAAGAATGAAATCCTAATTTTTCAGTGTTTAAATCATGGTCTGGTATTTTGATCTTGAAAAATGAAAAAACCTTTAATGGAATCTAATAAAACACCTCTTTATGTCAGTGAATATAGGTATTTAAATACCATTTGAAAGAAAAAATATCCCATTATTGCAACTTTTTGTTTTATTGTGGACAATTGTTGTGGACAACAGGATACACCAATGAAACATATTTAAGGGAAAATGGCCCGTGATGGATCAAACCAACACGTTTTTCCTTTTCTTTGGTCCTGCTGGATGTTGCATCTCTGACCTGAAATTGCAGTTTTTAAAATGTGCATAAGAGTCTGACTGAAATCAAACTAAACCAAACGTCTCAAAGTCAGGTTAACACCAGGATAATCTGGTTGAAGTCTCTAGAAGTAACATTCAACGTTTGCCATGGTTCCAGTCTGATGCCACCAGCTAAGCCAACGATTGATCAGTTGCTTTAGTGTGTGGTGTAATAGATCAACTGGAAAAGCCCGATGCTAACAAGCTGAAAGCATGCGCTTTCTCCACCTGTCCTGGCGGAGTGTGGCGTACTTGGCTCGGTGAATCGATCCCCTTCACGTGGATGTATAATGGGACAAAGAAAGGACCCCAGTTGAATACACTACTCCAGTTACACCCAGTCTGACCAACTTTATGTAAACGTACTACACGAGTTAATTAGCTGGCAGGCTTTTATTTATCATGCTCACACTTTCTGTCTGCCCTTCGGCTTTCCCCGTCTCACCCTGCACGTTAAAGGGAAAAGGTGACTCCAGATTCCTGAGTCAAAATCGCAGCAACTCACATTTCATCATGTCACCACCTGGCAATAACGCAACGGTGGTCTTTGTTAAAAAAAAAGACAAAAAAAAAAACAAAAACAAAAACGTCCTCAAAAAGCAAGAGGAGATGTGACAGAAGGAGGTTAAGAGAATTAAGAAGAGAAACTTCCTTTCTTCCTCATCATTGCTTTTATGGGCTTTTGAACTTTCAGCACTAGGTCATAAACCCGAGCCAGATGTGGCCTTCCCTCCTAAATGGACACTTTTAAAGGAACTCACCACCAAACTAGTCAATCAAATTGTTTTTAAAAGAGAGCAAGCCCAAGCTGACAAAAGACATCGCACCTCTTCCCCTGATGAAGCGGTTACTTATCAAAATATGAAACTGCAACAACTTCAATCACCCGGGGTTAATTTATGGGACAGATAAAAAGAGTAAAAAGAGGAAAAAGAAGTCCCGTTTTTCCACACGTCAAGAGATTTACTTGAGGAAAACTATTACACAGTGGAGTTCAAAGGTCGAGGTCATTGCTCTTTGCCTGCTGAAGAGTGTTATTTTAAGGCCAAATGGATGTGAGGGGGTGTGCAGGAGACGCAACACAGCTGGAGTAAGTAAGACCACCTGCAAACTCTGAAAAGGACTCAAATCGGAAAACCCGGCCAAAGATCACCCTAATCGACAGATCTGTGAAAAGGACATGGGGGGGCTTCAAAAGTGGTCTTCCTCCAACAAAATCTGTCTGTATCGGCACATTTTAAGAAGTTGTTCTTGTTCTTACCTCTAGGAAAAGCATCTCTTTCCAGCTCTGCGTAAAGGTCTCCGTCACTTCCACGATCCCCCGGTCATACAGCCCCCCAGCTCTGGCTACATTTCTTCTGCAACCAACCCCAAGAGGATCTACGCTCTAATCAGAGCCAGCTCCGGCTGGAAGGACACCACCACCCTTCTCAAGTCAGCTGGGGAAAGTCAACTATGAGAAGACTCTCAAAGAAGCAACCTGTTTGGCAATCCCCGAAAGAAAGAGCTAAACTCCAAAGGAGGGGAGGTCGGAGGGGTGACGTCTCTATCCGGAGTGTCTCTGATCCCACTGTGAGTGTGTGCTCTTGGGGCAGCCGAGCCTTGTCAGTCCCTCCCTCATTCCTCCCCTCCAGAGCAAATCGAATGCCACTGCATGTCAATCTTTTTTTTCTCTCTCTCTTTCACACACACACACACACACACACTCTTTAGAGCGAACACCCCTCACCCTCCCTTTCTAGCTCCACACCCCTTCCTCCACCAGCGTGACACCAAGCCCTCCAGCCTGCAACCCCCTCCGAACTTGGCTGCAGGATTCCTGTGAGCCAGATGACATGCCTACTCTCCTCTCACTCCTTCTTTTGTCTCTCAGTTTGCACTTCTTTCAAAATATTATGTTCTACAAGCCCGACAACGGCTATTTCCCTCATGCCAGATTTGGTGTGCCTTTAAGTTGCAATGGAAGAGTTTTCCCCCTTTCAAAAAAGCTGTGAGTGTAACTAAAAAGCATGTATGTCCTCTCCCTCAGGAAAGCATGCAACTGATTTCCCTCCTTTTCAAGCTTCATCCAAAATAAGTTCTATTTTGGCTACTTGGGACTGAATATTATTTCCATGGTTTCTGTCAGTAAAGTGGACATTAAGTCAAGCAGTCTTGTGCATCTCGTGACATTTTTTGTCTCATAATGTCACGTAACTTTTGTCCCATTGCTGATCAGATCACGCTTTGCATGTCAGAAGTTGCAGTTGACACTAAGAATGGGCGATATTTTACTGTTCACGATAAACCGTCAAAAAAAATTCCCCTCAGTAAGAATTTGTCATCTCGCGGTAAAAACGATAAATTGAGGAAAGAAAGAAAGAAAGAAGGAAAGAAAGAAATTATCCTGAAAGAAAGAAAGAAAGAAAGAAAGAAAGAAAGAAAGAAAGAAAGAAAGAAAGAAATTATCCTGAAAGAAAGAAAGAAAGAAATTATCCTGAAAGAAAGAAAGAAAGAAAGAAAGAAAGAAATTATCCTGAAAGAAAGAAAGAAAGAAATTATCCTGAAAGAAAGAAAGAAATTATCCTGAAAGAAAGAAAGAAATTATCCTGAAAAAAGAAAGAAAGAAAGAAAGAAAGAAAGAAAGAAAGAAAGAAAGAAAGAAAGAAAGAAAGAAAGAAAGAAAGAAAGAAAGAAAGAAAGAAAGAAAGAAAGAAAGAAAGAAATTATCCTGAAAGAAAGAAAGAAATGAGCCAGAAAGAAAGAAAGAAAGAAAGAAAGAAAGAAAGAAAGAAAGAAAGAAAGAAAGAAATTATCCCGAAAGAAAGAAAGAAAGAAAGAAAGAAATTATCCTGAAAGAAAGAAAGAAAGAAATTAGCCTGAAAGAAAGAAAGAAAGAAAGAAAGAAAGAAAGAAAGAAAGAAAGAAAGAAAGAAAGAAAGAAAGAAAGAAAGAAAGAAAGAAAGAAAGAAAGAAAGAAAGAAAGAAAGAAAGAAAGATAAATTCCCGTTGATGACACTTTTTGTATTGGTAATTTTTTTAATCGTTATCGGGATAAATGCCAGAAATTATTGTGATACATTTTTTAGTCCATACCGCCCATCCCTAGTTGACACCATCTCTTAACTATATCGGCAACACTGAGACAAGAGCCTTTAAATACTGAGCTGTATGCCAGTCATGCCATGTAACAGAAAGTTGGCAGGACCTTCCCAACCATTGAGAAGGGGCTCTAGTTTGATGCTAGCTAGCGAGTTGCCTACTCTTCAATAGGTTGAAATAATTCAATAAAGCTGATGTGTGTCGTAAAAGGTCTTCATAAAGAGTGACATTTTTACACATATGAGTTAGCAACATTTAAACACCTGCCCAACAGCATCCTTGAAAGTATGACGGCGTCCAAAAGCACCTCTTCCATGATCAAATCTCCCCTGTTGGTGTTTCTTGGGTCAAATATTGACTGTGCTGCCTCTTAAGTCAGCCTCATCCATCTTTGGAAATTCTCACGCACGGGATCTGTCTGCTCACCCTGCCAACCCCCCCCCCTTTTTTTCTTCTTTTCTTTTAGGAATTGTGAATGAGTGAGTGGATTGGGGTCCCCCGTCCTCATCTCTCACTTGAGATGATCACAATGACGTTATTGTGGAAGAACACTTCACTGAGGAAGCGACCCACAATCCAGCAGACCGAGCAGTTGGAGACACTTCTGCCAAAGGGGGAACACCTCCAAAAATAAAAAAAAATTACTGCAGAACAACACGTTGCGCAAAGAAAAGGGAAAAAAACCCAACTCACTGAATGTTTGTTGAAATTATTTGGACAAGCTCTGCACAATCTGTCATCGTGAAAGGTTGAAAAGCAGCAACGGCTTTATTTGAAGAGTCAGAGATGACAAATGAGTTTACCCAATTGTTCTCCAGACAAAGATGCCCTCTCCTTAGACAAGCCCACAAAGTCGACTAGCAGAGAGGGAAACAGGGCTGTTTGTCACATGCCAGATTACCTGCTAAAGATGAGAAATGACTCAGTTGCCTAATTGGCTTAGGAGACTAAGTGAGATATTGTCTGCATGCTTAAAGATGTGCTTTGCCAACATGGCTTTCTTTCATGGCATACCAGGGGATATTTGAAATAGGGTAAGGAGAACCTTTGGAGTCCAGTCGGTGGTTAAACATTTCAGAAAAGCTCTCAGGTTTTCCAGAGTTCTTGGCACTGCTGCACAAAAAGCCATTCTCAGAAAGATCTGCATCGAGTTTCCTGAGATATTTATCTGGATATGCGTTTCAGAGGCTCATCAAATCTTATTCAGGCAGATGGTGGAGAGGAAAACCTCTCTGTTTTTGGTGACAGACTAGCACTTAATTCAGATAAGGAAAACAGGCATTGAGTGGATGAGAAATGCTCCAGCATGAATAGAGGACAGGTCAGAGGATGAGTGGCTTTTTCCGAGACAATAGGCAGAAATCTGCCTTTCAGATTGGGTTAAAGCTTGTAGCCAGGGACTCAGGGGTCTTTGGAAAACTTAAGAGGACAGTTGACCTTGCTGTCTCTTTTGCTTCCTTCTATAAAAGAAAAGAAGGCGTAACAATGTGAAAAAGCCTTTCCTCTTAAATGAGTTTTATTGTTAATGTTGTGGCATCTCGTTTGTTTATCTACTATGGCCAAAGAAAATGATGGATGCTCCATTTTCCCCTTTTTGTTTTCACTACGGGCATTTGAACTTTTGCCTTGACTTTTAGACAAGCTTGGTGTTGCTGATCTCAAAACTGCTGGACACGTGCTGCATGGACGGCGCCCTGGTTTCATTCAGACTGACGATCAGAAAACTTACCAGCGGAACTGATGCTGTTGCTATGACCCCAGCTTTCAGTGCGTTTCCAGAAGCCACATAAATCATATTTAGATGGGATGTCTTGAGATTGAAAAAACCTTTGAAACATTGTTTTCTTTCCCCAATCCAAATTCTTTGATCAACACTTGGCTGATATTGAAATAACCCGACATTCTTGGCCTCAAAAATCAGCTTACTCCTAAATTCAAGTGAACTCAGAAAACATTTGAATTTGCCCGGAAACCTTTTGATCAAGTCCCTTGGAGGACTTTCTGAGCAGATTTTCTTTCCTTGGCAAGGACTTGGCACTGGCGGCTCAGACAAGATCTAGTGGCCTTTTCTGCCCTTGAAATCAAAGACCGGGTCTAAACTATACACCGACTGCATGCACACTCTTCTGGGTACCTTTTTATCTGTCTTTTGAAACATGACTAAGCTGGTAATTCGGCCTTTTCCACATCTACACTCTGAAGGGGAGGTTCACTAGGCAAAAAGTCCTTTCAACAATTTTGAGTTCTATTTTCATGTAAAACAGCCTCTCACATCTGGACTCTGCCAGCAGTGTTTCACCCCCAGGAGGCAAAACGCAGTTTATCTGATCCTTTAAAATGGCTGTCAGGAGGGGTGTCCCTTTGGTTGTTCAGAACTGAACCTGACGAGAAAAATAACACGTCTTGACACGTTGCAGGGCAGTCTGTCATAAAAGCCAAGCTCAAACGGAGCTTGGGGACCATTCCTGATGTTAAAGTGGCATATACATGAAGAATTATACAAGGTAGTCCAAATAGTTCTGTAGAATTACTACTAGACTAGGTCTCTGTGCTGGATGCAATTAGGGCTGTGCGATTAATCGATTTTAAATCTAAATCGGATTTATTAATCACAATCAATGTTAAAAAAAGGAAAATCGGAAAATCGATTTTCCTTTTTTGCAGCTGGCTGCATTACAGACAGAGCCCGTCTAGTCATCTTTGTTTGGTGAAGAAAATTGTAAATGTTGTCACTTTACTAAACTCAAGGAGGATTTACAGTATCTTTCAATTGCACTTCATTTACAATAGGGACATTTGTTTGCTATTTTTCTTTAAAAATAAAGATAAAATATTTGAAACAATTTATTCCATTGTCTTTTGTAGTTTTATCAAAAAAATCAAAATCGAAAATCAGGTTTCCAGAGAAAAAAATCGGGATTTTATTTTTGTCCAAAATCGCCCAGCCCTAGATGCAATGGCCAAAACAGTTTCCAAAAGACATACAATATAGTGTGTTGCTGATCAGATTTTGCAAATGGAGGATGTCAAGGCCGTTTGTCAGCGCAGAAATGAGTACGACTTAAAATAATCCCCAAACAGCAACTAAAAAAGCCCTCAGAAAATTCCTAATGTAAGAAGTCATCCTGGACTCCAAAACTGAATTGTCCAGACAAAGAGTCCAGAGACGGGTTATTGGGTACTCATGATGTGGGGTATGGTTTAACTTCCAGATCAACTACGGCTCTGTGTTACCTGGCTTAATTTAATTTGTTCTTAACACAGAAACCGCCAACAAAACAATCCCGTTTTGACCTGAAATTAAAACCATCTCTCTGTCCATTGTATTCATTTCTGAAACCTCCCAACTTGATTATATCCATCTAAAAAAAACCAACAATTTCCACAACAACGGACAAACAGCTTGCACGTGGCTTGGATCCACATAAAAAAAAAAAAAAAACTTAAATCTACTCAGTGCACTTGGACTGAGTAGTTTTAAGTCATGCTGTCATGCTGACAAACACCTCTCAGTAGCCTCTGAGACCAGGAAGTCGACGATTATCCCTGGCTAACAAGAGCCACCGGCTCGACTTGCTGTTGCTGCACATCAGGTTTGTGGAGGCATTCCTCAATGCTCCTGTCAGGTCAGTGTCAATGCCCTCTGACGCTCACCATCCAAATGTAATTTAAGTTTCTGGCCATAAAACCCTCAGCTGAGATCCGTTAACCACTCCTGGGTGTTACCAACACACATCTGGGACAACAGAAGTGGCAATAAAAATCCTATAAAAAGCAGGAAATTGTCATCTGTGAAGAGAGCATTCGGTCATTGGCAAGGATTTGGAGTTTAGATTCTTCGGATCAAACACCTATAGTTTTTAAAGCATCTGATAGAAAGCAGTAATAGCAATGCTGCTTGTTTGCTACCACCTTCTGGTGCAGTGTTGCCAGGAGGTGTTGGTGAAGCTTTAGTGGCAGTAATAAACAGAGAAGGCGGTGTTAGGATTGCTAACGAGAGCTTAAAGACACAAACAAGCAGCTTAAAAGGCTTATTGTAGAATTTACATTAGGTTGAAATTTAGCTCATATACTAGGCCTGACTTTTATTCCACCACAAATTATTTCTTTGACTATTATCATTTTAGCCTTTTCAATGGAAAAGGTCAATTCCAACATAACTGCAGGCAAGAGGCTTACACTTTATGCGTGATTTATGCTGCTACCTAACTGACAACATATGTCTGCTGCTGCCAGGAACCCTAAGTCGCAACCCCCGCTATACTCTGGCATGCACTTCTCCAGTGTGTAATGTCAGGTAAAAGTTAGGCACAAAAACGTGGTTGGTGTGTCCGCACAGTCCTATGGTTAGCACTGTCCTACAGGACGAATGTTCCTAGTTTTATTGCGTACATAAAAAAAGTTTCAATTGTAAGTCGCTGTAAGTTGTAAATGTCTGCTGAATGTAAGGTAATGGTTCGTTTGGTAGCATTATATTTTCCACCACTACATTGTTTTTAAGCCGATTTAAAATGCTGGTAAAAGTTACTGTTGATCAACATCCATCAGTGCTGCAGAAAAGAAGCTTCACTGCTATCTAATGATGGCGATTTCACGTCAGAGTGATATAATAGCCTACATACAGGAGTGTGTAGGCTACGTGGGTCGGTTACAGGCCCCCGGTCTCGCACTCAGCAGGCACGCCGATTTTCCCCAGTGGTCAGCTGCAACAAAAAATCCCATGGGGCCCAAAAAGCTTTTTCCCATAGACCACAATAGTAAAAGAGAAGCCTCTAAAACTGTTCACAGGACACCTCCAGCTGTAATCACCGTTAATTACTAATCTTTGTATTCCATATGTTTAAGTCATGGACTTTATATCCGTCAAAAATGTTTTCTAACTGCCAGAAAAGTCAAAGAAAAGTCTCTTTCTGGGCGTGACGTCACGACTGTGTCTGTGCACTCCATGGATGTATTATATTAATACATATTATATAATTATATTATATTAATACATTAATAATAGATGTAATAATATACATTTAATAATATACATTAATGAATATATTATATTAATACTTGTTCTCATTGCCCCGGGGCATGATGGGAGGTGACTCAACTGCACATGCTCTATGGGCCCCATAACGCGGAAGTAAACCCGGAAGTCAGGAACTTTTTCGGCGTATGCGCCAGGCGAGCAACTTCCATTGAAATGAACGGCGGCCATTTTCCGGTCCGGTATCCAGGTTAATATAATACATCCATGGTCGGTTATTACGTAGAAGCTCTTGGCTATTTTAGACCATAGAGCGTATAAAACAATGGAAGAAGCATTGGGTCATATGACCCTCAAGAGCAGTTTTGAAGCCCATTTTTCCTTCATACAGGGCCATATTGGGAAACACCCACTGCATGTCAACCAAAGTTAGTATACCGTTTAACATGTTGAGTCAGCAGCAAAATAATAAATGTCAGTCGCATTTAGCCGATTCTAGGTTAATATAAATGGGTGGTTGCTCCAGTAAGTATGGTACCATGATGATTACAGATCAGGAAGTGATTCCAGCTAGCCATTGGCTGAGCCGACTGTCAATTGATCATATTAGAAATAAATGTAATGCTTTATAGCAACTCTCCTGGCGCGGTACAAAACAATGTATCCCTCTCAGAGTTGTCATGGATGTGAAATCAAATGATTGAGACCACAATTTTTTTTGAACCAGGCTGTAAATATGTTTATTTCTGTTCTAAGGTTGGACATTTTAATGCAAGTCAACGGCGATTGACTCGCTTTTGGAGCCAGCCCCTATGGGTCAGTTGAGGAACTGCAACAAATGGTGGGAAATGAGTGAGCCGAGAGGTTGCCTGTTGCCATGGCTGCCAAACATACTGTATAGATTTTCCTTCTTGAACTATCCTGTTATTTTGTCCACCTCTTTTGAAGTACTAAGACTAGATAATAAACCTGAAAAAATTAACTGCACACGTACTTATTTCATAAGTACGTTCTAAATAACATTGGAAATTTGATATGAATGCTCACAAATGATCTCTGAACAAGTTGAAATAGTTTTTATGCCAAAATGTTTCTGTTTGTGCCATCTCAACAAGGTGACCTCACATATTGATCAGGACTCCTCACCTGAAGACAGGAGGATTAAAGCCAGTTCTCTACCGCTCTCTCCTGATATCGATGTACATTTGAGGAATGTTTGAATTAATATGTTTGTAGAGAATGAATTTATGTTTGTAGAACAGCCAATACAAACATGCCCTCTTTCTCTGACTTTTTTTTTTGTCATCTGTTAGATTTTCTAAAACTGAAAATTCTAGTTAACCCTCAGAGATCACTGGATTTACAGGATGTTTAAAAGTACGATTATTAACTTTTTATCCAGAAACACCAAGAAAATATTGGCTGCCGTGGTAATTCACACCGTGAGATTTTAGCAAAAAAACAAAAGATAAAACGTGAAAAAGGTTAGGGCCACTGAATACTTTGTGCATACGCAAAATAATACCATTAAAAATGTTTTATCTTATTAGACCAGTATCTCAAATATGAGGGTTTATATTTTTTTAGTACTACTGTAAATGTCATATCTCTTAGCAAATGAGTGAATGAACAAGGCTGGAAATTGGCTGAAACCAGCTCCATGATCTTTTTCATGGTCACGCAGGTCGCATATATACCAACAACTCTGCACACTCTCTGCTACTGTTGCATGAGAGTCACCAGTCCTTTATGGTGTGTTTTTGTAATATGGAGGCAACCGGAGCGTCCGGAGAAGCACAATATTATGGCCTGAGGCTGCACTTGACTCATGTGTTGCTAGTTGTGTACTGATTGTAGCAATCAGGAAGGGAAATGCAGCTGTGTGGTTCCCTGTCCCTGATTGGTTGAGTTCACTGACCTGCTCTTCAATCCTCCTCCATGCAGGGACCTGGAGACGCCATTGGAGGGGCTCTGTTTCATTTACCCAATCCTACGAGCATCTGGACTTCAAACTTGTTATACAGCCCATCCTACCCTTAGTTTAGGTATGACAAGCTGAGTCTCTTTCAGCTTGTCATGTGTGGCTGTGTTGCTTTGTTGCTTTGCTAGTGCAGGTTGTGATAGTACATTGCACCCTTGTGTCTCATGTGCTGTACTTGTTAATTGTATTATACGCTCATGTCTCTGTGCAGCACTCGTTTAGTTGTGGACTTTACTCTTTATTTTATTTATTATATTATATAAGCTTCAGTCTACACCTTTTTTGGTTCATTTATTTATATATCCAGCTTTACTGTGGTGCATGTTTTGATTGACCAATGGACCAAATAAAACTAAACTAACTAACTAACTTTACACTTTTAACCTGTGTTTTCTGTTAGTTTACCAGTCTGATTACACATTTTGTTTTATATCATCTAATTCACCATAAAAAATTCCCTCTCTACAGTTGGTGGGGATGTTTTTTTTAAACTTACTTTGACTCTGAATTAGCACCAAAAAAAAGTTTGGAGAATAAAATAAAATATAAAAAAAAAAACAGAGTTCTTTTCTGTTTTTCCACCCATGTGCGAAACTGACGACAAACATAATTTTCTAATCCTTCAGAATGCCTGCCAATTTTCTTAATCTTTTCTTGATTTTTAGCATAACGATTGACTCAATGCTTCCCTCCAAGACTTATTCATTTGTTTTGTCTGTATAAGTACCGAGACAGCGTGCAAAAAGCTGGACACAATCAGAACAGGATACAGATGGAAGGCTCCGTCTGTCTGTGGATCTGTTTTGAAAAAACAAAGACCCTTTATTCTGTTTTAGGATTTAATGAGGTTGTCAGGAAGGGTATGAAAGCTTATTTCTTGGATTATTCCTTCTGTTTCATGATTTGGAAACGTGAAACAAATACAAAATGCTTAATACGTGTCATTATCAGACTCAACTCCTAGATGTCCCTCCAGGCTAATATGTGTTGCCAAGTTCATTTGTTTCATCAGACTCTTAAGGGGCAATAAATCCATGGTGGGGAAGGTAATAATGGGTAATAGAACAAATAGCCTATATTTAAAATAATGACATTTTGACTCATTCAAGTAATATTTCAAGTCACTCATCTTCTGACGTTGCACACATTTAGCATTAAAGAGCATCATGGCGTGATGTTTTTGGGCAATAATGAGATGTGTGTGTGTGTATATGTATGTATGTGTGTATATATATATATATATATATATATATATATATATATATATATATATGAATAAGGCAATACTGAGAGGAGCTGAAATTGTGTTTCCAGCAATTGAGCTTTGACAAAATACAATGCTGTTTTATGCCTCTAGCAAGACTCAAAAAGGCCATGCCCCTGAGGTGATAGTGTGGATAAAATCCCTACAGACAAACCAAGCGTGTAAAAGGACTTCTTGTACAGGCATCCATGTCCCGTCGCTAGCTGTTGTATAAGATGACTACTGAGCGTTTCTGGTAGTATCACTGACCTTGTTGGCACCAATAAAAGGAGCAGAAAGTCATTACTGGGTCCTCGTCATGGTTAGAGCCAAGGTGTGAATCAAGATTAGGTTAGGGTTATGGTGTGGGGTAGGCTCTATATATATCTATATTACTACGTAATGGATGGAAGTCAATGTCCTTATAATGAAGCAAGTGTGTGTGTGTGTGTGTGTGTGTGTGTGTGTGTGTGTGTGTGTGTGTGTGTGTGTGTGTGTGTGTGTGTGTGTGTGTGTGTGTGTGTGTGTGTGTGTGTGTGTGTGTGTGTGTGTGTCTGTGTGGCAAGGCTGAGCAAAAGAGTCTTGTGCATCCCATCCAACTCTAATTTGATATTGTTAAGTGATGCATTCCTTCTTTAATAAAAGCCAGAGGACATTTCAAGCGCTGCCTTGAAAGGAACGTGTGTGTGTGTGTGTGTGTGTGTGTGTGTGTATCCTCAGACAGAAGTTCAGTCTAACAATGAAGCTCCATAGAGAAGACAGAACAGGTAGATGACTGAGAAAGCGAATGATACAAAAAAAACCCACCAAAATACAAAACATCAATAGTCATATTTGCCCTTTTTTCACAGTAATCAGTCCAGGAATGATTTGATATAAGTGAAGAGACAGAATGGCGGGTCAAACCTGATGCACTGCTGGTATGCCTCTCATCCATTATTAAGAGATTTTCATAGAGTGCGTGTGTGTGGCTGGCATGATGGAAAACATGCAACATCATTGTCAGTCAGCTGATTCTATTACAGCGATTTGTTGTGTGTCAGCACACACTGACGGAGCGCCAAACAACATCTTTGTGAACAACTGCTTTTTTCAATTAAAAAAAAACTGATGACAACTAAAGATAAGAAACCAGTTTAATGTGTCCTCCCTGACAGAGCATTAAAGGACACACACTTCACCTGCACTTGTGCAAACTAAACTTTTTAGTTGTTTTTTTAATTACTATTTTTACAGCCAAGCATTAATCTACTAATCTCAGACATTATACAGACACTGTTATCAAGATCGGCTTTAGTCGCTCTACCCATTAGGCATCCATTTGACTGGATCTGTGTAACATTTAAGCCAAAAGAAAACAGGGCTTTTAAAAAGTTGTTCCACTCAGTGTCAGTGTCAAGTAATTTCCTGTGAGAAACAAATTGATCAAAGATAAAAGGAAAGAGAAACAAATGTAAAAAACAGATACATGTGATGACATATCATGCAAGCCAAGCAGCAGCGTTGCATCACATTTCGTATGGGAAAACTGCTTTTGTTAATTGGTGTGTGTCTGTGTGTGTATTATATGTGTGACTCCTGAGAGTTTTTTTTTATAAGAATCTGATAAGATCTGGGCCAAAGATTGGGGTTGTGCACACAGAGACCTAATGATAGGACCCCAGAGGGATGGCACATCAGTCATATCAGTCAAGCGGAACAGACAAACACACACTTATACATACACTCATAAACCATCTGTGTATTACACAACCTGCACCCTCTGGTTCCCATAATTAAACATCAGAAAAATAACGAGATCTGGGAAAGACAGGTTTGACTACGTTTGCAGCCTTGGGCGCTCTGTCACAATCTGGATGCAGTTTGGGTCTGAATGTGCCGGCACAGCTGTCGAGAGAGCAGACCGTCAACCAGGGCTGTTGGTCAGAAAGGTTACATCCTTTCTGTTCCCCTTTTTAAAGGAATACCGAGACACTGACTGAGAGAGATTTTGAAAGGAGGCTGACGACATTATCACATGAGGAGTATTAGCTCAGGCTTTGATGGTTCATTTTGTTGGCGGGTTTGGATGCCACAAAGATGATAGATATCGAGGCTATGTGTGATATGAAAATTACCTTGAGCGGTGTTCTTAAATAACCTCACTATCACAGGGAAAGTGCCGTGACTGGCTGCTTTGTGGGGTGTTTGTCTCCCTCCTCTTTGGTTGAATTTGGGCTCTGTCGGCATTCCACACTGACCCTCTAGTAGCGGGCCTGAGGTTCATGGGTAAACAGCAGAAGCGTTTTAGTGGGCTCGCCGTGTAATTTTGGAGCCTGTCTCACCCTCTCCCTGCCTGTCTCCTTCCTGCAAACCCCCACGCTCCTCGCCTTTCCTCTCAGCCAGCCATATCCTCAGCCGGCCTCTCTGTTAATTCAGACCTACCTGACAGTTCTGACTAAAACCTTCTGGGTTTACTATCAGTCCCACTCAGCGAAAGGCTTTGCTCTGTAAACACATGCTGAGGACTAATCTGCAACAGATGGGAGATGAACCCGGGGAGGAAGTAGTATAAAAAAGATATACAACAATTTGTAGTCCTCTGAACCAAATGATAAGGTTTCAGCTGAACTCCAAGCAAAGCCTACATGGGGTTAGAATGATGTGCGCATCAGCAGCTCCCGGGGGATTAATAGCAAGTTATACCTGGAGGTATAAGCCGTCCATATGCAAACAGATGTTTGAAAGATGTGAAAGTGAAATCCTGAACACTTGGTCTCAAGAGGACATGTAAAGACTGTAAACAGCGCATGCTGACACTAGGAATGGGCGATATTTTACCGTTCATGATAAACCGTCAAAAAAATTCCCCACGGTAAGAATTTGTCATGTCGCGGTAAAAACGATAAATTCCCGTTGATGATGTTTTTGTGTAAAGCTGATTTTTGGAAGGAAGGAAGGAAGGAAGGAAGGAAGGAAGGAAGGAAGGAAGGAAGGAAGGAAGGAAGGAAGGAAGGAAGGAAGGAAGGAAGGAAGGAAGGAAGGAAGGAAGGAAGGAAGGAAGGAAGGAAGGAAGGAAGGGAGAAAAGAGGAAGGGAAGAAGGAAGGAAAGAGCAGGAGGAAAGGAGGAAGGAAGGAAGGAAGGAAGGAAGGAAGGAAGGAAGGAAGGAAGGAAGGAAGGAAGGAAGGAAGGAAGGAAGGAAACAAGGAAGGAAGGAAGGAAGGGAGAAAAGAGGAAGGGAAGAAGGAAGGAAAGAGCAGGAGGAAAGGAGGAAGGAAGGAAGGAAGGAAGGAAGGAAGGAAGGAAGGAAGGAAGGAAGGAAGGAAGGAAGGAAGGAAGGAAGGAAACAAGGAAAGAAGGAAGGAAGGAAAGAAGGAAGGAAGGAAGGAAGGAAGGAAGGAAGGAAGGAAACAAGGAAAGAAGGAAGGAAGGGAGAAAAGAGGAAGGGAAGAAGGAAGGAAAGAGCAGGAGGAAAGGAGGAAGGAAGGGAAAAAAGAAGAAAGGAAGGAAGGAAGGAAGGAAGGAAGGAAGGAAGGAAGGAAGGAAGGAAGGAAGGAAGGAAGGAAGGAAGGAAGGAAAGAAGGAAGGAAGGGAGAAAAGAGGAAGGGAGAAAAGAGGAAGGGAAGAAGGAAGGAGAGAGCAGGAGGAAAAAGGGAAGGAAGGGGAAAAAAGAAGGAAGGAAGGAAGGAAGGAAGGAAGGAAAGGGGAGAAGGAAGGGAGAAAACAAGGAAAGGAGGAAGGAAGGGAAAAAAGAAGGAAGGAAGGAAAGAAAGAAAGAAAGAAAGAAAGAAAGAAAGAAAGAAAGAAAGAAAGAAAGAAAGAAAGAAAGATAAATTCCTGTTGATGACAAACATGGCGGATCTGAGAGCGAGATAAATTCATAGTTAAAAAGGTGGAGTTGAATTGGTATTTTTTTTATCATCATTTTTATCGTTATCGGGATAAATGCCAGAAATAATCGTGATACATTTTTTAGTCCATACCGCCCATCCCTAGCTGACACTAAGACAAAAAGAAATGTATTACTTCTACTAACAGGCTCGCCCCACAGGGCATGGAAGTCTCTTGAGATGGCATGCCCGCCGCTGGGAATTGCAGTTATTCTAGTCTGTGAGGGGTCTAAGAATGGCAGAGCCAATTTTTTAAAATAAAAAACGATGAACGGGCTCTGACTCATACATTGACAGTACATCGAAAGTGAAGATCTTTTAATAATAAACACATGAGCGCTTCCACTCTCTGTGAGACAGAGAAATGAGGACACACTCTAGGAGAGCTGTACCCATGCACGATTGACCCTCCAATTCTCATCTCCCCGGCAGCCAGATTTCATATTACTCCAGTCTCAAGCACGGTTCAGCATGATGGCCACTTGTACATACATCATCACACTGTAAGACAACACACCTGCTTAACACCGGTTATTACGAGTTGTTCTGGTGAGATGAAGCGCTCTCACGTCTTCCATTTTCTGGATCATGCTGCTGTGTTGTTACATGATTGCTACAAGGAACTGCTGACGCATGCTTACGTTGGCTCACACATGCCCGACCATAACGTGCCCAAGCACACCTCTTCTTCTAACCGTGCCGAGGTCCAGGAATCGTGCCATGACTGAGCACAGAACGCTGCACTCTCACACAGCCAAATGAACCAAACTTTAGGAGTCAATTGTGCATATTAAGGCTAGATCAACATTAATATATTTCATACTTTACATTGATGCTAACACAGAAGGATCTTAGAGATTTGCAATGACATCAGCTCTATAACATTATACACTGTGTGAAATTGACGAGACCGAACCAAACAAGTTGCAAGAGAGAAAACAAAAGCATGAGACTGATAACGCTAAACTATTGACTGAGCAGAAGGAGAGAATGTAAGATAATTCTTTGTGATTTTGTCACCTAGGCTTACACTTATTTACAAATGTTCTCAAGGCAGAGGTTGGTTTAAAGGTGGGATAGAAGATATTGGAGAAACCAAGAGCCAATGACATTTTCAAAACAAAAAGAACAAGCCTTGATTTATACGTCCAAAGCAATTGGAAATGACTGTTCACTGATGAAAATTAGTTTGACAGAAAAACCAATGGTCCAATGGTTTTTGTTTTGGTCCCTCACAATGATTAGATGGTCTTTTTAGACCACTGTTGCTTTCAAGGGTGATTTTATTTCTTTTGCTTTGAGAGCATTGAATTAAATGTGAACTATTGGTCCATAAAGAGAATTTCAGATAATACAGCAAAGGATGCACCAAAAAAATATTTCCTATCCAAGCTTTACAGCAGCCCCTCGAGGAAAAAGGACAAGGCTGAACAAGCTGCATTTGTGGAAACAAACATCGAATCAGAAGCCACGCTGAAGAACAGCTGACCGCAATTCTTTGAACGCTATCAACAGCATCACATTTGCTTAGATATTGTTGATACAAGAAACAGCAACACAGTTACGCAAAAAAACACCTTCTATCCCTTTGTTGTTATGACTGTTTTGGCTTCATAAAATGATTATTAAAAACACTTTACATTATTTGGGGAGGCAAGCAACTGGTTTCACGCTCAAAGTTGCTGCAAACCTGGACAAATTGAGGTGGACAAGGACTGTTTAACACTAAATGAAACCCATTGCATGACTTGAAACCTGCACTAATCAGTTGTTGTGATAAAAATATTGATTATAGCCGCTTTACTGTCCATTCCATATTGGAAACTAGACTTCAACAAATACTCAAGCAAAAGAAAATATGCAGCTTTCAGTGATTTTGGTGAAAATCCTGTAATCTTCCCCACCCTCACTTATACTGTATTTATCACATTAGACCATTTCCTGACTCCGGGTGGCATCAGATTGGAGGGAAGGAGCCATTTCCCTTCTGAATGCATTCAAAAGCTGGAATTCTTCTGGGATGTTGTGGAACATGGAGACACAGTGACAGACAGGGCATGCCTCAGGAGACCTCTGCAGAGACAGGCGACCACCCAAAGTAAATGTAAACTCAATATGTCATCTCCCTGAAAGCGTCTGACTTGCATTTCTCCTGAAGCTCCAACTGTGTCATCGAACGCATCTGCTCCTGTTTAGTGCACAGATTGACAATCTTCAGGTCATGGACTAGATTCACGGGAACATCTTGTGCCACGTGAGCATTTATGGACTTCGGGAGAGGTGAGGTAGTAAAATAAAAGGGATAAAGATAGAGACTGTCCAGGATTAGATCTGATTTCAGACATTCAGCTTCAGGGCTCTTAGATTCAAGACAAAAATGTGTAACACATGAGTCTAATTTAAGGAAGGCGGACAGAAGCTAAGACACGTTCTTGAGGGAAAAAAAACTGCCTTGTTCTTGACATTCCCCCAAATAAAGCCTCCAAAAAGTGTTTACCAGCAGAAGCCAGATATCATTTTAATATCAAAACATCAAGCTGTGAAACATGATCATGAAAACTGTTGTTAGGAGGTTTTCCCACCACAACAGCAACGCTGTATGTCTGATGTAGCACTCAACAACCCAGAATGTCTTATGAAGAGCTTTCATGTTGTTCCCAATCAAAAACAAAACTGAAAGCTATCATTTGTGTTCTGCCCCAGGGTGGTCATTTAACTGGAAATAATTACGTGGTTGTTCCAAAGCGATCTTGCCTTCCTACGCAAGACTCCGCTTCTACTCTTTTTACCTTTACTTGAGCTTTAAAGCCTTTTAATTATTATCATCTAATAATCATCACTTTTAATGTCTGCAGAAGTGCCGCGGCTGGCGACTGGCAGTGTCTGGGCAGGTGTCTGTATCTGTGTGCGAGAGTGGCTTTAATCATCATCAAATAGAGCTGTGTGTATAGGTAATTAAGTTGGTGCCAAATTGACTCTCACTCGAAGGCACGAGTCGCAAACCATCAGCAACAACGCAGTTTTGCATCACTTAGTAAGCCCTCTGGGCAACTTTATTTCAGCTCGACTGAAAGTTTTGACACAGGATTGAGTGCAACTCTGTCTCAGAGTCCATTACTCAGTGCCTCATGGTGTTCTAAGGCCTGGATTACTTTTCCTCTCCACAAGCTGACCATAATACCAGGTTTGTGGAGCCAATGCGGCCTGAAGGGTTTGGTCTGAAACCACTCAATGTGCACAAGGATGGCGATTAGTGTTTGTACATGAAGTACTGCTGTCCCAGCCCCCCCACACACATGAAAGACTCCAAGACTGATCCCTGCCAGGCAATCCCATCATATTTCACCATAAAAGAGCAAACTCTGTTTGAATGGACAGCTAAAACTCATATTTTGGTAGTTAATGAGTCTATGTTGGCAATGAGATGCTACTATGAAAATGACATTATAAATATATGAAAATTTATATACATATATTCAGAGAAGTTTAATTAAAAATAATGTGAAGATCCTTTACAAAATGCAACTAAACAGGAAACACAAACGTATTGATTTTACATAAAGCCACTCAATGGAGCATTATCACTCCTGACCACATGGGGGCAGCATACTAGGGCCAGGATGTATTGAAAATGTATTGTCATTGTGATATCAACTTGCACAATATCAGTATATCAGAAAAAATTTGAATAAATGGTACTGAACTATGTCCTTCAGTGCCATGCATGTATGTTATGAACAACAATAAAATATGTAGCCAATAAGATGGAAAAATGTCTTCCTTTTTGTAATTTATACTTAAATTCCTCCAAGTACTACAGAAAATACTTTAGAGATCATAGGCATGTTCTGCTAAAATTATTTAGCGATGTGGTTCATTGTCGATTTTGCAAATATAGCAGTTGTTGCCAGGTGCTTTTTTTTTTCAAAATAACATTGGGGTAGTACAAATAATACCCCAATATCCTTAAGTATTCATTTGTATATCAGAAGTCATAGTGTTATCGCACTTTTTCCAAGATGTTGTGTTGCATGTATTGCATTCTTTACACCATTGTTCACCTTTTTTAGATGTTCTGTTTACGAGTGCTGTGACTCTCCAAAATCTTGCGTTTTCCCTTTTTATTTAAATATTTTTAATTAAAAAAAATATTTTTTTTTTCTCTTTAGCTCGTTACCAAAAGTATCAAAAAAGTAAATCCTAGGAGACTAGAATTACAACAGGGTCGACAACATCCTCAGTCCTTTCAGCTGTTGCCTCTATTACAGTGATGGACCTGGAAGGATCCACTGACTCAACAGCCTCCATATCACTTGGTGAAGTTAGTGCATAAGTTTGCCAACCACCAATGAACAAATGAAGAAGGAAACATGAAATGGAAGGGAAAGAAAGAAGAAACACAAACTGGATCAACCAGATTAGCATTGAAGGAGCTGAGATGGTTTCTGCCTTTCTAAATCTATACACCACTAGCGTGGTGTAACATGAAAAGAGACAACTCAGACTCAAAGACGCTATTGAGATGCCTGAACAACGTCATCTCCTGTCCATAGTATAACCAAATAGTGCCAAGTCAACCAACCTCCACACGGCAGTTTCTGGGCCACTAACCCAAGGCAGGGATGTGTTTCAGCCCTGTCAATTCTCCCTGAGGAACTGTTGGACACACACACCAACAATCAGGACCCTGTAAAACTTACTTGGACAACTGCTAATGGAAACCTGGCTATTATTATCAGATTTGGTTTCAGCACTATTTGCATGTATCTCCTCTCTGCAAAAGTGATCAGAATAACATATTTTAACTGGGTGATTTTGAACTATTAGCCTGGGAAAGAGGAGTTTGTGCAGAAAGAGTAGTCTGCTCTTGACTGATCACTGGCTCACTCCACTGGTTGTTCACTGTTTGGCCCTTCACACACACAGCTACATTGAATAGCAGCTTGGCAAGCGTGTGTGTGTGTGTGTGTGTGCGTGTGCGTGTGCGTGTGCGTGTGCGTGTGCGTGTGCGTGTGTGTGTGTGTATATACATGAGGTAGTACTGTAAGTGTGTGAGTGTAAGTGAGAGGGTGCGTTTTCTGAGGGTTGGAATGATTTACACAACCCCACACTCGATTAAATCCAGTATGACAGAACAAACTCGCTTGTGTGTACACATGTTGGTCTAAGGCTCAGCAAGGTGTACAGACACTACAGTGTTGACTTTCTAATAGATGGTAGTCTCACTTTTTTTCCTTTTTTTTTGCAGACATGCACACATAAACACGTGCAAGCTTCACGTTGGAGCTCATGTTCCTCATTAGTTCCATTTATTTAATCTGAAGCCAATCTGCGCTCCAATCTAAACACTGGGACGTAAGATGTGTGTGAATGCTGAGCGACCCCCCTGAAGCCGTTGGCCAGAAGCAAACAAGTCCAGAGCTGTGCACTGTTGGGCTGTCTATTTAATATTATACATTGAAAGCCTGAATTAGCTCTAAAAGTCACCCGTCACCCTTTTCTTCCATGTTGTAAATTTGGGATATTGCAAAAAATTTTGGAATGCGAATTTCTTCTCTTCCAAACAAAAGTGGTGAAACACAGCACATCTTGAGCTCTTCAAACCATGTTACCGCTGTGATCACAGAAGGTGTTTAACCAATGGAGCCAATGACTCTAAATCCAGAACACCCTCGGTGGCTAAACAATGAAAAAAAGAAAAGGTTTTCCAGGAGAGTGTCCAACAATATCAAAACAATCTCCAGGCTGGACTTCCTCTCTGGCACTCAAACCTCAACAGAGAATGGGGATCTGGGTTACATGTGACGAAAAAAGAAGAGAACAAACAAACCTTCAGATCGAGAGGCAATGCTCTGAAAAATGAATCTGTCACTTTTGAAGTCATCCACAAACAAATGGTAAGCAGGGCCTTCATAAAAGTGCATGTAACAAAAAGTGAAGGGTGCATCACGATCTTTCCATTTCTGCTGCCAAAGCTAAACATATCCAGTCTTTCTGCTTTTCTTTGAACTCTGAAAGGTCATCTTAGTTAGATCTGCCTCACTTCCTGCCACTCCACTCCTCACTGCAACACATTTAAACAAAATCAACCTTTTCACCCCAAAGCCAATTTGTTAAGCTGGTAACATATCTCTATCAAACTTCCCAATTAAGGTCACAATAAGACCTCTAATTGTGTTGCTTTTTGGTTTATATATATATATTTATATATTTTTTTCTTATCTCCATTTCTGGCAAGCGTTAGAAGAGAAGATTGATAACAATCTGACGTCTGCATCGGTGAACATGGAGCTAAAGCTGGCAGAAAGCTGAGATAGAGTAAAAATAACAATTTGTGGATTAATTGCATGCTTCTCACATGATATCTTTGCAGGGAATTTGCCCAAGTGCCACTCAAGGCTCCACACTCGAGGAAATCAAATTTACCAGAAACCAGGGGAGCGCTTGATAATGTGAGCTTGGTTTTCTCTGTGTGGCCTCTCAAGCTAGACACTCAACTTTACATCATTGAATGAAATTTGTGACCAATTTTAAAAAGCTATAAGACACATATTAAATAAGGAACACCCCAAAGAAGAAGGGGGTGGAGTTACCTATTCAACTCACTATTGGTATCTCGAACAGGGTTTTTGCGTTAACACTCAACGAGTGTTGCTTCTTATGTGCCCCTGCCATAGCATTAACAGACAATCACATTTTTTTGAGTATTTTGAAACTGTCCCACCCCCATGTACAGTTTCTTTTGCTAGCACTAGCTTTGTAGGTGCAGATTGATTGGCTGACGCATCAAAAGGTGAAAATATCCCAACTTTGTCAGCAGCAATGCTCCCTCAGTTCAGTTTGGCATCTCTTGATGTCATCCCATTCGAAATGAACGGACAGTGACACTCAGGATGCTTTCAGCACATAAGTGTGACCGTGTGCTAAAGCTGACATGGCTGAAAAAGGATCTGTTTATACTGCCATTGTGTGGAATTTGCCCAAAATGTGTCAGAGATTTAAGAAAGATCTCCAGATGACAGGTGAAAAATAGAAAAATGTCATATTTCTTGTCATATTAGCTTCATGACAATTATCTTCTATATTCCATCAGGCTAATGCGCACTTTGTGAGCTTTGTAATTGCTCCCCAATTACAAGCAAAACTCAGATGATAAGTCTGAAATCTCAACTTTGACATATATTACTGAAACATTTTGATTTGATTTTGATGGAAAAGACCATATGAGAGGGGTTAAAGAGCATCTAATGTTAAGATTTTTTTTTTTACAAATAAGAGCAATGACTGACTGTCTTAATTGAACCCCCCCTGATAAAGCTGCATGTGCAAGTCTGACTCTTGTGAATAGAACTGTTACAAATTGTAATATTATCTGGACGTTTATTTTGTTGATGCAAGTAGCAGCCATGTTGGATTCTGAGCTCCGGGTGGGGAGGTTTCTCCAACTTTCCGCGCTGGAATTCCAACTTCAGGGGTCATTCTAGCTGAAACTTTACTTAGAACTTGGAAATTCCAACTTCCGAGCGCCAACTGATAACATCATTAGAAGAGCAGATAACAAGTTTCCCCCCCAAATAGATTCCTTTTCGAGACATTTTTCTTCTGCACACATGGTTGAGTAGGTGGTAGACAAAGGAGCCTATTTGGCGTCTATTAGCAACAATCAGTGCTGCGTCCCTTAGCGGTCAGCGGTCGAGCCAAACTTCCTGATGATTTCAGCTACTGCCTGACTCCAGACTCCCATGTGGTCCAAATGGCTAACCAATTAACAGCAGCTTAACTCCTGCGCCCAAACCTATCTCTGTCTCTCCCTGTCACTCACACACAAATACTCCCTCTCTCTCACACTCACACATTCATGCATGAATACATAAGCAATGACAGATGTGGAGACACACGGGAAAAACATATGCATGCATGCACACACACTTTAAAATGGAGACCCAGATCCACAAGTACTCACCCCCAGTACCACACACAGACAAGGACACACACACACACACGCACATGTGCATGCACATGCAGAGATACATACTCATTCACAAAGGCTTGGCTTTACAGAGAGTGTATACCCCCAGCAAAGTCTTGCTGACTGGCCTCCCACAGAGGGGGAATACACCCGGGTCACCTGATCCCTGGGCTGATCTGATCCAGGATCAACAACTACAAGCCACCTCAGAGTCTTAAAGGGACTGAGAGTACTGCTCGGGGAGGGTTACGTCAAAATATCCAAATGGAGATCTTAAATTTAACCAGCAGTACAGAGGAAGAAACTTTACAACCCAAGCTACCATGTGAAATGCAGAAAACAGGTTCCCTGGTCTCAGACAGTGCAGCATCTGTCCAACCACTAGGTGCCACCACTGGATTCATTTCCAAAAACACACCGACTGGAAGTTTATCCTGGCCGAGCACGCCTGAGCACGTTTTATTGTAGTGAAAGTAAAATGCCCACAGATTTTTAAATTATATTCAACTTTATAGTATGTAGTGACCAAAAGAAACCACTCTTATTTCTTTTTATGTGGTTTAAGAGACACATGTCTCCTTTTTTTTTTTGCAGATTTGGAGTGCGTTCTTTCAAGACCTATGTGCTTCTGAAGAGTTCAAAAGACACCATGCAACCCTCAAAGAGAGAGAGAGACGGGGGGAAAAAGAGAAAATAGATAGAGAGAGCCCACCTGAGTGACAGGCAACAGCTGAGTCCACACATCTGGAAACCAAGATGCAACCCTCCATTAAGTGCGTCTTTACGGACACACACGTCTCAGGCAGAAAGTCCCCCACCGACCCAACCACAGATTCACCTTTCTTTCATCTTCTTCGGAGAAAATATGTCGCATAGATACTTCACTAACCCCCTTTTCCGTCTTGTTTTTGATCTGTCTGGAAATTAGTCTAGGTGCAAGGATACTCTACATAAAAAATAAAAAAAAACGCAGCATACTTGATCTGTTAATGATCTGTTTTTGAAAATTGCAAGAAAACAGCAAAGAGAAGACAAATAAAAACTACTTGCAAAGTTGGTATTTTTGTTATTATTATTTTAAGGGATGCATGAAGATTTCTGAGTGAAGCACTCACCTCTGAGAAGCACCAACTCGCTGCAGGGACGGGTCGAGTATTCCGTTAATCGAGATATAAAATCATCCGTGCGCACTCCAGCCGGCAAAAACGACAAACCCAGCTCAGCTTCGGGTCCCAGTCAGCTCAGGGATGGGAGTATTTGTGTGCATGACCCGGGACAGCAGGACGGAGGAGGGATGTGAAGGAGGAGAGCCTCTCACCAGGGCTGAGCGATGCGCAGCTCTGGCACCAAACTGAAGCGTCCACACACGACATTGGCGCTGCGCTGCTGCCATTGGCCCAGACACGGAGCTCCCCGCCTCGTCCAACACACACATCCACACACACTTTCTCACTTACAGGCACGTCGCATTCTTTAGATTTAAAAGTATAAGGATCTGTTTTTGAGGTTTCAAAAAAAAAAAACACCACACAGCTCATTTTAGAATACTTCTAGGACAGGGGTCAGCAACCCAAAATGTTGAAAGAGCCATATTGGACCAAAAATACAAAAAACTAATAGGCCTATGTCTGGACCCGCAAAAAATTAAGTCTTGTAGGCCTATAAGCCTTAGAATGAATGCAAATGGCGAAAGGAGATATAGGCCTATCGAGAAAAAAAGTCGAAATGTTGAGAAAAAAGTCGAAATATCGAGAAAAAAGGCGAAATGTCGAGAAAAAAGTCCAAATGTTGAGAAAAAAGTCGAAATGTAAAGGAAATAGTCGAAATGCGATATTAATGTTGAAGTACGATCTCGAAAAAAAAGTCGAAATGTTGAGAAAAAAGTAGAAATGTCGAGAAAAAAGTTCAAATGTCGAGATTAATGTTGAAGTACAATCTCGAGAAAAAATTCAAAATGTTGAGAAAAAAGTCGAAATGTCGAGAAAAAAGGCGAAATTTCGAGAAAAAAGTCCAAATGTTGAGAAAAAAGTCCAAATGTCGAGGAAATAGTCGAAATGTCGAGATTAATGTTGAAGTACAATCTCGAAAAAAAAGTCGAAATGTTGAGAAAAAGTAGAAATGTCAAGAAAAAAGTTGAAATGTCGAGATTAATGTTGAAGTACAATCTCGAGAAAAAATTCAAAATGTTGAGAAAAAAGTCGAAATGTCGAGAAAAAAGTCAAAATGTCGAGATTAAAAAGGAAAGGAAAAAGGAAGAAAAAAAGAGAAAAAAGCAAAAAAAGAACAATAAAAGAGAAAAAGGGAAAAAAGAGAAAAAAAGAAAAAAAAAAAAAAAAAAGGTCAAACATTTTTTAAAAAGCTTCAGGGAGCCACTAAGGTGGTGCTAAAGAGTGGCATGCGGCTCTAGAGCCGCGGGTTGCCGACCTCTGTTCTAGAAGTACAATTAGACATGAAAAGGTCGGGATAAACTCCTTAGTGGCTACCAGAGGCAATGCAAATCCCAGCAACAAGGCAGAAGCAGTTATATAATAAAATGCTATTGAGATCACTTCTTTTTTTATTAATGAAGCACAAAGGTTTTATGTGGAATCACTGACCAGATGGAAAACATCCTACAGGGTCAGCTGAATTTGATTTATTAAAGCCGTGAACAGTTCCCTTCCTGTCTGTGTGACTCTATCACGTGAAAACACAATGCAGTCTCCTGAATCTCAAGCCTGTGAGTTTGTTACAGTTTTTTCTGTTTCTCTCCCAAACACTACTTCATTTGACGCTATAGGAACACGTGTCAAGGAGCTGAAGTGGCTTCCTTTGCTTGCAGAGTCAATAGACTGTAAATTGAAATCTAGATGAGCTCAAGGCCACTTGCATTCTTGGAAAGCAAATGTCAAAAGGCATTTTCTTTACATCACTTACTGCTTGTACCCCTCCAGTTCTGAAAACAAAGCATCTCCAAGTTGATTTACGTACTTTTGCTCTGTTAGGAATGTGAAGGTAGGTGTGTGATGGTGAAACAAGGCAGCGCTGGTGTTTTTCAATCTTGTCCCAAAACATTTATGAAGGTTAAAAGATAGCTTTGACTGCATGGGTAATGTTTGCACCAAAACTGTTGCCAGAATAGAAAAGTACTTGTTCATTTTAGAGGTTTAAACAAAACTCCAGATGTAAGCATTGGGAACATGTGCACCTTTTTTGACAGAAGCAACTCCAGTGCTGGTTCGAAGCCAGTCAGTACATTAACTTTCACTTTGTAAAGATTCCCTTTGAAGAAATGGGTCTGGTACCCCTCCCATTCACAACCATTTCTATTGTACCAAATCGATAGTTCCTCCTTGGATCACAGGGGGAAAAAAACATAAAAATGATCTATTTGGTTTTATAGCACCACCAACTCTTTGATGGTCCAAAACATCTTTGGTTGTCCAGAACAAAAATCTCTTGACATAGAGGAAAGAAAAAACATTTCTTTTGTTCATTGAGGTCATATAATACATTTAGAAACTACAGCTTTTGACATTGAAACATGGCTTTGACCACTACTGTTTGCAAAAACTTTTAACAGCTTGCATTTCGGGGAGAGAATCAAAATAAGCCAGAGGCAGCTTCAAATAAAACAAAACCAGTTTGGGTACAGATGTAAACAGCGATAGCTCAAGTGTGCTTTCAGGTTACGGAGAAACCAGCCAGCTGTTAGAATGTTTAGAACTTAAGCCAAATCAACAACCATGCTAGCTCAGCCTTAGCGCCCAGTCTGTGTTGTCTGATAACAACAACATTGCTCAAGAAGTAAAGTTAAAAAGCATATTGTAAGATTTTTCCAAAAGACTGCTTTATCTCCCATTTGAATTTGTTGGTAGGGACAAGATTTTGTTTTTTCTTTTTAAAAAAATCACAACTGAAGGTCTTGGTTACAGCTAATGAGTCATGTGGAGAGCAACAGGTGGACAAAACATCAGAAACAGTTTTAAAACCGAGCAATCCCACATCTGAGTTTTTTGCCAAGAAACCACCAAGGCTGCAAGACACTTGGCCGGCTGGTACGTGTCAGTCACCTCCAGAGCCTCCCATCTTTTGATTCAACTCGCCATCAAATGGTTTTCCGTTGACAGCTACACCAACAGTAGACCAACAACAGAGCACCACACCATGATAAGAACGGTTATTAATACCATTTACACCTCCTTCCAGGTTACACATGAGCATTGAAATCTCCGGTAGATCAAAGGAGTTTGCTTTAGGAACACCGGGGATACCAGGAAGGGTATTCCAAACTGGTGTTTGGTGCAGAAACAAAAAAAAACGCAGTTGGAACCCCCTCACAGGAGGGCAAACACATGTTCCTTATTCGGGCTAAACCCAGCATGGGTAAAGATCTGCCATCGTGACGAGCCATTCCCCGAGGCCAACAGGCAACAGTTAGCTCCCAGATTGATCAAAACTAAATTCAGTACATTATGAAAACATTTTGCTACAAAACTATCTTTTTCAAAAACATACTTGAATCTCACTTCATCTTTTATTTAGTGCTGCTTTGACTAAAAGGTTGCACTTACGGAGACAGAATTGGATAAATGTCAAGCCATAAATGGTTTTGAAAGCAGCCTATTCCAATGCATGGAGTTTTCAGCCCTTGCTACAGAGTCAGGGGAGTGAGGATAACTCTTTGAATGTCTGTGAAGCTGGCAGCCGGACAGACAGGGCAAGTTAAACAGTATGGCTTATTGTCCATGCCAGCCAGTCAGCCCACACAGCGAAGGACCCACCGACGCCCTCGTTCACCCTGCTGGCTACTGCTCTGACATTCTGACAACTTGATTTACAGCTTACAGTTTGAGTTCATTCCCTTTTGACATATTTTTGCCTGTTTACGCTTGCACCCAACTCTTCTATAGTGCGTTCCATATAAGCAAATTTTCAACTTTTCTTATAGGTAGCCCTTCAACATTTTCCGTGGAAATCCGATCATCTTCTGTGTCCTGATTGCTCCCTTTTTCACCTGTTCCCCTCGCCTAAATGCAGAATAGAGCCACTCTATGAGCTTTGCTTCAGCTCTTTGTGCTCACTCACACAGACATCTGTAACATTAAGCCTATTTACCGCAGACACAGAAAGCAGGAGAGGGGTTTGAAAGGTAAGCCTATAGGCCTACGCATGCAGCCAGAGAGGAAATGAGGATCAGTGTTGTGCAGAGAGCACAAAAGTGGCCTTTGGGTCAGTAAATCCTAGCCCTGTCACTTTCTGGTGTACAGAAATACAGCAAGGTTGATAAAAGCGTCAAAATCAGGCGCAGCACGTTGTACATCTCAGATCTCATGTTTTCTCTCCATCCATTCTACTCTTCTTGTTTTCTTAAAGGAACGGTGCTTTGAAAACAATCCAGATTGATGTGGGACTGCAAATGTGATACCGGTTTGGACGTTATGGCAATGAATAGCGAACTGCAGCATGAGGAGGTTATCTTTCCTTCAGCACATGTAAGCTTTCAGAAACAATAAAAGGCATCCACACCATCTGTCATGCTGCGGCCTGCTTGGTTATCCCAGTTATTTATCATATTAGTGGGATTGGAGGAATGTTGCAATTTTACAAAACAGCTGAAAACATAACAGTGAAACTGAAATGATGGCGTATGATTTCAGGACTCTGCTGAAAAGTGATATCTGTTTCCTTAAAACACTGGAAAACCATGCACCGTGTCATTTACGTGACTAATGAATTTGTGCATTTAAGTGAGATTGAACCCTGAGAAACTATGTCCGATGAGTCTGCTCGTGCCTGGGTCACGGCCGGCTGGGAAACACACAAATAGCCACAAGAGCTGTAGTAACTTCAGGTATTGGGATTTAAAAGCTTTGGATTTAAGTAGAATGTGCTGATTAAATAATCTCCATCTAAAAAGTGTTTTCTTTCCTGGCCATGGCCCACCAGGCACTTCTTCATGTGACCCTGTATAACCCAGCTGCAAAACCTTCAGCCCCCTTTTCACAGAGTGAGGTAAGTGGTTCCATATTATGCCTGAAGGAATACTGTCAATCAAACTGTGAGAATCTTGGCTACATAATGACCCAACGACAGGCCAGAGACCATCACTTCAAGGAGTAACTAGGAATCATCATGTAGCTTTGTTATTCCTACTGCATGACTATACATCTTACATATGCATGTCTTATCAGGTACTGTCAATTGTATTTTTCTCTTTCCAATCAATGTTCTCTTTCTCCTTTTGGTTTTATCTGTTTGTGTAATCTCTGACATCACCGCAGGCAGAATTGAGGCTTGGGAGTTGTTATTGCTGTCCTGTCTGTCACCAGATGCCTCGGTTCAAATCAGGGACAGTTAGGTTACTGTAAGGATCTACTGTGGCTGGAAGTTTGATAGACAGATTATCTAGATAATAGATAGACTATATCTATCTATCTATCTATCTATCTATCTATCTATCTATCTATCTATCTATCTATCTATCTATCTATCTATCTATCTATCTATCTATCTATCTATCTATCTATCTATCTATCTATCTATCTATCTATCTATCTATCTATCTATCTATCTATCTAAACAATGCTTATTGTGAATTGTGCGATGAGTAGAGAAATGTAGGCAAAAGCAGCTTTTCAGAGCGATTAACCTAATGAGATGTGTACCTGAACCAACCCACTCTAATCCATGCCACAAATCATAGCTAAAGATCTAGAAAACTTAATGTTTCACCAATGAAATTTGAATTTCTCAGATATACAGAGAAAATATTTTATTACCATAATATTATTTACCATCCATTAGAAAATTACCTTTTACGAACTCCAGTATTCATATAAAATGTCCCTTACCTAGTGGAAAAAAGTTGTTTTCTTTCTTTTTTTTAATAGATCCAAAAAGACTTGTCAAACTGTTTTTCAAAGGAACCAAAGCTTCTGCTGCACTGTTGGCTTGCTAACTGTAAGCTAAGCTAAACCTGATCGCACAGGAAGTGAATATAATCAAACAATTAGCGGTAAAAGTCCCCCTGGAGACACAAGCATTACAGTATGATATCTTAGAAAAAAAACCTAAAAGCGTATCTGCTAAGAAACGGTTAATAAAATTGATGTTGGCCTCATGTCTATGATTAGCAGTGGTTTAAAACAGTGCAGCAAATTTACCTTTTGATATCATAATAATAATGTAAGGTTTTCATTTGTAAGATGTAGAGGAGTTAGCATGTTAATTTTGCAGGTTGATGTCAAAACAAGGACAGCTGTTGACCTTTTAATTTCAGGTTTCATGCCACGCTAGCTTCCCAATTATCTCAATTGGGACAAACACATTTTTTGAAAAACTAATAATCACTGATAAAAGCATTGTTACTTCAGGCAAAAGCTTATACTGTTCGCTATCAGCTTATCCCAGCTGTGCACACTTGTAACAAGGACGGTTATCCCACTGCCTCACCCCTATTTACAACATAACAGATTTTTAAGGGAATTTTATAATTGAGAATGACAAGTTGACCTTTGAGGATGAGATTTGGTGTGACACCAGAGAAGCTTAGCCAACTAATTCAGGTATTTTTATGAGAAGAAAAGATCAGAGTGAATGAGATGGAACGCAACCGTTCCACATTTCTGGAATTCTTGCCACCTCTGAGTGGAAATTGTTGAATCAAGTAAATCAACAGTCTGTTCCCCCCCACAGAGAAAGTTTCCTGAAAGTTTGCTTTTTTTTCAACACAGGTGTGCAAAAGCAAATGAATGTTCTGGTTAAATGTTAATCTCATTTAATAGATGTGTTGTTCATAGCTCAAGGCACATCTAGACTCTGAACAAACACACACACACACACACACACACACACACACACACACACACACACACACACACACACACACACACACACACACACACACACACACACACACACACACACACACACACACACACACACACACACACACCTCTAATTAGACTAGTGACACACATCACATCCAGCAATGCTACCTCCAACCTGTGCAGGACCTCCAGCAGTTAATCTACTCATTGCTAACATACCTTGTCAGACACTCTGGAAAAACCTGGTTGTTTTATTTTTGAGTCTTTGAATACATTAGGTTGGATGGTTGTTAAGCTCAACTTGAGTCAATGGAAGTGGCCACATAGCAGCCTTCGGCTTCCCACCGCATCCTCACTCCTGAGGACAATGACTAGACATGGCAGTTATTGCCTGGCCAAAAGACCAACACTTGATGTAGATAAAGGATTTAATAGGAGCCCATAAAAAAGATTGTGAATGGAAAGTAAATGTCACATGCAATTGTGTTACAAAGTCTACAGGGTTGTTGCTAGGGTATTTTATTTTTGAGGTACTTCAAGGGGTATTACTAGCAGTATCCCAAGCCAGCAGTATTGCTTGGTATAGGGCTAGTGCGAAGGGGTAGGTAAAGGGCAAAAGGATAGATATGGGTCTATTCCGAGTCCCTCAATGTAGCCTTAATGTAGAAAAGGAATGCAAATGCTATTTTATAGCTAGGTTTGCTATCAAAAGCGAGAGTCTGGTTGGCAATGCTGGTAGGAAGTCAGATTCAACCTGTATGAAGGTGGGACTCAGGGCCGATTCTGTGCATAACCTTTTTGGACAGGACTTCTAGGCACAATCGGGATGGAGGGAGTCCGATTTGGTGACCAAAGGATTCAATCTCTGCTTTTTGCAGATGATGTGGTGCTTTTTGCCTTTGTAAAACCATGATCTTCAGCTTTCCTTGGAGCAGTTCGCAACCAAGTGGGAATGAGAGTCAGCACCTCCAAATGTAAGACCATGGTTCTCTGTTGGAAGTTGGATGGGGGATGAGGTACTGCCTCAGGTGGATGTGTTTAAGTATCTCTATATGTTGTTCTGTCAGGTGAGAATAGAGCGTGAGATTGACGGATGGATCGGTGCAATATTGCAGTAATGTGGACTCTGTACTGGTTTGTTGTGATAAAGAGAGCTGAGTCAAAAGGGAAGGCTTTCCATTTACCGGTTTACCAATCTACATTCCAACCCTTACCATGGTCATGAACTGGGGGTAATGACTGAAAGAATAACACTGCAGATACAAGTGGCTGAAATGAGTTTCTTCTGTATGGTGGCTGGGCTCTCCCTTAGAGATAAGGTGACAAACTGTCATCTGGAAGGGACTCAGAATAGAGTTGCAACTCCTCCACATCAAAAAGCGTCAGGTGAGGTGGTTCAGGCATCTGGTGAAGATGCCTCCCTTGGGAAGTGTTTTGGGCATGTCCAACTGGGAGGAGGCCCTGTGGAAGACCCAGGACATGCTGGAGAGACATGCTGAGATCTCTTGGCTGGCATGGGAATGCCTCGGTATTACCCCAGCGGTGCCGAAGGAGGTGGCTGGGGAGAGGGAAGTCTGGGCCCCTCGGCTTGGACTGTTGCCCCCTACCTTGGAGAAGCGGAAGTTGGTCACAGTAGTCCACGTTTGATCTCATTATGTTGATTGTCGTGAAATCTACAGAGCCAGGCTGAAAGAAAATTAGTTAGCTAATTAGTTTGGAACCATCTCGCCCCTCACTAAAAAGACTGAAACGCATCAACTCAAGAACCATCAGATTTTACAACAGCCTGGCTTTAAGACTTTTTAACTCTTCAGGATCTTAATTTTAGTTTTTAATAATGAGTCTATGAATGGTATTATGCCAATTTCTTATTTTATGGTATCAACTTTCTTAATTTATGTTATTTGTGTTGCTGCTAATCTCTCAACCAATCTCTCTCAAGAATTTTCAGTGTTACGTTGGGAATATACTTCTGAGTCTGGATTTTAATTTACTGTCTGGATTGATCATGATTATGTATACATTTTATGTTCTTGTTTTATTTTATTGTGTGATGGTTGAGTGTCTTTTACTGTTAGTATGTAAAGTCCACTGCAACAAATTCTAACCAACTTTGTCGAAATGGCAATAAAGTATTTGATCATGACTCTTACTTTTAGATTCAGAATAGACCTTCACCCTGGAAATGTGTGTAATTGCAAAGTGGGTAAACATTTAAACCAAAGCTTGACCTTGGTTATCAAGCAGCCTAACTCAGCCATATCCAAAATGACCGAGCCTCGGAAGTCAAGTTACCCCTCAGGTGTTTGCTGCAAAACATTTAGTAATTCTGTGTTAACATGTACACATTAGCTACCCTGTAACCTGACATGTCCCTGCCCAGAACTGTAACTACTCTGTGTGTAAATATAAAAGTCAACATCTGGAATTTGCCTGTTTAAACATTACACACAACTATTTTTGTTAAAGTTATTATTTTGCTCTTGTTTTTTATTATCAATATTTTATGTCATCCTTTGTTGTTAGTACAAAAAGAAATTCAATAAATCCATATTTGGTCATTCCAATGTCAATCTAGTCATAATCATTTTTATGCTTGTAGAAATAACAATTTATTTCTCAAACTGACAGTATTTTAAAAACATTTGTGTTGCACTGTTGTCTGCTTTGCTCTGTTATCCTCTCTGAATAGCTAAATGCTCCATCTCCAGTTCCTTGTCTATAGATGTTAAAGTGACTATATTTCACTTGTTCAGTTAATACTAAACCCCTTCTACATGACACTGTCTAATCTTTAAACCCCTGCTGACCCAAAGACCTCTGCACATGATCAACCCTCCAAGGAAGGAAAAGTGAGTAATATTGTACCGTTTGATCTTCACGCTGAAACCCCCAGACGCCAGACTGCTGGATTAAATTCTGTCAACTCAAAGTCATTTGGTTTTAATGCAATGGGGGAGCCATTAACCAAACAGATAATGCAAAGATGACAGTTATTTACTAAATTGACAATAATGGATTGCTTTTGTCAAACACATGCCCATGTGGCAGAGTAGGGGGTCCTGTCTGGTATGTTTTAGTCATATAGTGGATGTGCTGCGTAAGTTATATCCTTAAATTGTTCATATTAAGTTAAATTTTGGTCATATAATATTAATCTCTGAACCCTCCAAAGCAGCTTTGCATGCAGCATCACTCCAAAAGCTTGTAATTATTCCTGAATAACAAAGACCAAAACTCAGAAGGAGTCGATCTTCCTTAAAACAAATATGTTTGGCTCACATGTTTATATTTTTGATTGCTTTGAATCCTGGGGGCTTGTCCATGAGCAGAGCTAATGGATAACAAATATGCACAATTCCTACTGCCGGTCAGACGAAAGTTTTCAAAATATCAATATGCTTTTAATCGCACATTTTCAAGTTTTCCTGTAACAAATCATTTTAGCATCTCATTCTTTTTATGCACATTTGAGCCAAAATTCGATTCGGAATTTGAAATTGGCTAGGAAGAGGAGAGTTTGTGGAAGAAGATGATTTTGGCTCTGCTATGCGAAAGATACATATCAAGTCCATCAGGTACTGCTGACCCGCATAAATGTACACATGGCAGATCAGCAGGATGTCCTTAGAAAATCCGGTCAATTTTCAATATAAAACACTCGTATTCCAACTGCTACATCAACATTACCTGTGAAGGCTGTGGGTGAACCAGGCAGAGCATTTCAGAAAAGATTTCACCCATATACAAGAAAATGGGTTTATTTAAAAAGTCAAAAAGCAGATTATTTGACACCACCCTTTGATTTTATAAGGATGATGGGAGAAAGTACAAAACATTGCTACAGTTCATGGAGCTGGGGATGAGCTCAAATCCACAAACAATATCCTCATGTGCTTCACCTGGTGCATCAAAGTGAGTCAGTACAGTAAAGACAGCTTTGCTGATGACATCTTGTGTTGATCTGTTGGGACTGTAGGCAAATTGATGTTGCTCCAGGATTAGTGCAGTGAAGCTTTAGTGTGTGTGTGTGTGTGTGTGTGTGTGTGTGTGTGTGTGTGTGTGTGTGTGTGTGTGTGTGTGTGTGTGTGTGTGTGTGTGTGTGTGTGTGTGTGTGTGTGTGTGTGTGTGTGTGTGTGTGTGTGTGTGTGTGTGTGTGAGAGCGTGAGATACAACATCTCCAGGATTTAACTCATTAAGCTCTCTGGAGGTTAAATTCAATCACTTGCTGTGGGTTTACCATGAGCATAGGTTTCAACAGTTTGTGCTCCTGTAGTGAATTCTTTGAAAGTCCACACACTTCCTCCCTAAGGCTCTGGCCTCAGGGAGGAAGTGTGTGACAGCACATAGCTCCTGAGCCATTCTCAGGAATTTCTCTCTCTTACACACACATGAGCACACAACCCAGGGATGTGTCAGCCAAGGGCAAGGCTGGAGATCAGAAGGAGGGTGAAAGTAGCGAAGGAGAGGAGGTGGAGGAGGACGAGGGGATCACGGAGAGGGGAAAAGCGACCTTGGATTGCACTCTCAACTTGGGAGGCCAGGGAGAACAAATGTCTTTGACAGTCAAGGAATGAATTTTCCTGTCGTTCTTACCACAGCAGCCTAATATGTCAAACCCTTCCTACAGTCTCAAAACCAAAGCATGCTAAAAGCAGATAAAATATAACTAAAATACTTTATTTGCAAACTCTTTTGAACGTTCACAAATTGTGATATCCCTGGGGACTTTTGCAGATGCAGGTTTCAATTCCAAACAGCTGTATAAAACAATCTGATATCCATTTGGCAAAATATTATCATTTTGTCCATCAAATACTTGCAAAGGACGCATTAAGGTCAGGAGTTGTTTGAAACACACACTTTATATTCCATGAAATCTGCACTCATTACTTGTCATGTGAAAGCCGCACTGCTCAGTCTAACTCAGCCTTTGCGTCTGTATCATGAAGAAAATCTATTTTTCAAGCTAGCCTCATATCAACCCCTTGCACTTAAACCCAGAGGCTTTAGAGGTGAGAAGTGGGCTTAGATAGGCCAATAAGAAACACATGTGACGCACATGAACAGCCGCTCTGATGCACGAATGGGTGCTTTTACCAACACATACTCCCAGCAGTGTTATGTTTCAGATGATCTATGCACAGATTTAGTTTGCACAGGTCATAATCAGTGATCTAGCCCTCATAACTTTATTGGCCATGGTACACTATACAGTGATGATGCAATGCTGCGTTTCATGCCTTCTCGTCAAACTTCACCCAGACAAATGTGCACAGCCTTCACTAAGGCTCGCAGCCTTGTTTAGTCTCCCACAGTCTCGAAAGAAAACCAAATGCAGATTCTGGCCAGATAATGCAGTCATTATTTTCTTTGAGAAGAAACAAAACACTTTTTCTGGCAACAAAATAATGCGCCTGGCAGCTTAACAGAACACAGCACCAAATCATGTTGATTCAATATGTATGGTTTGCAGTTCAATGAGTCTATTCTATATTATGTACGCTGCTCACCGATATAAATAAATCCAGATTGGGACATCGGTTTCAAATATTTTGTTTATTAAGTAATGGTTTCTCCAAAACAACATACTTTTTTTGACTCTGTAATGTTCTGAGTTGGTCTGTACCAAATGCCAGCAAAGAGCAATGAAAGTACTGACAATTCTTCCATTAACTTTACCTACTGTATCATGATGCAAAAGTTTTTTTTTTTTTTTTTTTTAGCATGAGATTTAATGAAAACAAAAAAACAAAAGGTGCACTGAAAATTCAGCCAAAAACATTCAACATCAACCAATGATAGCGATATTGGTGAGTTCTCCTTCCTCGGGTGGTTTTGTCAGCCGTGGTGATGTTTACTGGTTCATCTGGGTTTCCATGGCCTGAGCAGCACACTCCGGAGCATCCTGACAGATCTTCTCTAGCTGGTTGTTGATTTCAAAGTGGACAATGCCATCTTTCTGCTCAAGGAAGCCATTCATGCGTCCTTCAGTAAGCATCTGTAAGGCGATCTTCTCAGCCTTCGCTGGGGGAATTTCCAGCAAAGCTCCTAGTTCTTCAAACGTGATTTCTTCGGAGAGTTTACTAGCAGACAGGAGGTTGTGTTGAAGATGCTGGAGCCGTCTGCTGTGGTGGCTTTCTGGTGAGGCATCACCATAGCAGCAACTCCTGCAGCTGGTTTCCTCTGATGATACGGTCAAGGTACATCTTCTCCAGAACACCGTAAGCAGCAAAAGTATGCAAAAGTATTGTAAGTGTGTGCAAACCTGAACAGTAAAGTTGGACCAAGAAACCGCTTGATGTGAGGTGAATGCTGATCAATGTACTACCGTGCTGATGCCGGCAATATCAATAAAATGAAACAAAATCAAAGAGCTTAATAAAGAAAAAACAATTAAAATGCTTTCAGACACAAAGCCAATTCAATTTGCTGGTTTGCAACAGAGGTAAAGGTCTGGAGGCTGATTCACACCTTAAAAAGACTTGGTCAAACAGGTGCGTTGGAGTAGGTAGGAGTGAACCAAGGAAAAAAAGGGGTCTCCCGCACACTGTTAAGTCAAATGCAAAAAACTTTAATAAGGTAAACTAACAAACAACGTTTCGGTCAACAGGACGTTTCTCAGGCAGAGAGTTTGCAACAGAGAAATACCATTTTTAAATAACACAAGTCAACATTCAGACAAATTTTTGGATGCTTCAGAACCTCTAGACAGGTATTTGTTCTTTGCCGGGTGGCTGTTCCTGTCACCTGTCTCTCGCATTCCCAATTTTACATCCAAACTGCTCACAAGAGCTGCAGGACTTGCCGACTGGCTGTTGCCTAATATGGAGCTGCACATATGAAAAAATCTCCATCTCTTGTCCATTGCTATCATGGCTATAAATCAAGCAAGGCTGAGACGTAGGCTTCACCCTGACTAGTCTGAATTTGTTCCTAAACATTGTTTCGAAACAAAACCAATCTGCATTCGCAAAAAGCATTTCAGATCTGTGCTGGTAAAGATCTCCATCCATATTACAGCCTTTTACAGAAGGGGAATGAATGTGACTGGCTGAGTAACACTACTGATAGTACTTCACCTAAGGTACTGATGTTATGTGGAAATGACTCAGATCTAGGATTCGATGTGTAGCTAACATCCTTTTACTCATGGTGGTAATGCCACAAGTGGTCAGGTAGACATTCGAACGCTGCAACACTCTGGAGAACAACCACCAAGGGAGAGCAAAGAATAAAACGTTAACATGTGCAACTCATTGACCAGACTATGTGGCAGCAGGGGCAGCATTTGCCGTTAATCATACTAGGGGGGGCTACCAGATTTTGCATTCGCATAGACCACTGCCACCAAATTCGTGGGTTCTACAGGATGTGCGGTAGCTGCATTTTCTTGATTATTAGTTGCTTCAAAACTTGAACTGGAACAATTTCATTCTAACTTTTTACCGTACATAATCTATAGGAATATAGATTTGTGAAAGTTGAAAAAAACGGGGAACTAATCAGCATTGCACCATCTATCACTACAAGTAGTTGAGAAACACACTTAAATACAGAAAGACAGGCTCTTATTCATCACGTAGGACTGGGCTGGGTTTACTTATAGCTATCTTGCATCCATATGCCTATTAGTGTCCCCGTAGGTAACAAAATAATGTGAAGTGAATTTCTTCACCTGCTTGAGTGGACGATGGCACACAGCCCAAAATTTGTCTGCACTTACAGCAGGTAAGCCAGATATAAGCTAGAAAGACAAATTATGTTGTCTCCCGCTCCAATTATGGTCTATTTCCTTGATAGGGTGTTCAAAGAGATTTGGTATCCCTTGATATATTCCTTAGCATTAAAATAGTTGGTCCAAAGGGATACAAAGAGAGGGTTTTTTTTTCTTTTTTCTTGTCTTGCTACACGCGGCAACCACAGGATTTCTTCATTTTGCTGACATAATTTTAGACAACCTAATAATATGGGCTGTATGTGTTAAAGAGCATGGTTCAAGTAATGGCACACCCCTCTAATGCTTACATCTCATGTCAAGTGTTCGCTCCAGAATTTAAGGCAACACCAAAATCAAACTTGTCTGCAATACATCATAAACTGTAGGTTTTTTTTTTTTTTTTACTGATATTGAAAAGACATAAAGTACATAACTTTCTTTTTAGAATTTTACGAACAAGTAAATGTCTGCAGATATGAAATCCTAAACCAAGTGTTGCATATGCTGTTCATTTGGCATCACAAAATGATGAGAAAATAAAACATTTTAAAAAGTCCCACTGAGGATGAGGCTCAGGCTAACTCAGGTCTATATCGCACCATTTCAGAGATACTGCACTTTGGATTTGTGAGATTACTATTTTACGTGAAAGTTTTGAGGTTGTGTGAGAATCTCACAATGATCCTCTTGCTTAAACCAAATGACTTTTGTTGTTTAGATATCATCAAGGACTATTTCATTTATTTTATGAACCCTCATCTTGTTGTTCCCAACAACAACAAAAAAACAAACAGCCAAAGTAGAAGGTAGAGTCAGCTCTTGTCTATATGGCCTCAGCCTGACTTACATACGACTTAAGTCAGTGTCTCCATTTTAGTTTCTTAGTCATAGTCTTGTCCTAGGTCTATCATATGGGAGTGCTGTTGTTTATACAGTATAGTTGGCCAATGTCAGCTTTGTATAGCACATATTAAAAGCCTATGGCCAACCAAAGTGCTTTAAAAATCATTATCAATAAAATCAATAAACATTCAAATTAAAGCTGCAAGTTTAACGGGCCCTCGCACCCTTGTGCACGTTCAGGCGTGCTGCAGTGGAAGCGCTTGTATGACTTGCATGTAGATTCTTCAGGCCTGGACCTTTAGTGGATGACACCAGCCACGACTCTCTATACCAAACCATTCAAAAGTTATGGCAGATATCGACCAATCAGATGAAGGGGCGGGGCTAATTTGCACCAATTATGGTCAAGAACTCAAAACCGAGTCCGATGACACCACCCACGACTCTGTATGTCATACCATTCAAAAGTTATGCCACAAAATAGGGACTATCAAATATCGACCAATCAGAAGAAGGCGTGGGGCTAATTCAGGCCAATGAAGGTCAAGTACTCAAAACCAAGTCCGATGACACCACCCACGAGTCTATGTCAAACCATTCAAAAGTTATGGCAGAAAGTAGGAACTATCGGCCGCTCGGTGGCGCAGTGGGTTAAGCAGCGGGCCATATACTGAGGCTACAGTCCTCCTCCTGCAGCGGTCGCGGGTTCGAATCCAGCCCGCGCACCTTTGATGCGTGTCTTCCACGTTCTCTCTCTCTACCCCTTTCCAGTCTGCATCTCCAATAAAGGGCCACTAGAGCCCAAAAAAACCTTTTAAAGAAAGTAGGAACTATCAAATATGGACCAATCAGATGAAGGGAGGGCGCGCTTTTTGGCGTCTATCATCGCCACGCACATTTTGATGTGTAACACACCTGGGTGCACATTACGGTTCAGGCGAAGAAGCGGCTGAAGAAATGGCATAAATTGCGCCAAAATTACATGATTAATTCAAAATGGCTGACTTCCTGTTCGGTTTCGGCCATGGCGCCAAGAGACTTTTCTTTAAGTTGCGACATGATACAGGTGTGTACCGATTTTCGTGCATGTATGTCAAACCGTATTATGGGGCTTGAGGCACAAAGTTTTCTAGGGGGCGCTGTTGAGCCATTAGGCCACGCCCATTAATGCAAACCATTAAATATGACATTTTTCGCCAGGCCTGGTTTGCGTGCAAAATTTGGTGACTTTTGGGGCACGTTCAGGGGGGCAAAAAGGTACTCGTTTCGTCGGAAGAAGGAAAAAAAAACAATGAAAATTCCTAGATACAATAGGGCCTTCGCACTGTCAGTGCTCGGGCCCTAATTAGACAAACGCCAAGGTGAACAAAAAGTTTTAAAGACGCGTTTTAAAAATGGAGAGGCTATGGGCAGACCGCACAGAGAGGGGCAATGAGTTCCACAGAGCCACAACTGCAAAACCACAATATCCTCTGGTCTTCTTGAGGGATCGAGGTCCATTTAGTCATTTTTGAATTAGGTCTCCAAAGATTTATAATGAAATCAATACCAGATATTTACTTTGTGTTTCAACCACTTTTCCCACGATCCTCTTGATATTCTTCTTGACACATTTGTATGTCAGATTTTAAACTGTGTCATCTGTCTTAGCCGGCCCTTTTTTAATTCCCTGACTGTTCCTTTATTGTCCTTCTGTTAGCCTCAATTACCGGGCAGCTGCCAAAATAATTGTCTTTTTCTCTACTTCTCATGTAGCACTACCTTGTTTTAGGGAGCAGTGCATTTACATCAACTTGACAACTTGTGTCCCGCATTCTCTCCGTCACTTTGTAATGCTTGATATATTTTCAGTGATTTTTGCCGTCCTTGACAGGTTTTGTGGGTTCGACTATACTGACAGATATTTGTCCCAGAATGGGAAAAGGGGATTTTGCATCTACAGTGCAAGGCATCTGTGAATTCATTAATTTGTTCTATATGTGTCCTGCAAAAGGGTGTGGATGTTGGTGTGTGTGTGTGTGTGTGTGTGTGTGTGTGTGTGTGTGTTGAAACCCTGAAGGTTCATCTGTTCAACACGTGCCCGGGAAGTTCTGTCATCACCTCGATGAAGAGTGGAGGAGCGAGGGAGAACAGCGGTGAGAAGTAAAAGAGGAGCGGAGACAGATGGAGAACATCAGGGGAGGGAAAATCTATAAAGAGTGAAGGAAATGAAGGGGGGATTTGAGGCATGGTGAAAGTATGGGTGGAACGAACAGCGTCAAGGGGAGGGGTGGAAACTCTCCAAGGGGGTCTTGCTGACAAAAAAGTTTGGCTTGTATCCACGGAACATGCCTCCTATGTGCTTGGTCCATCTATCACTCTGCCTGCAACACTTTTTACCCCCAACTGCTGTCTCGTCTCTCATCCACCTCAATACAGAAGTTATAAAAGCCAGTCAGTCAACTGTAGAATGTTGAGCCATTTTAATTATCAAGTGAAATTCAGACACATTCTTTTAGCACGTTTTGAAAGTCATTGTGTTTTTAAATCACTTATTCTGCAACTGTGGAATCCATAAGTTGTAATGCCTGGAATCTTTAGAAATCTCCATGAATAGATCGTGGCGTTTTGTCTGTCGTGTGGTGAGACAGCTGAGCTCATGACATCACATGCAGCATCAGTAACTGTATAGGAAGAACTGTACAAACCCTCCTTCAGCCAAGCCTTTCCCAAAGAGTTGCAGAGCTTCCGACGGGCATCACTAGCAATTGTCTATACCTACCACTGAACAAATAACTATGACCCTAAATATACATACATTTCCTGATGTGGTACAAAAGAACCTCCCTCTCTTGTAGATATGTCATAAATGTCAGATCTAGCCATAGAAACCAAAACCTCTTGTTAACCACGAGAAGTTTATTTCTACTGCAAAGTTGGGCATCTGAACATGGAAGGAGACTGGAGGTTGACTCACTTTTGGAGCCAGCCTGTAGTGGTCAGTAAGTGCCAACAGCAGTTTAACTTCTGTATTGACACTAATGCAGACCAATACTAATGTAGCACCATCTAAATGCAGCAGACGTTTCTGATTCAACCTCCAAAACAACATTTGAGAAGGGATATCCTGCTGCAAATGTTTGCCAACAACTCCATTGCTTCTCTGATGTGAATTGGCTGAAGGAGCTGGTTGCCATGGCTAACTTTAATTGATACAAGGTGGGCATGTCCCATCTGGCTTCCAAAGCCTGTGTTTTCCAGCCATTTGCAACATGGGGCCGCGCAGTATGAAGAAAAAGAGCCTTCAAAACCACTATTCAGAAAACTTATCACAGTTTGTTGACTAATTCTTACAGTCTGATTGTGTATCAATCAAAGAACAGCAATTTTCGTACTACTACCAGTTTGGCCTCAGACCAGCACGCCCAATGTAGCCCCTTGATGGAAATCCCGTTCAACAGCCAAACAGTTCAATATTTGGAGTGCATGGACATTTCCTGAGTGCAAAATGTTTTTTAGCACTGACTGATGGCCCTTTTAATTTCATTCTTATATAACAATGAGAAATAAAGATCTAATCTAATGTAATCTAATCTTATTATATCATTTATTGTTCACAAGGACAGCAGTCAGTTTTTTAAATGTTTTCCTTTATCTTACTTGCTTAGTACAAATCAGATAGATCCACTTCCCCTTCTTTCGAATGTATATTTCCACCTCTCCAGGTTTTTTCAACCACCTAACTTTTTCATTACAGATCCCAATGCCATCTGCAATCATCATAGTCCATGGATACTCCTCTCTGATCTTATCTGTCAACCTTTCTATCACCATGGTAACAAAAAGAAGCTTTGGTCCAATCCTTGATGCAGTCCCACCTCCACCTGAAACTCATCTGCTACACTAACTGCACACTTTGATGTCGTCATTCTACCTTAATACATGTTCTGTACCTCTCCAACTCACTTTTGTGCTACTCCAAACTTTCTCGTGCAATATCACAATGCCCCTTTGGCACTCGTAATAATTTAACAGGTCCAAATAATTTACAGTACATCTTTCAGAGAAACAATACTAACTATTCAATGTAAGTCATGAAGTTTTTAGCAAGCAAGGGAGTGTTGGTTGATCCTAATGAGCTGTGGCTAATGGTAAAGTGTGTCAGGGCTGTAGCACGACAGCTGCTCTAACTCCCCCAGGTCTGCTGGTGGGTGTAGAATAATAAACTCACAGGTGGGTTCAGGTGAGCAAGCAGCAATTAAACAACGTATTTGTAAGTAAAGACATTAGTTGTTTACTAATTTGTCAAACACACAGGGCACAATATAGTTCTCCATTCTTATTTACCCAAAGAGTTGTTGGATATTCCATCTTGATGACCTTTTAAATATTTGCAGTCAGTCCGCAATGATTTAGAGCAGATGTTAAATAAGGCTCTCACCATTTGTCCTAATTACCCACTTATTTATGTGCATGATGTTTCAGTTACATAATACGTGCCCATAAAGGAAACCTTGTGACTGGGATCAAATGTTAAGAAATATTTATTCTGGCTCTTATTTCACCCACTTTTTTTTGCAACCAGGATTAAATAGAAACAAACTCTCTTTACCTGATTTGTTTTGCTGCTCACCATGCTGCGTTAGAGTCCAGTGAGGCATAAAGTCACCAGAGTGTTGCCATACTGTGTTGTGGTGTGCTGTGCTACCCACAGCTGCCATTCACAGGTTGGTTTAAAAACCAGAGATGAGGGAACAGCCATCAATCTCTCCATCTTGTCCCATCTCTGCATTCTTGATAGGGGCTTTTAATGCAAACACAGTCCATGAATCAGGCTGAATGCATGCAGGCACTGAGACAAAAACACACATTTGTGCATGTGGCACGACACCATAGATTTCTCCAACCAAGCACACCATCATCATTTCTTAAAATATGTAAACATAATGATGACCAACAGGCTTTATGCTGTCTTCCGCTGAGGTTATTTGTTTAGCTGAGTTTGCTCCTGACTTTCTGGGAAGCTGTGCAAAGATTTGGTGCTTGTTTGAATTTATGTAACGTCGATGTGGAGACAGATTAAGAACAAATAAACACTGGAGAGAGAGAAATATACAGAGTCAAAGACGGAGAGCCAAACGGGGGGAAGCTCATGAAAAAGAAAAAAGTGCATTGTGGTGCTAACTTGAATCAGGGAAATTGTTTCATCCGTGTTCACCTGGGTTCCTCCATATCTGCACCTCGAGAATGTCAGTGTGCACTCATGTGTGTACATGTGCTGTGATGACATGTCATGGCTCACCATGTTCTTGCCAGCTCTAATTCACCGTCACCAGGCTGCTGTCTTGGCATCTCACACTCAGCCACCAAGGCAGCCAACTCCCACAAATCCTCTGTGTGTGTTGTGAAAGAGGAAAGAACAAGAACTGACACTGAAAGCAAGTAGAGCATCTGGTAAAAGTATAATTTTTCCTTCCACTTTCAAAAATGTCATTTTGCAAGGAAGGTTTTTAAGCTGTTGGATGGAACTTTACCATCTGCGTGCAGATGCAGGGAGGACAGGAACTGAGATTAAATCTGCTGAGATGAATGAGTCCCCAAGGACCAAAGTCCTCAGTAGATCCCCCTCTGGATAAGCTCCCAATTTTCCCCTAAATGTGCTCTCACACCCCTCGGTTTCCCTAATTTTGTTTCATTTCCTAAAGGTAATGGGTAAATGTATAAACGTGTCCAAACAACAGCATCTTGATAGTAAAATTCGTGTGGGTGCAGTGATTATGAGCAGCACAGATATCGTCCATTGCATACGCACAAACTATTCAATTTTTTTTTTCTTTTACAAATATTCCCTGGATTTGTTATATAAAAACACAGCTTGAAAAACTTCAGAGGTCAGAGATGGTTCATGGCAGCAGCAGGACTTAATGATTAATTCACGAACAGATGAGAAATCTGCTGGATGTAAATGGATTACATAAGATTACAGATCCCTCTGTGCCGGTGTAAATGGTGAACTGGAGTTATCTGCTATCTGCTTATCTGCTATCTGTTAATTGGCTGCTCTGTACTCACGAAGCGGGATACGGAGACTGCTCGGTGAGTTTTGTCATGGGAGTGCCTACTCCCTGTAGTTCCACTCGCTCCCAGCTGAACACGACCCACGTAGGTAGAAAGCATCAGAATAACATTTCATTATGACTGGAAAAAATTCACATTCTGTAGAGGAGTTTGTGCATAGGTTGGTTGCTTTTTTTCCATCCCAGATGCAGAAGACCTCCATATGTGACACAAAGCTGGTAAAAGAAAAGTGAACATAATGTGGTCAAAGGAAATGTAAACTATAGTACTTACCTACTTACATTGGACCTTCACTCCTCATAAAGCATAGGTCATCAACGACTGCCCCTCCTGATCAGCTGTCCCAATCCAGTCTTGTAAACTTCACATCCACATCCACGTCCTGCTGCCAAGTGTTTATCAGTCTTCCTTGTTTTCTTTTCCCTTGGGGTCCCCATGTTATTGAGTACCTTGTGATGTTGGTTGCTGGTTTTCAAAAGGTATGGCCTAGCCAACTCATCTCTACCTTGGTTGACATTGCCAATGCTCTTTGGTCATTGGATTGAAAGGATCGGCGTGGGTTGGCGAAAGTCTGGGTCCTTTTCATGGTAACTTTCCAAAACAAAATCACATTTCTACTCCATACAGCTGCACTAACTTAAAAATTAAGCTAAAGAGGCTCACCTTGATGTTCACATGATTTCCACCATGCTGCAGAGACATGTGAAAGACTCCAGTTCCTCTGATGCTTCAACATCAAGTCTCCATCAGCAACATGAAAAGGTACTGAAATCAGCAATGTCAAAAACTGTAATTTCAAGCGTGTTGCCTGCATTTTTGATTCAGTGAAATTCAAAACATGTATGTGTCATTGCATTTACATCATTTTTAAATAATCTTGACTTTTATACCAGCATCTTTGAAGGCTCAAGTTCCAGTATCCCAGTTGGGAATTTGAGCTGAATATCACCCCCATTCTAAACCTAAAATCCAGATGGTTTCTTCATGAATCAACGTTGGTGAAAACTGTGGCTAATACAGTTTATTAGGGCTTCATACTGTTGGTTTAGGATTTCATCAGCTGTACAGCTGCTATTAGTTTGTATGTTTAAACTCCCGCATAATGTATGAGCAGCTGATATCACTATATACGGCTTACATGACAAACCCAACCAATGCATAAATGTACAGCAACTGGTTTCAAAACTATTTGCATTAAAAGGATGTCGACTCAGATGTGATGAATCCCAATGCTGACTTCAAAAGTAAATGTAATGCAATCAACAGTACCACATTTCATTGCAATCCTTTCATGAATAGGTACTTTTCTGAAAAAGTACACATGAACAACTTGATGGTGTAAAAGAAGTAGTCAGGACACCACTAAAGTCAGGATTCATCAACTGGTGATATACCAAGCTGAATAAGTTTTAGTATTGTAATTTGACTCATAATCTCAAATATATCAGCTGTACTAGCTCATATAAAGATACTTTAAGAACCTGCTGGGCTTTTAAAAAGCCATTTTTGAAGTCAAACAGTAAAGGCTCTCAATGTAACCATACCACTCCAGACCACATGGGGCAGCATATCATAAAGTTATAAGTTAGCCCCTGCCATAAGACACAAAGTAGCAGCCACTAACTCCATTATTCATGTTTCATTTTCTGCAAAGGAAGGATTTCTACCTTACCCGTGGTTATCAGCCCATTCTTTGCTTTTTCATTTGATTTGGCTCGATTTGGTCTAGATATTTGGCATGCAAAGACATCTGTTAGCAGTCAGTGGCTCAATAAGCTTTAAACCAAAGGTAACATTTAAGAACAGGAAAACCCCATTAAACCTTACCAGAAAATATCTAAAAAAAAACACCTCATGGTCTGGAATCTGATTATTTGTACAGATGAAACCAAAATAAACTCAGAGGTGTTTACGGCTATACTTCCTATTCATATTCAGTGAAATGATACAAAACAGGACGGTGCTTCACAGTGGCAGATGGATAATGACTTGCAACATGTTGCGAAAGCAAGTCAATACTTTTTGAAGGCAACGAAATGGAATATTCGTCAATGGCAGAGGCTCAACATACCAAATATTGTCTAATCTGAAAGATCTGAAAAACATTTGAAGTGGAAAAAGAGCAGACGGGTGAGGTGGAGCTCAGGACAAAGTAACATGAAGCGTTTTCACCCGCACACATACACACACATACCCATAAATACATGCTTACTCACTTAGCAGAGCCTAAGTTCCTAATGAAAGCTTTCATTATGCATATATGGCCACTACTTAGACCGTCTTGCAGACTAATGATACCCATTTGCACCACTCTAAACTCTGACACCAAAGACTCTGGCTGTAAATCACTCACTACACGTTGCACTAATTAATAAAGCCTTGCCAGACTTTGTGACTCTGGGGAAATTCAATAATGTTCACAGAAAAACCTTCAAAGTCAAACTTGATTATTGCAACAAAGAAGCTCAGGAGTTTGCTGTTGCTGACTCAGTAGCAGGGTATTTTGAATGTGTTTATGCTTATGTGAAAGTTATGTGTGTGCAAAGTGTTGAATATGTGGATTTGTTGCCTCGGGCTTCTGGGGCTTCAGCCCTCTCAGTGGGAATGCACCCTTGTAACTGCCGAGGTCAAAGCACGATGACCCCCAGACTACCGGGGGGTTAAAGGTCCTCCATCCTTAAGGGAACTAGTGGCGACACCCGGGACCTACAAGCCTGAGTCAACAGACATTGAATTTGACAAACCAAACTTTAGGCGAACATTGTTCTCATTCGTCCGCTGACAGATCCAAAAGTTGCATCACTTAGGATCAGGTCTGCTCCCTAATCAGCTCTGAGGCCTCTCACAAAGACTTTCAACCTTTTTCGCAGCTCGCTGGGTTTATTTGTTGCCCCAGTGGCCTAAGGACACAGCGTGGTGTGACCTCAGCTCAACAAAACCAAAACAAAGACATTAGAGGGGTCAGATTTTGCATGGAAGTGTATTAAGGACAAAATAAATAACTTTGTATCAAATATGAAAGTTCTGAGATATACTGTATGAGATAAAGGAGTTTCTTTTTCACCCATGGCAATTTTTTTGGTGTACTTTTCATTCTTCATCACAATGCAAGTGCTGATTAACAAGTTGGTCTGCAATGATGCAGGCCTGAATGTCTGCAACCGTTTAATGGATTTGAATAACATTTTCTGTAAACATTTTTAGTCAGCAGTGGATAAATCCTGCTGATTTAAGTGAACTCTTTGCAGCGCATAATCTTTCTTAGTTTATAGATTATATGATTGAGTGTGCTGTTAATTTTACCAACAGACAGCTGCAACTGGCTCTGAGTTCTTCTGGAGATGTTTGGGTAAAGCTTAGCTAAACAGTCAGAAACAGCTAACTCACTTCCTAGTTTAAGTCTGCTTGGCAGGGCTAACCAGGGGAGCCCAACGGGCCCTTGCATGTCAGCTACCATCCACTGCAGCCAGTCAAACCACCTTCAGCCCAAACCTTTCTTTCTAGATTGACTAATCAGACTTTTAGCCAAATAGTAGCTTTGCTGCTAGGCAATGGAGCAACTGTGGTTTCCCATGGAGGTCTGCCAGTCCTAGTTTTAGCTTTGGTAGTACTAATTTCAGATGTTGTTTTGGTAGTGACAACTGAAACAACGATAGATGATGGTAATATTAATAAGCACGAGTTAAGTCTCAAATAGATAATTTGCTGTAACTGTCGTAGGGTTGGCCTGTCCCACCAGCAGCCAGGCTTGCCTTTTGCCCAACCATTTTTTACATTTTTTATGTCAAAAGGGGAAAGAGGGCGTCACTTACTGCTAATACGGTGTCACTCAAAGGCCTAAACATTTTGTCTTCTAACCAACTCTTTAGAAGACCTACTGTATGCATGACACCGTAGAGGGTTTGTCGGTTTTTATAACTGAACAACCACAATTGGACTATCCATAACTGCACTAGGATATTTGTGACCACGGGGGGAAAAAAGGACTGATGTAGAAATAACCTTGCCTTGCCTTCTGTTGTAAAAGTATCTCTCATTCTGAACAACCTTCAACTGTTAAAATACAGATGCACAAACCTGGCTATTTAATAGGAGTCTCTTGCAAATCTAGTTTGGGAGTGTCCTTTTGCAGAAGTCAATCAAATTAAGCACAATTTAAAGTGTTTAGTCAGAGACTAAATAGGTTGGCTGTTGGTTTGATGGATGTGCATTTCCTGCCAACCAGCTCCCACTCTAACATGAAACCATACATCATGCTTGATTATGTCTCTCTTTTGTGCGCCCTACAGCTCTGACACCTCCACCAGTTAAACTGATTGCTAGCAAGAAGCATCACGAACATACGTCTGCAGCTTTTACCGTCGCATCCATGAGTAGAGCAACGGCCTGCTAATCCCATCAGGGCCTTTTAATGTTGTTACTCTTCTCTCTACAAATCCATTTTTCAAAGCAACTTAAAGCTCTTTTCCTGCTCCCTGCTTTACTAATCTTGTCATATTGTATAAAAAGACATGTTTTCTGAAAGTAATTCCCTTCAACAGTCTGTACTTGAACCAAGACCACCTAGGAGATATTTTTGAGTAGCCAATTGATGCAGCCATCCAAGAGGAATAAAGACACTATTCACTGCCTTTTGGCTGCATAACTGTTGACTTAGGAAGGGGGGGATGAAAACATAAAAACATATGCTGATTTAGTCTATATAAAATGAATTTAAATGCAAGTTCTGAGTAAGCTAATTGAAAATAACACAATTTTAAGCAAATGCTTTTACTCCCTCCTCTATGACGTCTTTGTCTGCTGTGGTGATTGATCCTTTTAAATGCGTTTTAATCTCTCTAGTGTGGCACAGTTTGCCCCTAACACCCTCTCTTAATACCCAAAAATGTCCTACAGAAAGCCAGGGCATGTTATCCACACCCCGCTGAGTCATAATGAAATCCAACCCCTGGCAAAGCTCATGGTCCATATAGCAGCAAAAGCCACCCTCTTTGGACCCACAGGGGGGGTTAGTCATGGAAAGGAGGGTGGAAAATGACCGTTGTAGCCAACATAAGCTACAGCCTGTATCCCTGCGCTCTCATGCTCTGCTCTGTCAGGCCATTTAGACTAGATGCAGGAGAGAATCTGCACACAGAGAGGTGCCATACAGAAATCAGGATCCAGCACCAATTAAAGGGCCTGCTATATAAAGATAAATTGTCAATTTGGCAAAACTGACTTTTATGATGAAATATTTGCATCTTATTATCATAAATTTGGCTATTTAAAAAGTAAAAATAATTAAAAAGCATGTGGTTGATCATTTCTTAAACTCTCTCCAAGGCCATAAAAAAGTTAATTAAAAACACAATTAAAGCAAGATTTAAGTGTGGCAAATGCTTCCCCCCATGTGTAAAGTCTGCTACCAATGAAGTGTTTGCAAGTTGAGGTTAAATGATAAAGATAAATCTCAGGATCGAATAAAAGTATAATACTTTCAAACCAGTAAAAATGGAATCAAACAAAATGAAGCTGAAGGTTATCACACCAGCTGGAGCATTTGAGGGGGCAGTGGTTTGTGTTTGGAAGGACTGGGATGGGGGGAATCGTAATGGCCTGATTAACCTCGTTTGCTCGAGTAACCATGGGCGTGTTTGTGTATGTGCATATATCCATGCATGAGTTTTCTTTCCGAGTCTCTGTATGGTTGGTGCATATGCATGAGTATTTGCATACTACATAAACTGTTAAGTTTGCTGCCTCCTATCATGACTACATTCATTACAACTAAGGCAGATCAGCCTGTCACACGCAGATCCTAATGTTTCTGCAAATTTTAAAGGCAGACCTATTTTACACCCAGAACCCGAAAATCAGTTGGCCTGCAATGCCTGGAGCTAACCGCACATCCATCACGTCAAGCAATGTGAAATTTATTTATAAATCATCTTTTTTTAAATAAGCAGGTTAATTACAGGGCGGTCTACAGAGCAGCAGACGACATCATTCCGTCGCCTCGGGGTCTCTCGTCAGCCACCGCCAGCTACATGAGGGAAGACTTTTTTTTTGAGCACTGAGGGCAGAGTTTGGCAGAGTGGCGAGAAAATAGTAACAACTGCACACTGGGCTCAGTAACACAAAGAGCTGTTATACAGTAACAACTGATGCCCCACATTCTGCTGTGCTTCAGGATTAGACGAATCTTTGTTTTGTAATCCGTGCCACATGTTCATTGTGTGGGATTACTTGACATTTAATGATATTCTGGAGAACGATATGCAATGATTCTTATTACAATTCACAATGTACAATTACAATTACAATGTAGTTTTTTAAGCACCAATGTCGATCACCGCTAGAAAGCAATTTAATCTGCTTTTACGAGCAGTTTCGTTTCAAAATAAGACATTCTTAAATAGTAGTCATTTTCAAAACTCCACTGTATGTACACTGTGTACTGTTCTATACATTCATGAATGGAATGACTGTTTACATTGTTGATGTAAATCCTGACCTCGTTGCTCGTTGCACAAGCCATCCATCAATCCATCCATCCATCCATTAACGTCCGCTAATCTGAGCTCCTGCATAACATTATGGGATACAATATTATGTGAGGTAGACAAAGCACTACAACCGGCCTGTAAATCAATCTTCATCATGGAAGCAGGAAAAACTGCAGCTCCTTGACTGACCACTGAGGGCTGGCTCCAAAAGTCAGTCAACCTCCACTGATCCCTGTGATAAAATGTCAGAATGTACAGCATGAGTTAATTTATTTACAGTCCTGTACAAGAAACGGTTTTGGTCTCCGTGGCTAGATTTCCCTGCCATGCCAATCGTACGCAGTGTGATTTTTTAATAAACATTAGGTAAGATTATACAAAGCCACAATTTATTTTCCATGCATTTTGTGGCAAGAGTGGCCTTTACTAACAGTGGTTAGACAGGAAATGGTAATAACGAGGGGGGAAAAAAGACATGCACCAGATGCCTGTTCATCCAAATAACTACCACAGATTATTTATTTCATTTATGCATAATTACTGGTGTGATTTTCTTCTCCTGAGCTCTGTATTTTGACTCAATAGAGCACGATCAGTATTCTCTTCTAATTAATATAGCTTGTTGTGATTTTAATTGAACTGGACAAACCACTGTGACAGGTTCTTGGTTGGTCTGGAAGGATCTGTGAGCGAAGCTGAGCTATGCAGCTGGAAGCAGCTACTTTTGCCGCTACTCAAAGACTGGTAGCCAGGCCCACATGGACAGTGGGCCTGACAGCTTCTAGCTCGTTGGCTGTTAAATCTTGTAGAAGCCAGAGCAGCTGGTTCCTCCAGTCTAGCCAAACCAGAGGACCAGCTTCACCCACAAACCAATCCATGACCCTTCCATGTTGACCAGCTGGATCAATGAGTAGCCGGCTGTGCTATTTTGTGCAGTTTCTAGGTCACTAGGCGAGTGAGAGACTGCAAGTCACGCAGAGCTCAGTCCTAATTGACCCTTTGTCAAGCCCCGCCCCAGTTGCTAGGTCGGACAAAACTGTCATCTCTCCCGTCCACTCCCATTGTAAAAACAGGGTTTTACATCACTTTATTTCTAATTATTGGAAGAAAATCAATAGAGGTTTTCGGCAAAAATTAGATCTTTTGATTAGTTTAGCTGATAGCACGTTGGAAGGATTGAACTGCGAATGCGGCCGTCCACATAGCTTTATCCAAAGCAGACATTTTTCGTAATTTACCGCTGGTTTTGGGATTAAATATATTCCTGTGATTCTCCCTGGGTATCAGGTGTCACTTTTACAAGTGCTCCAAAAACACTGCTAAACCATTTTAAGATAAATAAATAAAAGCTTTCGTGGTTGTAGCCTGCTAGCGAGCCGACTTTGTTTTGGTTTTGTTTTTAACGGATCGGATTTCTGCCAGTTTAGGGATAAAAATTGGCTGCACCCTCACTGCACTGTGTGCAGTGTGTTCCCAAGTGTTCTTTTTACTAATACAAAGTTTAAAAAAAAAAATCCAGTGATTTAAATTTCGATACAAGGCAAGTTAAAACAGCGCTTTTTCCATTGATGTGAACGAGAGAGACGGCTATTTTGTCAAACCGGATATTCTGTCCGGAAGTAGCAACTGAGAATTAATTTTCTGATTGGTCAGTCAGGGACCAATCAGAAGGCTAACAAATGCTCCATTCCAGCTGCAGCAGTACTTGTTTCAGATGTCCTTTTGGAGCTCTGAAACGAGGTAACATGAGTTAGCATCATAAATTAGCAGGAGTTACTCTGAGCTAGAATAGCTAGCTTGTGGTAACTAAGATGGCTAAGTCAGCTACTTCTCACTTTTACCATATTTGGATTAACTGGGGTTGATCGGAGTTTGCTTCTGCCAGTATGGTGTTGTCTAGAGCCCCCCAAAAATATAGCTTTAAATTGGCCTATGTGTGACATCACAAATGATGCTCAATTATTTTTTCTTATGTAGTCTATAGAGGTAGTTTAGTGAGTTTGATACTGGAAATATTTATGCAAGTATTTCACCATCTTGGTATTTTTTTGAATGTCATTATTTTATGTTCCTGGATTTTTCACAGTTTGTGGTTTTGGGACTTCTTTGGCCCATCAGCGTGCCATTTGTGCATCTGCTATGTTTGGGTTCTTTTTAATGTGTATCATAATAACTAAATGATTATCAAACGTGCTGCATCGATGAACCACTATTTTAAAAAAGGTTTTTGAAAATCTAAATATTTTTACCCAATATATTTAACTGACAAACCCTATAGTGGAGACAATTGACAGGAGACTGCAACATTCTTCCAAAAATACTTGAAGTCATGAAGTCTATCAACATTCTGGCTCTGCCTCAGAGTCCAATTTTAATATGCTGCCAAGTAAAATTCAGGCATTTCTTTTCCCTGATTCCAATAAGAGGTTCTTAACTATTTGCTTACAGTTGAGACTTAAAAACATTAATGATAGGAATATTCCTTGAGATTTTCTTTTGAACCTGCATAGACAGATTTTTCCACTTGGACAACAGCTCAAAACCTCCTCTGACTGTCGAGGTGGGATGTCACTTATTGAACTGTGACAAAAAGTAATAATGAATGTTGGATTAAAATATCCAGCACCTGGAATGCATGTGAATACTTTCATAATGTGCCTCAGCACTGCATGAATGCAGCCACAGTCCAAAACAAATAGGTCCATATTATCACCATGAGTGCTATGGGGCCAATCGATCAACTCGTTTAAAACTAGGATGACTGCTACACAACACATTCAACCCGTCTCCTAGTTTGCTGCCGTACAGAAATGAATTATTTATAGTATTTATGAATACATCTCTGCAGGCTGATGGCCAATATGATCTTGCTTGCCCCAGCTGTATTATAATGGCTATGCAATCAGATCTTGGTTTGGCAGACTGTCGGTAACAAGTCATGATGTTTGCTTTACAGCACACGCGATTCAGTATCGCTGAAGCCATGCTGGGGTGTTGACATTAATACTTCACTTCAGTTCGATAATAATAACTTAATTAATCCCCAAAGGGGATTCTATATCCACACTTTTCCGGAGTTAGCTGTGTGTCTAGATGGAGGGAAGTCAATTTGGTGAAACATTGTTCAAAACATTCAAATTCAAAATTATATAAACCGCCTCAAGGTTGTTACCTAGGGTTAATCTTAATGCAATCTATGTTGAAAACACCTGGAAAAAGGTGACATTTATCATCCTTGCCAGCCATATCTATCCACTCCCCAAAAATTCTCTCTTGTGAAATGGGTCTGGTACCCTTCCCCCTCACAACCATTTCCAGCAGTACAGAACATACTGAACCAATCACAGAGCGTTGGGGGGGGCTTTTTGCAATGACTCTACTACAGGAACATGCAGGAGTCACTATCCACAACAACCAAAATGACTCCAGAAAAATTTTAAACTCCAGTGTTCCCATCCAACATTTTCTACCAATACAAAAAACAGCTTAGATCGACAACTTTGTACTGCCAAACTGACATCAATTATTCACCGACATTCATACTCCAGTGCACACCATTTTGGATGTCTTTTGTTGATATTAGTCTGGTTGTTGCTCTGCCTATGTCACATGCTTTGTTTCTCTGATTGGTTGTATGGTTGTCCAGTGGTGTCCACAGGCAGTGGTCACCACTTCATTAGGTAGCTTCATTAGGTTCATTAAGGATTTCTCTTTAAATTTGAGTTTTCCTCAAATTTTCTTTTGAAGTGGGAAACTATAATGGTAGAGGCTTTTTTTAGATTCAACATAATACACATCGCAGCTTTATTATTGTTGACAGTTGTTACTCCACTCTGCACTTTCTGGCTGACATTTTTCACATTTTCCAAACAAGGTAGGCATACATGCATACATAAATCTTTGCCTGAACTCCGAGTGACTTCATTTGTCCTCAAGCAAAAGCCCCAAAAATCATTAATCTTGGCTTGTAAGTGTCAAACTGCAGCTTGACATGCAGCTGTTGCAAGGATTTATTTGTATTTAAGCAAACTTCAAACTGCGGCTCGGTTTTATAAAGCTTACCTCAGGGAAATAGTTAATGTACAAAAACACATCTGCTCTTTTACTTCTGATTAATTCATAACCAGTAACACATAAACACTATGTTTTAGAAAAATGCATCGTTAACACATTTTAATCATTATAATATTAAATATTCAACAGTCATTGATTATGACAACATCTTTTGGATCTATTATCCAGTTTGCTCATCATCATCTGGCTCATTGCCAGTTTGCCCATCTTATCAAAGTGCCCTGTATTGTATGGGAGTGCAAGAGAGCCAAAAGGAAATTGTTATCCCCGCTTCCCAACGCTACCACGGTCAGCATCGCCAGCCTTCTGATCACCAGTCCTGACACTACAACTCCCAGTATTCCTCAGTTCCCCTCATCATGGACTGCACCTGTGCCCTCATCATCACCCTCATCCGTTTCACCTGTTATCCTGCCTACTAATACCCTGATCATTGTATAGTATTGTTTGGTCCATGTTCCTTGTGTTTTAGTCCACACCAACTTACCTGTGTCTCTGTGTGCGTCGTGTTTTCATTATTAAACCGTACTTTAGTCATGTCTGCGCTTGTGTCCACCTACTGCTTTAAAATCTGACTCCAGGTGCATTATGTGATTCAAAAAGAAAAGTTGTGTTCAACCAGACTTTGTGTAGAACAAGGGAGTTATTTTTCCTCAAATAATGCAGTAACGGGTCCTGTTTGCTACAGTAAACAGATTAACAAACTCTCTCTATCTACATCTAAGTGTAATTAGTTTACAGTATTCTTTAATGATAAAGTTCATGGCAGTAAAAATACGATAATTTCCAAAACACAAAAAAAATTACTCTACAGCCAACTAAACACCTAGAGCTGACGCATTTCACACCTGTCACCTTACAAAACAGTCGAAGAGATCATCTCCAGTCTGAGTTCATCGACGTGCTGCCTTGATGAGTTGCCCACTAGATTTCTAAAGTTTGTGCAACTCGCTCATCTCAGTTCAGACTGGAACATTTCCAAAGGCCTTAAACTGCTTTCATTAGGCCTCTTCTAAAGAAGAATAGTATGCCACAGTATGAAGAACTATCGGCCCATATCAAACCTGCCATTCTTTGGCAAAGTCCTAGAAAATGTTGTATACCAACAGCTTACTCTTGTTGAAATTGGTAACTCTGTTCTCAGACCAAATAGCAATGATCTGCGGTGTTCAAAAGGTGTTCCTGGGAACCTTTTTGTTCAATTTGTACATGCTTCCATTAAGCAGCTATCATGTAGGCCTATCCTACCACATGTTTTTTTAGATGATACTGAAATCTACGTGTCACTGGCAGCAGGAGAACACGGACCTGTAGGTTAATTGTATCTGCATCAAACAGGTCAGTGCATGGATGCAAAACAATTTTTTCCAGTTAAACTCCGACAAAACTGAAAATGACAGAAATGAAAAGAACGTGTTATCAGTTACCTTGCTACTTTCTCTCTCTCTCTCTCTCTCTCTAGAACCTAAAACTTAGGTTGGAAATCCAGGAAATAGGTAGGTACTGTAGGTAATTTTGGACTCGGATATCAACTTTAGCAGCCACATTAAGTCAATAACAACGGCAGTTACTCACCATCTAAAAAACATTGCCAGAATCAAATAAATAGTGTCTAAACCAGATTTAGAAAGACAAATCCATCTGTTTGTCTCCAGCAGGTTAGACAGCTGTAACGATCTGCTCACTGGGATCCAAACATGCTGTTAGACAGCTGCAGTACATCCAGAATGCTGCTGCCTTAAGTCTTGACTAGAACCATGAAATACGACCTTATTAGTCCAGTCCTCAGGTCTCTGTACTGGCTTCTTGTTACTCAGAGAATAAACTTTAAAACAGCTTTGCTAATGTAGAAGTCATGGCTTATCACCAAAGTACATCTCTGACATGTTTGATCCATATGAACCAACTCAGACTCTGACAACGTCACGGAGTGATCTCCTGCTGTTACCCAGAGTCTGGACTAAACAAAGTGATGCTGCATTCCAGTTTTATGTTACTAAAATCTGAAACAGTCTTCCAGGAGTTTTGTGAGACAGGCCTCAACTCTGACATTGTTCAAATCCAGGCTGAAAACAGTTCTATTTAACTGTGCATATGACAACTGAAATGATTTTATCTGCAGTCTTCCATTTTTATTTAATTTATTATTATTCTTTTGTTTTATAGACTGATTTTATTTGTATTCTTGTGATTTTATTTAGTTGTAAAGCACTTTGAATTGCCTTGGGTATGAATTGTGCTCTACAAATAAACGTGTCTTGCCTATTGAAAACTGAAATCTACAGTAGGTTTAAAAACAAAAGTTGACCTAAATCGCATCAAATTACTGCTCTTAATTGGGTGAAAGGATCATTACAATTATTGAATTTTGTAGCTCACTGGTTTGAGTTACACGGTCACAACATCATTGAATAAATTTGCAAGTACTCGGGTTCTATGTCACCAGAGGCTGATCAGTTATTTATGTAACAGTGTGGCTTGGTATGCTATAACATGGGTGGAAATTAATATTAAACCTTTTTTTTAAATGTAAAATGTTTAAAATGTGTCTCCCCTCAAAACAACAAATACAACATATTATTGTCACAGTAGGAAGCTAGTCCTGTCAGAAAATGGGATAGAACAATCTGCTAATTCCTGTTCTGTTGTTATTCCATTAAAAACACCAAACAAGGTTATCTAACTGTTTCTGAGGCTTAGTTTTTGTTTCTCAATGTATTACCTTGTGAATCCTACTGTTCTGTGGCTAAGCTATGATAACCAGTGTTGGGGTAGTTACTCAAAAAAAGTAATCCATTACATATTACTAGTTACTTTTTAAAAAAAGTAATCCCTTACACTACTTAGTTACTGGTTGCTGAAAGTAACTAGTTACATTACTAGTTACATTACTTTTGGATTACTCCGCAATATCACCTGAGCTGCACCATAACTCGATTGCCAATGAACAACATATACAGGACTGTCTCAGAAAATTTGAATATTGTGATTTTCTGTAATGCATTACAAAAACAAAAATGTCATGCATTCTGGATTCATTACAAATCAATGAAATATTGCAAGCCTTTTATTATTTTAATATTGCTGATCATGGCTTACAGTTTAAGAAAACTCAAATATCCTATCTCAAAAAATTAGAATATTCTGGGAATCTTAATCTTAAACTGTAAACCATAATCAGCAATATTAAAATAATAAAAGGCTTGCAATATTTCAGTTGATTTGTAATGAATCCAGAATGTATGACATTTTTGTTTTTTTAATTGCATTACAGAAAATAAAGAACTTTATCACAATATTCTAATTTTCTGAGACAGTCCTGTAGTTGGAACCTTATTACTGCAGTGCCCAGATCAGCACAAATGTGTATTCGTAAAGTCCCGTAAAATCACGTAAAATCCCGTAAGATCACGTTCAGACAAGTGTTGCGCAACGCGTGAAGACCGTGAAGACGCATGAAAGGCAAGTTTGATTTTCTTTTCTGTTCTCCCGTTCTACATGTAGCTGAAAAGCTTATAGTAACTAAAGTAACGTAATGTTTTTTGTCTTAGTAACTATAACTTATAACTTATAACTATAACTTAGTAACTATAATGTGATGACCCAAATTACAACTGTAACGCGGTACATTACTGCGTTACTGGCAAATGTAATCTCGTACAGTAACAGCATTACTTTGTACCCCGTTACACCCAACACTGATGATAACAATTCAGAAAAATGGTTTTTAGCATGCTAACTTTTAGAAAAAGTGTTTCTTATTGGCCACAGCTTCCTGCAAGATCTCTCACAGTTGCTTTTTTATTCCATAATGTCATCAAAATAGTATAAAAGTAGTTGTAGCTGATGTGGGAGATTTAGCTTTTCTTGGATGACTCATCAGTTAATATTAAGTTTCAATATTAACTAAATTAAATAACTAAACAAATAATCCAATGATTAACTGATTTTTATTAAATTTCCCTCCAGAGAATGATAAAGTAATTTTGAATGGAATTATTACATCATGTACCCTCTGTGGCTAAGCTATACTATGTACTTTTTATAATTCCTAAATCATTTCAAATATCCATCTTTTTTCTTTAGAAAGTTGCAAAACTGAATGAGGATGTTAAACATCCTGCATGACTTAACTGGTCGTAGTAATGAGTAACCGTATATTTCGATACCAGCGATACTGATGGTGTTTACATATATATATATTGCTCTGTACAATTTTAAAAACAGTTCAAAAAGTCAACATACACAATGACATTTTGAAATGCTCAATTAAGGATAAAACTTACTTGCGATTTGGGGCCTTTTTCTGAATGATTAGAGAGGTGAAAGTGAGCATAAACACTGTTTGAGACTGCTTGCCTGAACTGGCTCCCAGAGGGTCGCTGCATTTATGAAACATTTAAACCTCATCTCATGATTTTTTTTTTTTTTTAACTGTCACTTCATTTATTTTTATACATATATTTGTATATGTATGTGTATGTATGTGTGTGTATATATGTATATATATGTATATATATATATGTGTGTGTGTATATATATATATATATATATATTATATAGATATATATATATACATATATATATATTATATAGATATTTGCCAACACTTTCAGCTATCATCGCAAATTTCACTGACATATTTTAAGACATTCAACACCTCAATATCAACAGCTCAATATCAAAACTGTTTGGCTGGAACTTTTTTTCCTTTTCTTTTCTTCATTTATTGGATGTTCTTCAAGGGTTAAACGCTGACAGTAAAGGTTGCGATTAACTTATATGAGGAGAATGTTTCCTGAGCTTAATACCCATTTCCTTTTTACATGCATGAAGACGATTCCCTGGAATCCCTGGAGCTTTGCTGTCACTCACAGCTGAAACAATAATAGGTCACAAGAAACTTCAAGGTCTGAGACACTTTCCCACAAAATCTGCTTTATCTTATCCAGACACATCCATTAAGGACAGAAAGAAACAAGCAAATCAGCTGTTTAAAATAAATGGCCTATCAATATTGACACATTGTCATTTTTAATTACTTCAACATGTTCAATCCATTTAAAAAGAGAAGTTTTTAAAGTCTATAGATTTTAATGAGGCAGAGCCCTCATTAAAATGTACACAGTTCATTCTTTTCCAGCTCTGAAGCTGAATGGATATAATGATCTCCTTCTTGTCCTACATAGACTGCAGGCATGTCTACTTTTCTACCTCATTATCACAAATTATGTGTAAAGAAAATACAGACAGCGAGAAAATAAGTGTCTAAAACCCTTTTTACACTGAAATAACACCCTTCTAAAACTACATGTGACACAAAGGCGTAAACCACAATATCCGTTCTCTTACCAACAGCTCCCTGTGTAAGCAGGGTGTTGTTAAATTTTTAGATTTAAGATTTTCTCTATACTGTTTTTTTTTTTTTTATAATTGTGGATATTGAACAAGGATTTGTATCCATAACTTGTCATTTTTGCTTAGACAAGGGCAATTTACTTGTTCACAAAGTGGTTCTTTCATTATCTGCCCTCCTTCTAATGTACAGACAGAGCTTTAGCCTTAATTTGAACCCGGACGCACCCCCCACCCTCGTCTCTTCGTCCATATGATGCAGGACAGCCTGAGAAACAAAAGAGAAAATTACAAAGCCCTGTCTGAGCCCTCTCTTTGTTTATATCCTTCTAATATAACACGTGACAGATCGTATCTTGGTGTTGAGGCAAATTAAGCCCCAAGGCAGCTGTCAGAGTTTGACAGGTCTCAAAAGTATTGACTCATAAAACTTATCCGGAGTAATCATGTAAACTTTGAGTTAAAGTAAATAAAGTCCAAATGAAGATAGTTCAAAAAGAGTGCATCTAAAATTGAAGTCACTACAAGAGTGTAGTTACAATTAGTGCCGCTGTGGCATACAGCTAGATGTTCATAGACAAATTGTACAATAACATTAGGTCATTTTTATGCAAGAACATCAATGCATCTTGGTCTAACTATATTATACACTTCGTCATCAACCTCTTTTTTTGCATGAAGAATGCTTCTGTTTTCAGCCTTTTAAACTCTAACACATGAGTTTTGCAGGGACTCACCGACCTATTGGTAAGACCCGCCCGTCAAATGCATAGGAGCCAATGGCTGTTGAGTAATAGCTCCACAGGGACCAGATCTTGGACACCTTCAGGTTTCAGCTCCACAGAAAACATTAAAAGATCCTGAACTCTCATCTGTTGTCTGGAGTTAATGCCAGGAAAATTTTTAATTATGTGTCTGGGTTACTTGTAATACAGATTCCAAGTATTCTGTGAGGATGGGCTATTTATGTTACCAAGGGTTTTCAATTCAGGTCCTCGGTCCTCCCTGCCCTGCATGTTTTAGATGTTGCCTTGCATCAACACATCTGAGGACACCTCACATATGTTTCCCAAGGAGGTTGTATTCCACCAAGGATGTCCTTCGCCACCAATTCTGTTTTTTACTTTTATGGATTGAATTTCTAGGCGCAGCCGAGGAGTGGAGGGGGTCTGGTTCGGTGACTTTAGAATTGAGTCTCTGTTTTTTGCATTTGATGTGGTTCTATTGGCTTCATCAGGCCAAGACCTGCAACTATCTCTGGAGGGGTTTGCAGCCTAATATAAAGTAGATGGGATAAGAATCACCACCTCTAAATACCATGGTCCTCTTTCAGATACAGCCCCAAGTGGAGGTGTTCAAGTATCTTGGGGTATTGTTCACGAGTGAGGGAGGAATGGAGCTGGAGATTGAAAGGCGTGTCACTGCATTGTTCGTATTAATGCGACTATGACCACATGGTTCTGCTGAGCAGAAACTGAAAGTATGAGATCGTGGAGCTTGTAAATGAGTGATTCAAGCTTTGAAATGATTTTCCTCCACAGGGTGTCTTGGCTCTCCCTTTGAGATAGGGTGAGAAGCTTGGTCATCCGGGAGGGGCTCAGGGTATACTTGCTGCTATTCCACATCGAGAGGAGCCAGATGAGGTGTTTGGCATCTGGTGAGGACGCCTCCTTGGTGATGTTTTCTGGGCATGTCCCACTGAGAGGAGATCGAAGTGGCCTTGGAGAGGGAAGTCTGGGCTACCCTGCTTAGGGTTCTGCCCTGCGACCCAACTTCGGATATGTGGAGAAAAACAGGTGGATGGATGGGTAAATTGATTTAATCTTACCATGGGGTGCAGTAGTATCATTGATACTGGATGTTGTCATCTGTGGTTGTGAGGACCACAAGGCTTCTCCTGCTTGCACTGTGATCTGCAAGCCTTCATCTCCAATTTAACCTTATTACAAACCATATTTATGTTTTATATTTTGTTCAAATCCCGTATTTTAGTCCCAGTTAAATGCTCAAAATTTGTTCCTTTTGTGTCTAAAATGTTGTCCAAAACATATTGGGTCACCATTGTAAACCTGCGTTAGCAAACAGTAACTGATGCTGGGTTCATGTGGTTCCCTTTTTGCCATCTTTATAAAATCAATGCAACCCACACTGTACAACTTGGAGCTACTTAACCTTGGGTAAGATGTCAAGATCGGGGTCCACAGACAATGGGATGATGCCCCCTTGTGTTGTAGACTAAGGCCTGATGTGGTAGGATGAAAGTTGTGTCATCAGCATGCAGACGGAGTCGTTAGATTTCTGGCTCTGTCAGAAGATTATATCAGCCATTCTTTAGTTGGAAGATGGTTCTATCCTTCATCTTTACTCTTGTCTCACTGTGAGATCTACAATCACGTCGTTTTTTAGATTGCACATCTTTCGTCTGAAACAGCCGAAATCGCACAGTGTGAACCTTGGCTAAGGGGGATGGGACCTACCAATAAATCAGTTGGCAACATACATTTAGCTTAGATTAATGATGCCAGAATACTTGTCAATTTATATTTAGCAGAAGGGATATTTAAGGAATATTTAAAGTTTTTCGGGGCTGTTCTTGGTTATGGGGGCACATGCCAAAGGTCAATGCCCACTCAAACTACCCAAGGCCCAGGTAATGGATATGCAGATCCAGATTAGTGTACCAATGGTAGATAGATAACCCTGAATAGGCTGTGGACATACAGTATCTGTAACACAGACAATCATCCTTGTAGACTCTGTGAGGTACGGTATGTAGATGAACTAAAAGCAAAGCTGACTTGGAACAGTTTTGGTGATGGGGCTTTAACTCTGTCTCTTTTCTCGACCCCCTGGAGTCTCACAAAACTTAGATGGGCCCCACTTGTAAGCAGGATCTCTGCTTGAAGCCATACCACACACATAAAAATGGGCATGCACGCGCTTTTCCTTTTGCTGTCACAAACACACTCCTCTTCAGGCAAGTATATAAAAACCTTTTAATTGCAAGCTTTTCCACGCAGGGGATAATCCCTGAGTGTTTCTGTACAGCAGGGACATATTTTGTGGACAGCTGGGGGATGAATCACTGACAGAGAAACACTGTAATAGGACATCACAGAGAGGGGTAAAACATGAGAACAAGCAGGACAGATCTTTCACATTCACAAGTAGGAGGATGAACTGCAAAGGTTTTGTGTGCTACATACGTAGGTTCTTTGTATGTTTCGTATTTAAGTAAAATATGTAAACCGACAAAATTAGTTTCTCACACTTGAGGCCTTTTTGTTTTGGCCAATTGTTCATGTTCAGGAAATTGATTACATGCAATGAACATTTGTTGCCTAATACCCCAGTGGGTCAATTTACAAAGTGGTTTTGACGTTGACGTGAGGATTTGCAAGCTTTTATGGCTGCTTTTTATATATTTGCAATCCAATGTGAGCAAAAATTGTATCTTTTTTGTAGACACTCATAAGCAAATGGCATGTGTTGAAAAAAAAACAAGCTTGAAGGAAAACTCTCACTTTTAAACCTTAATGGAACTTATATGAGTAAGAAAAAGTAAAGAAATATGAAGAGTTGGCAGCTGTGTGAGTGCGTGTGGGTGTGTTTGTGTGCGTGTGTGTGTGTGTGTGCGTGCGCGTGTGTGTGTGCGCGTGTGTGTGTGTGCGCGCGCGTGTGTGTGTCAGCAGTAGTGTTTTCACTCAGCATGTATTCGTGGTCATCCATCACATGAAGTTTTAGCAGCACCAGTAATGGTAGTAGTGTGGCTTAGCAGGTACATGATTGGGCTTTAAGCGCACACATACAGAGTGAAGCTGCTCTTAAGCTCCTGTCCCTCCCCATTCCTCTACAAGCCCACATGTGTTTTATTAGAAGGCAAGCCCATCGGACTGTAAATTCCAGCGTCAGGCTGGCCTGAGGACATGCATAGCCCAAGGTTTGAGAAAGATCACAGGAGGGGGGAAAAAATGGGAGGAATCCACTTTCGCCAGTCTGATTTTTGTCTTTTTGCATCTTGAGCATATTCCCTCTTCTACATTAGCTCAGATGTTTTTCCTTCTCGTGCTACTTCTTTGGGTTAACTCTGTACTTTAATTGAATGTATTGGTCTTTATCTTTCTTCCAGTTGGTTTTGCATTCAAACTCTTTGTGGTTATTGGTCACCCTTGCACCATTCTCATATTGTTTCTCTCTCTTGATCTTCATTCCCCTATCTCTCTGTCCTCTTCATCATCGCCCCTGCTGCACATCCCACCCTAGCCCCCACCCCCCTTCGACTCCGTTTCTGTTGGTGCCACACTGCGTTCTTCTGTGATTTCAAAACCACAGCATTCCCACAACGGCAAACACTTACGAGACAAGAGCCCAGGCTTAAACAATGGTTTCCGTTTGCCCCGGGACGAAATACCTCACCCACCCCCACCTCACCCCGCCTTTCACACAAACATGCGTACACTCCCACACAAACACTAAGACACTCATACTCACGCCCCAGTACCTATCACTGAAATTTATGTTAGTTTGCTAATTTTCCAGCCTCTTTCCCTTCCATCAACATGACAATCATAATTAGAGCGTGACATGGCAGGTCGTGACCTTCACCCCTCTGATACACCCCCCCATCTAACATGTATACACACACATAAAGCCGTGGAGTGAAATGGTGGCCTCTCACCTTCACTGCACCACTATGGACAAGAGAAGAGAAAGCGATTAACTCAAAAAAGTTTCTCATCACATAAACAAAACATCTCTAAGCTTAAACTTGAGGGAATAGTGTCTTTAGTTCTCTTCTTTCACTTTCATTTTTGACTTTCCGTGTTTGGCTTTTATGGAAAGAAATATTTGAATGCCTATTTGATAAAGCATATAAATTAAATAAATAAAACACAGTTTATGCTCATTTGTGACTGGTTTGTATGTACAGACTGACAGGTAAAGCTGCACAAACACAAGCAGTCACCTAAACCTCAAGCGCAAATGAGATGCTTCATGGCTCAAAATGCCTAAAAGGGTACAAACTGACCCTTTGTGTCAGGTTTTTAGGAACCTTTTCCCATTTTAAATAACCTGTGCAGCTTTTTACACATCCATGTTAAAATGATTGAAAGCTGATGTGGTTAATTACACTGTTCAATAACAGTCATTTCATTCTTTTGGCCTGTTTGCTATGAATACAGGTTATAACTGCACTTTAAACAATGGATTTCAGCAAAGTTCTTTGTTTGAGCTTGTATACATGTAATCAGCAGGATCAAGTCTTCATCTGCTGACCCGTCTATGGTCAGTCTCATAATTTTGAGTTTCAGTTTATCAGCAGTAGCAATGAAACTCATGCCTAACTACGAGGAAGTATCTTGTTAGTATAATTAGGAAACAGCATGCTTTGGCTGCTAGCCCCATCATGTGCCAATGTGTCCTTGTGCAGGACAATGAACCCCACAGTGCCCCCACTGCAAAAACCCAGCCACTTAGGGGTCTCCAGCCAGTGTTTTCATAGTGCAGGTTGCGAGCCAGAATAATCAAGCCAGTCAAGCCAAGCCAGCCTTTCTCTATCTGGTTGAGACACAAAATAGTATCTGAGCTCAGAGTCCATCAGGTAATTTGCCTTGTCACATAATCGACAAACCTGATTAAAAGGAAAATTTCCCACACGGAGAGTAAGCCGTGTAAAACTTTTTTTGATTTTTTAAAAGAAAAATCCTCAATTATATTTATTCAGTCAAAATTTTGGACAACTTTTTGGGTTTGCTTTGAAAAGCAATTAAAGTATCCATGTGGATGCTATGATAGAGTATCACATGGTCAATACTTAATTGTATAAAGCCAGCCACACTGCCATTGGTACGGTATGTTCTGTACCAGTGGAAATGGCTGAGAATGGGATGTTTGCCATACCTATTTCACTTGAGACATTTTCACCACATGAATTACAGAGTGGGCCATGATGTGTTATTCACTTCTACAGGGAATTCACCATGAAGAGTGAGATAAAGATGACTAAGACATATTTTTGGACTGGCCTGACTCCAAACAAACTGAGAAGGCTGTGCAACGTTGCCATGTTGGAGTTAGTATTCGCTTCAAACATCACAAATACACGCTCTCAAACCCAGACTACCCTTCAAGTAAAAGTAATTACATTCCACAACTGCAATTTGTCAATCCCCTGGATTCCCCTGTAACTTTCTCAGGGTCATGATTCTGCACGTCATACTTCATAGTAATGACTATGTTCACCACCTACTGTAATATGAAACTATCTACTGCTTGATGCTGAGGAGGTGATCACATGGTAGGTTACTAAGGCCTTATAGCTGAAAATGGCAGCTTGCTGCTATTTGGTAAAACATTTGGGAGATCAGAGAGAGCAGGAACGAGTAAAGTTGTGGCATTTTGATTTTTTTTTTTTTTAATGATTCCAACTATCTCTTGAATGATTCAAGTTAGAATGAAATGCACCAATTTAGCTGTTGTCTCTTTACCTTCCAACTCCTGAAACTGGCTAACTGATTGAACAAAATACGTAAGTAAATGTAATGTATTGATCTTGATGACCATAGAAGCTAATAAGACACAGAACAAAAGTAAAAATCCCAACATTTTTCCCCGGCTTCTTCTTTCAACATGTCAAAAAACAAACAAAAAAGTTTGATTCTAATACTTTAGCTCAGAATTAGTCTTTAGGTTTTCAGAGAGCATTATGTCTTTTCATTCACAGTGTTGCCAGATCGCTTGTTCACTTTTTACAGATCTTGTATACACGGAAAATACTTAGGAGCTTAAACTTGTCTTGAACAGTTTATGAGTGGTGACGCCATTGTGCTGTGCAGTTTAATTACCTCTCTACCAGCAGGTCTGGTACCCATTATGTCTAACTGCCAGCACTCTTCTGTGTTGCTCTCCTTCCCGCTGCCTTGTCCTCAGTTGGCATCTCTTACACCACAGAAAAAAAATTTACTTCAGTATTCAGGCTTGGACAATTTATTTTTTTTTTTTTTCCTACACTCAGTGATTAGTCAATCCCAGCTGATTGATAACGTTGCATTCCTATTCATTTGGAACATTTTAAGTATTTTCTGTTTCGTGCATGTACTGTACTCTGCGTAAAATGCCACAATGGGATACCTGCATCTCGCTGGGCTATAAACAGCATTAATCAGAAACATGATGTTGGATTTTGAGTGTTTTTCCATATGACGGACTTGGCTCCGGAGAAGGCGTTGCATACCTCAATGACATGTCTGAAGCTTAAAGTTTTGACAGCTCACTGGCCCCAATCCAAGAACTGTTCAGATGGACCGGGACACGCTCCTACGTACCTATTGTGAACGGATCAGCATATTCTCGTTGCCACCTCTGCACTTCTTTCGTTTTCTCTCTCCAGCTTCAAAAGACAGAATGAAAGGATGTGGACACAATGTCAGGCCACTAAGCCAAAGACAAACTGAAAAGACGCATGAAATTAAGCTGAGGCTTTAACACTATCCTTTTACATGAGTCGATACGGTTACAACATCCTCTCTCTGAAAATAAGACTGCATGACGTATGGACTGACGTTTGTAACCCTACACTTGGATGTGAAACAGATGCTTTTTTTCTGGAAAAATGAATATGACATTTCCATTTTCCTCAGAATAAAATAAAGCAACTGAGAATGTGTGCATTATGTGTTTAGTCATGCCCTGACCTTTCATCTTGTACAATCAGAAGTTCAAAACCAACAGTCCCATCTTGCTCTCATTTCCACAGGTAAAATGATGACATTTTGTAAAAGCTTGCATAGTTTCTGATATCCATAGGGCACCATTTGGCATTTTGCCACAACACAGCAAACAGTTGGTGCCAGGAGCCAAAGCTTCCTTATTAATAACATACAAAGCCCCCCAAATAGGAGACAGAGTTGGCTGAGGAATAAATCATGCAGCTTTTTGTTTCGGAGACTTAACTTCGGTTTGAGTTAATTCTTTCTTTCACTTGTTTCACCTTGGAGACCATGGTTCATGTCTCCTGCAAGTCTAGTGTAATGCTATTACCATAATCACCCGAATATGAGATAACACTGTTTTATAAGATGATCTAACTTGAACAAGATGTGACATGTGAAATGTATATGTACCTTCCAAAAAGGGCATCTTCAAAAGGCTCTCGGCTGAGTAATGTATCCAGTAATGTGCAGTCATTTTTTCTTTTTTCAGTCATGTAGTTGCGTACCTGCCACTCAATCTCACAAAAATAGGATACTTTAATTTCTATACTGTTTGTGTTTTTAAAGCTGTCTTTTGGGGCTTGTCATCGACATACATTATAGTGCAAGACAATATTTTTTTCTGTTTGGTGAATCTGCAGCATTTATCACCAATAACTTAAATCAATCATAAAAACCTTGCTTCCTCATTTGTTTCCTTCTAAACAACTTTGTTTGGGACATTTCTCTGCATCTCTCAAACCTCAAGGAACTGTTATGACATTATGTTTGGAGCTCTGATTGCAAAGGGTACATTCAGTTTACTGGCACAGCACAATCAGTCATGGATACAGCAGTGTAAGAGTTTAAAAGTCTGGACTTTCTTAGATATATTCACAAGGGGAAAAAGACTTGTTGAAAGACTGTTTGTGGAAAAAAAAACAACTTGTGAAATGTTTACTGGATGGCTCTATGAAGCCTCTATATCTCTGTCATGAGTCATATTTGACAAATGTACTTTAATGGGCTCCAATGATACAGTGATGTTCTATTGGATCAATGAGACTAAGAGCATACGGCTTCAAAATCGTTAGGAATTATTGTTTCTATGTAAATAGTAAATCAAAGTGCTAAATAGTTTTGGTTTCTTTCAGTATTTTGTCTTGGTTTTATGGCCTGCGGCTTCAGTCTCGGTCCTCCTAAATCCATTGCTTTTCACTCTTTCGAGTAATTTTCTCCAAAACTCTAAAGGCTAATATCTTGAAACCAATTGGGCCGTTTTTGAAAGGTGTGAACCAAACTGGTTATCAAAAAGTAGAATTGTAAACTGGATGCATTAATACCCTGCAATGGACTTGCGTCCTCTCCAGGGTGTACCACTGAGACTCTTACACTCTCATGACCTTGGATAGGAATAAAAGGGTATATAGAGTATGGATGGAAGGTTGGTTGGTTAAATGGATGGTGTTATGTTTACAGCTTTTTTCCCCAGCTTTCTGGCTCTGTATCCAATTGAATTTCCCAGCATGTACTTGATGTGCGAGCATCTGTGTTCCCTTGAGATCCTGCTGACTTTGATAAACCACTGACTATTCCTTTAGCGTCAACATGAGGTTGACAGCTGTGACTTTTAATGAAAGACCAACATCTATCCAATCTATTGTCTTGAAATTTGGGACAGATGTTCATAGTTCCCTCAGGATGATTATTAATTTGTTTTGGGACCAATTTTACTTTTCATTTAGCACCATCATCGGTTCAAAAGTTGAATTTCCCAAATCTGTGGCTTGTGAAAAAGTAATGATATTTCCATCAACTTCAGCTGGGCCTGTGAGGATACGGGCTTGCTGACATTGGGATGTGAAGAGCTTTGGACTTCGAGCCTATTTAAGTGTTTGATTCCACATTCACTAATGTTTCCATTTGTCTAATGTATCCCAATCTAAACTTAAATATTGAGTTTATGTAAATGATACTTTTAAGGCTAAATGGGTGTTTCAGTCACATCCAGAGTGTGTTGTCCGTATGTGTGAGTGTGTGTGTGTTCTGGTGTGGATTTTAAGGTTGGGTCAAATTGCAAATCTACAAAACAATTTACTTCCACAAGCCTGATTGCTACTGTTAAGCCACATCATTACGCCTCCTTATGTTTCCCACAGTTAGGCTAGTGCCCAGTTTTACAGTCCAACATAAGCACCAAAAAAGGCTGTTCATCCAGTTCTTTGCATATTCAGAGAGCATCTAGACAAAAATCGTGAGTCTAAAACAGCTAAAAAACATGGAATATAATTTTTCTCAATTATATTCAAATCACATATGTAGACGGGTTCAAATGCAATTTCAAAGTCGGACTTTCAATAGTCATTTGTGTCATTTGCAATGCGACACAAGCAATTGGCGGTACTGATGGATTCCTGCATTAGCTAGCCTTAGCTGTCTGTTAGCTATCAGCTAACCTGCCTGGACCATGCACCTGTTGTATTGACATACTGGCAGAGACAAACCAGTACTAAAGTGTTCTCCATTTCTAGTGCTTTCTTGTTAAAGCTGCACCGTGGCTCCACATAGCATTTTGCAACAGTAGTAAAGCCAGTTAATTACCACCTTCCATTTGAGTTTGTTTACATCTGCTCTTTGCATGTAGGCTAGCATAGGAACCATGTTGAGTATGGAGGGTTAGCAGGGCTACACAGGTCAGATCTCATCACTTACACTGTACAATGAGAATGTACAATAAAATGAAGATTGTATTTTATGCTAAAAGGCAGCTTTAGGTCAGCAGCCAAATACAACTCCTCTCAGCCTGCCGATTGCTTCTGCAATGGGTGGTGATTGTAGAAAAAATCTTGGTTCAGTGATTATAGGTTTACGACCAAGCAAAGTGTTAGTCCTCCCCTTCAACCAATTTTTCACTTCTGAAACCAAAAAACCAGTTTGAGTTATGGTTGTCACAATATCTCAAATCATTTACGAGATTAAAAGCCTGAAGCATTCTTGGCAACAGTAATGCTGCAAATCAAGAGAATCTCCGACAGAAAAAAAAACCAATTTCTTTTTCTCCTTTTTCTCTTGCCAAAATAATTTCTTAGTGAGGGAGTAGCCTAATCAAAAAACGTACTTTTTTTTATAAACAGGACACTAGCTGGCCTACGTACAATACAGACACAGCTGGAGGCTTCAGTTATACTTTCACATACAAATTAGTGATGCTCTGAGTGGCAAAGGCTTGTGTGGTAAAATGTGAATCCTATTTAAATGATATTTAGTATCTGGTTCCCACGGATGTTCACTCATGTCATCCCTCGCTGCCCCTTATAATAAGCACTCCCACCCCCTTCCATACCGTCCCACCTTATTACCTGCAGTGTTTCAGGGTGCAGAGGATGTGGTCTGCTTAGATAGGATTTACTCATGTTTTCCCCCCAACACATTATGCTGACTCCAGCTCCAGAGACAGACTCACAACTTCATGTACTTATAGATGATTAACTTGTGTATGTATACGTAAAACTACAGGCTACAAAGGATGTAGAAGATGTTTCAGAATTAAAGGACAGACTATTAGGCAGCGATAGAAAACAAACATGCATACAAAGCACTTTTTTTGTTTCAATTTATCAGCCATGTGTTATATATCAGTGGCCGTGCATGTGCAAGTAGCTGTTCTGGTCAATGCTGTATACTGTATTTGCATTACAAAATAACCATGCCCAGATGATGTTGTACTCCCATATGGTTCACTGTGAACTGGAGTGTGGGAGAGAGACATCAAGAAGGTAAAAAGGTTAAACTGAAGGACAGCAGAAGAAAGAGACCGTGTAGGATGGGAAAAATGGGACTGAGTAATAAGGAGTTTATTATGAGAAAGAAATATGGGGAAATAGAGATTACTAATGCTTAGTCCTGGTTTTTCTTTGTAACTTGTCCAAGTGGCCTCATTATTTGGACTGGTGCCACATTCCAGACGGATGCAGTACTACGTCTCCTATCTCTGTGATGTTGCAAATGTAGCCACCGTCTGTGTGTGATTCACTGATAGAGACAGTGACTCTCTTTCCAGTTAATTTCAGGTCAACTAATCACAGCCGGGTCAGTGTGACTCAGCTGTCTTGTCAAAGTTAATCACCACCAGCAGAAAAGTTACTTACTTCCTTTAGGACTGATTTTGAAATATTTCAAGAAATATATTAATGGAGTTGGAGTCAAGACCTTGAGTAATAAAAGTTCCCTATACAGAGGAACTCCCAAACAAATATCTAACTAAAGGAAATGACAGGAATTAATCAATAAAAAGAAATTAATAGAGTCTGTGACGATATTACTAAGGTTTGAGATCTATCAGATATACTCTATGAAAACAACCATGAAAACAGAGCTAAGTGGAGGAACTTTGATCCCTGCAAGACTGCGAACACATTCAAAAGCTCATCATTCATTCGCAGGAGGAGAATGTAGCCACGGGCAGAAGGACCAGCTTGACCTTACTGTCGAGTGAATGATGGCAGGGCTGAAAAATGTCTGGTTTGCTGCTGAGTACAGAAAGAAACAAATCATACAAAATCATTGTGAAAGAAACCAACAGACATAAGATGAGACGGGGAGAGATTGTGGACTAATGGACAGGGACGGGCTCTGTAATAAGTCTGGAGGTGAGGGCTGATACCATCTCCCCTCCAGGTATTTTCTTCACCACAGTAGACTGAGGTAGCCTGGCCTCTTCATAAGTGCTATGTCGTTAGTATTACAGCATTTGAACAGTACTAAATGTATTACGTTACAAAATTCAGATGCAGATGATTTGCAGCTCAACAGCTTAAGTTTTACAGAAACTCTGAGCTTTTCTCTAGAGGTTTTAACTGCACAACTGTGCCGCTGGCAAAGTGTGTTGGAAGGAAAGCAAGATCACTCGCTGCTTGTAAAAAGTTCTGAAGCACTTTGGACCTCAGCTCTGAAAACGAGCAAAAACACATTGCATCTTTTTTTGTTTAACATATATACATGCATGTATAAAGATAAAAGTGACCAGCTGTGTCCATATTTTGAGTTGCATGGTCTTGCTAATAGTCAAAGAGAACAATGATAGTATTTATTCAGAATGTGTTGAATCCTACCTATTAACGCTTGTGAAGTCCTTGTGAAGACATTTGGGGATAGTTATGGCACTAGCAGGTGCATTGTGGCCCATATATGTCCCAAAGTTCGTGAGCTGGTCCAGGCTTGGATTTTGGCATGTGTATCCACCAGATGTTGCCTAAATTTAATTGGCGAATTCTAACATGGGGAATGCCAAGTCTTGTGGGGTTCAAATATGGCCCAAATACAGAAAAAAAGTTTAGGCAGCTGACCTCGCCTTAAGTTAATGATTTGGACCAAAGAAAATGACTGATATGGGCCAAATACTCCTTGGTATCTGGTCATGGTCAAACCTTTTTATATAGCACACTAAAAAAAACTTGCCTTTTATTCAAAGTAGGTAGACAGGAAAGGAGTGTAGAGAAGAGGGGGGGGGTGTATGCAGGAAAGAGCGACAGGGCAACAGCCTCTGTAAATGGCGCACATTCAACCCACTGAGCTCTCCAGGGCCCAAGAAGTTAATATTAAGCTCAAACTGAAGACCAGTGACCAGAGTCTCGAGGGGAAATCTGAATGTAGCACAATTTTAATTTGTAGTAGTAAACTGAGAAAAAAATAGGGGGCCAACGACTGAAAAAGGGGAATACTCTAGGGTAAAACTTATCTAAACCTTTCTGTTTTCAATTATCCTTCAACTCGTAGGGGCTGAGACTTTCAATGTACAATGTTATTCTGGAACTTTTCACACATTTCATATATATAAGACTAATGTTCAAGATCGGATAAACGATGAGAGAGCGGCTACGTGGTGAATTTAAAGTTCAGTTGAGGTATAATCAGGAGACAAATTAGTCCTCGGTGACTGGGAGGTGGTGTTGCTTGCAGTGTGAACATTGAGTTCAGTCTTTGGTGTGATTCTTATTAAAGCTTCTCTTTTCAACGGATGCCTGTGGGAAGTGTAAGTTTTGTTGCTGCAAAGTGGCTACTGGAAATCTGTCTGAATAACAGGGTTCTCACTGCATTTCATACATGACTTACAATGATATGTGCTCTTGGAGTGTTTGGATTGACAATCGCTACCATAAGTGCATCATTTTCTTCCCATAAGATTTGAAAACTGTGGTGCTGTATCGAAGACCTATAGCTGTTTCACAGAGTTCATCCCACCGCAGGAATCTGGTTCTGATCCAGTTTTCATTTTGACACGTAAGTGAATGAGGAGACAGTTAGATGACCAACATGTATGTGTGTGTGATTTCTTTTTTTTTCCTCATTCTTTTTCAAAATTCATGACTTGCAATGAAGAGTTGTGTGAAAATGTTTTTTTTTTACCTTGGTCCAGGCCTCCTGCTGACTTTCTGAGTAAGTGTGGAAAGGCTCATTGCAGAACACTTTGGAGAGCAGTAATTCTTCCTTTCAGTCGGCTGTGAACACTCACTTTCTGCCAGAAACGTCTAGCTTGTGTGCAAGAATAACAAAAGCAAAGAGGGAGAGAATAACACAGAGAAAAGTGGAGGAAGACAAGACAATTTTGAGCTGGAGAAGAGTGGGGAGGAAAAAAAGAATTGTGGGATCAAAATGAAAAATTTGTGGGAAACAGTCAGTGAGTTTTTCAGTGCCTCGATTTAAGGTCCTGTTCTCCCTCTAGTACAAAAAGGAGGATGTCGTTTTTATAAGACGGAGCAGTAAAAGTCAGCAGTGTACCTGAGAGCACTTTAAATCAGTAAAGAGATGTTCTTAAGTAGATGAGCGTGAATCTACGGAAGACACAAATCTGCTGGACGATGAAAACAGATTTGACTGATAACAGATCAGAATGAATGATCCCTTCACGTTACTATCACACATGATGCTTTTCAGACATGAAAGATAATACAGCAGTAGATGGTTTTTCTCTGCGCTATGAATCATCTGGTTTTGCTTTCCAACTATGAATTATCAAATTCATCAACATTGGCTACAATGTGTGGAGCAAGTAAGGCAGTAACCATAAACACTGCATGCTCATAAAGTGATAGCACAAATAAAGTACATTCTGATTGAAGAAACAAGGCAACAGTCACGTAGCAGGACCGGGTAAGACACACACTTGTCATCTGTGCCTCCTGTGTTTTGTTTTATAACTTCACCATTCATCTCCCCATTCACACAACTATGCACAACCATTTGTCTCTCTTATGTTGGAGGATGTTGTAAATCTGACCACTGAGGTGTGTGTGTGTGTGTGCGTGTGTGTGTTTGGCTGTCTGGTATAAGTTACAAAACAGGCTTTACAATATGTGGCTAAATGTGTTTCCCCCTCCCCCCCATGTTTCAGGACCTGTTTCTGTCATAGTTTCATTATCCATACCAACTGATTTCCTAGCAGCTCCTTTAAGGAGAATAAAAAAGAGATTATGTTCATTTGTCTTCTCCAGCACAGTTTGTAATGACGCTGAAGACCATAATTGTTTTAAGATGCCTGGGTGATTTCTGGCCATCTTGAGAGGCTTAACGATGACGATCCAGGGAGCTTTATTGAGCAATGAGGGATTTGGAGAATGATGATGGAGGAGAGTGTTGAAAATGGGAGATCAGTTAAAAAAAAAAAAAAAAATTAAAAACAGACAGAATTGTGACAAGAAATACGAATAATGTAAGCATACGATGCTCAGTAGCAACATTACTGACATCATTGATAGGTTTAGAAAGTAAGGTTAAGTGTGTTATGAGGGATAATTTTCACCCACTTAAAGGTATAGTCTGTAATCGTATTCAAAAACATTTATTGTTATACTGGGTGAAATGGTCCTTCCATCCTGAGAGTAGCCAGTGAATAATGTGTTCAGAAAAAGGAAAGAAAAAAATCTGACCTCTCTGACAGCTTTAATCTTGTAAAAACTCTGACCAATCTGTTTTTTGCGCACCGAATGGCACGGATTGGTCAGAGGACCAGAGGATTGGCAGGGGGGAAAGAACCAATCAGATGCCTTCATTTTAAGTCCCGCCCACGCCCCCCTTAGTCCCATGCGCGCACTCTGCTTCCAGCCCCCCGTGTCCACTTCCCACGGGTCGTCCTCGGCTCAGAGTGTCCTAGTGTAACCCCCCCCCCCTCCCCCGCTCCTCCAGACCGACTGGCAACCGCGGCCTGACATCGGAGGGCCCCCGTCGCTCCCTGCTTCACCGCCGGCTCGCAGTCGGGCGGTCACGTCGAATGTAACGGCTCGCCCTGCTAAAAAAAGAAAGCCAAAGTGCGATTCTGCGGCGCAGGTTGTCCGCTACTGGGGTCTGCCATGGACCCCCAGTATGGGGGTCCGTATGGGGGTCCGTGGGGATGGAGGCGTCTCCATCCCGGCGAGGGCGGAGAGCGCCGGTGCGGGTGGCGGTGCGCTGCGGTGCTGTACAGGCTCTGGAGCCATGGCTACGCCGTAGGGTACGGCGTAGGGTACGCGACGACATGCACCATTCTGCGTTGTGTAACGCAGAACCATAAATCAGCCTTACGGCGTACCCTACGCTGTAGGCTCTGCGTTGGTGTAATGCGGAACCATAAATCAGCCTTCAGTGTGTGCTCTGTGTGCTGTTCTGAACTTCTCTGTTGTGCTCATTTTGCTGGGACGTCGGGTCCCTCCGTCGAGACACAACTTTTTGCGGTATGCGTTCATTGTTGTGTCTAAAAATGATGCGCAGTGCCCACCCAATCAGAAATGGTACAGATATTCTGTGATATTTTTTTATATTTATAAAAAAATTTAATTATAAAAAAATAAAGGATCCCTGGGCCGCTCGGTGGCGCAGTGGGTTAAGCAGCGGCTCATGTACTGAGGCTACAGTCCTCCTGCAGCGGTCGGAGGGGGCGGGGCTTAGAGGAGGTGCCACTTTCAAATCTTGCTAGCTCTCCAACATCACGGACTATACCTTTAAACGTCTTTGAAGACCAGTCCCTTAAGGACCTACCACAACTGGACAGAACGGCAGTAGACCCCTTTAAAACTTCTTTGGAAGGGCGGTAAGAACATGACGATGAGTCTGAGGTGTGTGTTGGCATACAAACACCCCAAATACTGATCTGCAAAGAGACTCCACCTCCACATCCTACAGAACCAAAAAAGAGTGTATTGTTTGTCTGTCAGGTAAAAGACACTAGACGGGCATCTTTTGGTGCCAACAAGAGGGCTTACCTGTATTAGGTAGGATGTCATAATGCTACAGTTGATTGGTTCATATTAGGGTTCTTTACAAACAGTTCTCCAGATCTTTGCTTTCTTCTGCATTTCTTCTGCTAGTAGGCCTCTCACATTTGCCCAGTAACTTTGCTTTATCAATCTATTTTCTTACTAAAGGGTGGAATTAGCCCGTGGCTAGAGTTCAACACTATATGAACCTGAAAACAGAGATTTTTCCACAGCACACTATTGAACTGTCTGTTGTTCACATGATGAACTGTGTGGAAATTTATCAATTTCCACAAACAGTCCATTTCAAATTTTCACATTCTTCCTTTTGAATCAATCTTACATATCAGTCCACTAGGATTTCAGGGTATTTACCCTTTTTTCTTTTTACAGTAGTTATTGTAAATTAAACTAAGCTAAGGTAGGTCATGTCTTCAGGGATGTACCTGAGGGATTTCAAGTCTTTGAAACATCAGACCCTCTTATTCAGTTTGCCTAGCTGAGGTTGATCAAGCCTCAAATTGTGCAAATTAATCTGCTCTTTTGATACCTTTTTTGTCTTTAATTTAAAAGCATTCTACATCTGGTTCTCCCATGGCGCAGTCAGTTCCAGGATGACAATGTACTTGGTGCCTTCAAACATCAGAATTATGTCCGGTCGGGGGGAGTAGTTTTGGTAATGTGAGTTAATGCGAATTGTTCACTGACAGTTACCAATTCTGTGTCATGTTGAGAAGCCCTCTTGCTGCTTCAAGTCTTGTTCTCAACCACCTACTCAGCCCTAATGAAACTGATGGTTTGCTTAACAGGGTTTAACTTTCAGCTGTTGGTGACAAGAGTGCAGATGCTCTGGTCTTAAGCACTTGGTCATGCTGGCAGCTGTACCAGCTGTTACTTAGTGCTTTTGGTCAACAGCTAACAATGTGCTCCAGGCTCCCCTTTCCCTAGAATAGGGAGAATATTGGTGATTTTAACAGTATAGGTTGGACGAGGATGATGGGAGGACATTACAGATGGTCTGGATCTAAACTTAATGCAGCCTGGCTCAGACGACAACATGCCACACCATGAGATCTTCCTATTCACAGCTTGCTCCCATCTACTCCGGACATGTTGCTGACTCATTCTCCCTGCTCTTTTGCAGCAATATATATTTTCACCTGGTTTGAAAACGACAGAGAAGGAGTAGTTACAAGAAATACAAAGGAGAACAATGCCACAGAGTGGACCAATCACATTTGTTATCGACTCTGCGTCGACTCACCAGGTAGATGACATTTGTGGAGAGGTGCACATCAGGCTATAGGGAAGGTTACATCCCAGGGTACATGCATCATATGTTTGACATGGAAACATAAACCTAGCTTTATTTGCACTGTATTCTGAAAGGGTTCCCATGTAAATCGCAAAGGGGAAAAAATGCAAAATGATGCTCAAGATCTTTCCTCAAATCAGTAACAATTGATTATGCATCAGCCTCCCGAAGAGGCAATCGATTTCATAGGGGACACCAGTTTAAAAAAGGATATTCAAAATCAACTGGGGGATGGGAAGTTTGATCTTTAACCCCTTTTGTTCATTGAGATCAATGCTTTAAACCAAATTTCCTTTTCAAAGTTCAATATTTCTTATGTTCATGTTGCAGGGAAGATGATAAAATGAATTAATGGTGCTGGGGATCATACTTGTGACCTTCCATGTAAGTGCTGGTCATTCTCCCTCCTTGTCTGTGTGACTGTCTGGAATGGCAGGAATGTCACACATCATAGACACAGATGCAGCAGCCGCCACGGCGGCCACACACTCTTGACTTAATGGTCAGTTGACAAGTGGATTATCAGACCTTGGAGTACAAGGACACCAGACAGACACACTCAGACCCATCTGTTGTAAACTTAGCAGAGAGTGTGACTTTTTTTGTTGTTGTTCATTGGTAGGCACATTTCCACAATCATCCTACACATAATCCCATTCCATCATTTAGATTCTTTAAAATGATAACCAGATCACTTTTCCTGTGCTTTTTGGCTTCGCGTTACATCCCAGACACATTACCCTTGGAGCAAATCAGCAGACAGGAGTCAGAGGTCAGTCTGTATACCAAAAGAGAGAGACAGACTGATGGAGATTTTTATCAATGGTGTGAGATAATCTGTATGGATACGACATCAAATAATTTATTTTTTTTTGTTTTAAGCTAAGTGTGAGGGTCACTGGACCCCAAACTGTTTGATGTATGAAGAAAACTTGAAACCTGGCAGCTTTAACATTTGACCACACCGATTTTTGACATTCCAAGCAGAATTTGTTTGAAAATCTCAGTCATTGTTGTGTATTTGACTCAAACATGAACATGTTTGTTTATTGTCAGATGTTTTTTTTGTCTTTGATATGGTCAAAGAGGCCACCCAGTGAGAGGACTGATGCAGCGAGAACTTTCATCTAGTCAGTGCAGTTGACATACCCGTCCTGTCATGTCATATGTTGATCTTGGAATCTGTTTGTGGAAATGTCTTAATGTTTGTTTAACAGTTGAACTTCCATGTAACATTGTGCACAAAGCCTTATGCATTGAGTTAATATGATTTCAAGAACTGCTTTAATATTAAAAGTGTGGATAGAAGGGTAACATCTTGATGGAACTGAAGGAGGAAAGCGGATCCAGACGCATATGAAAAGTCCAAAATAAAAGTAGTCATGAGGGAAAGGGAAAATAAAATACAAAGGACATAGACATGGAAAAAGAATTAAGTGACATAAAATAATTTTAGAAGAACGATATCAAGCTGCAGCGAAATGACAAATACTGTCTGAAACCACAATGGGACATTTATTGGATATGAGACCACGAAAATGCTTTTTTCCTCCATTGTTCGCAAGCTTTGTCTATTGTATCTTCCTTATTTCCTAATTTTCCATCTCTTTTTCTGCTCCAGATTAATGGCCTTGTGTTTTTTACATCAAATGCCTTCGTTGAAGTAATGAAAGCATCGTCTGTTATAGAGTGTTTCCATTGTTACTGTATTGATTCATAGGAAAGCAGCTGAATTCGGGCCACGGTAACACGACCAGTTGCAAGATTTGGACAGATGTTCCAGTCCATTTAGCTGTTACTTTACTTTAACTTGTATTTACTCATGTATTTTATATTGTTTCAAAGTTGAACATGTTGGTTGGTGAGTTGACTCTCCTCTATGGTCCAGAAATAGGCAGAGGGAGACAGCCTGGTGCAAAATGTTATACTCTCTTTTATCCATCTGCATGGTTTATTGCAATTAGTCCATCTATTTTTAGATTTATTCAGGGAGCAAGAGGTACATGTCTCTTGCCAGACAGGATTGCATTTCAGCTCCTTTTCAGCTTCCAACTGTAAGCTCTGATTCTACGGATTGGGGTTTTAAGTTATGTTTGTCATCCACAATATCGCCATTAGAGATTGTGTCTAAAAACAACTGGACAAACCCCTGTGACATCAGTCATGGGTTTTCTAACAGCTATTTTCCTTTTGTGCAGATCACTATCTTTCCAAGGCAGACACTGTCCAACCCCAGGCTAATCCAAAAATAAAATGCACACTTTAGCTCAGCTACCACAAGTTAACTATTTAAGCTTGGCTTAACTCAAGCCAACCAATCCTAAAAAAAATGTCACCTTATAATTATTCTGATCAAAATCTGTCCATACAACCCTTATTTTTGCTTTTGCTACTTAAACGACATTAGTAGCACGTACTGCTGGAGCTAAAACCCTACCGGAACTATAAACAAACCGAGGCTTGGCTAATTGCTGCAGCCTTTGGGTCATTAGTACTTTGGCAGAGGTTCAGGCAAAGTTAGCCAGTCCAAACAGGTTCAGGCTCAAGAAGCAAACTCTTACAGCTTCTGATAGGCCAAGCAACAAATTAGAGGCTCTTCACTGGTTAGCCAAGGTAGCTACTGCTTAGCTAAGCTTCATCCTCTGACACTTCCAAGCCAACTTGCACAAGTGGGCTGTACACTTATCAGCACAAAACATCTTAAAATAAGTGACTATGCACTATTGGGTATTTATTCACAGCTCAGGCGTCATGTCAAGGCAGGGCTAATGGCTAACTATACGTTTACATTTGTGGTTCTGCCTAATTTAACCTGATATATTCTGCAAAGCTGGAGAGTTTAACTTGGGGGTTTACAGAGGAAGTCAAGGAGTTTGAGTGAACTATCAAATTTCCATGTGCAATTTTATATAAAATATCCCAACCAATAACCCTAGATGAACTGACATGTAATTTGGTATGTTAGTTTCTCCTGTAAAAGATTTCTAGCTTCAGTAGGACTTCCTGATAAAATAAAAGTAGAGAAGGTGAAAGGAAACAAAGCAGGCCATTGGTCCTAATAAAAATGAAATACTAGAACCAACATACTATAACACTAGACAGGCATAACATGAAACAGAGCCATAGCTGTTTCCAGATTTATAACTGGCAAAGTTTTTATGGTTGAAAACCAAGAAACAAAAACATTTTCTTTTTGTACAGCTATTAACAATCCTTCCATCCATCCATATTTTTACTAATTTCTTCTTTATATTCAGGCTTGCATGGTGCTGGAGCCTATTCCAGCTGCCATCGGTCGAGGGGGGCAGGCCATCAGTCCTTCTCAGGGTCTATTAACAATATCAGCCATAAATTAAAACAGTCACTCAAGCATTTATTAGGTCACTGTGCTGCCCAATGAAAAACTATACAATGTCTCAAGTCATGGTAGATTTATTATAATGGAAAGAAAAAGTTTTTGTGGTTCACTACGATACCTTGAGAGGAAAACTGCATTACCATTTCATCCATAGATCATATGCACTAGTGCAAATGTGTAAACATATGGACTGCATTTAGGGAGATCCTTACAGTTTCTTTTTTGTTTAGAATAGAATGAGTTTGGATTGATGAAAGAGGAAAAGCGTTACATTGGCAGACATCGCAGTAGTCAGAGATAAAAAGTTGGAGGCTAGAAGTGGGCAAAGCCTTTGGGTGTTCTCCAACATTTATGAAGAGGATTTGAAATAAACACAAGAAAATAGTGCTTCAAAAAGGATTAGCACTCAGTAAAGGTCTCCCCCCAATTCACTATCTAACCTTCATGGCCTAACTGAAATTATTCCTCCGAATCCAAATCCATTGACTACATCCAGCTGCTTCATCTGACATTTCTTTCATTTTCTTCTTCAAACTCTGCCCACATTCTCCCAGTTCTCCTAATAATGTCACAACTGATCTAGCTATGAAACCCCTACATCCCACTTCGAGGATGGAAAGTGAGGGTTCATCCAGCTCAGTTTCTGCCCCTAATTCTGCGTATCTAAGCTTTTTCCTTTCATATGCCTCCTCCAATCAGTCTCCCCAGGGAACTGTCAGCTCAATAAAGTAAACTATTCGCTGACTAACTGACCATAAGACTATGTCAAGTCTTGAACTAGTTCAAAGTATTTTCCGAGGAATAACCAGCTTTCCATACAAATCTACTCGCATTTCCCAGTCACTAGCAGCTTCTGAACAACCAAACTCTCACCTAGCTGACTTGTCACCTCTGTATTTCTCTCACTCTCACACAAACTGTATTGTTCCCTTACTCTTAACACCTCCTGAATTTTGCTTACATCTATTTTCAATAGCTAAAGCAAAGCTTTTCAGCACCTGGTTGTGTCACCACGCGTAGTTGTTTTGTGACAAGATCCTTTTACAGCCTGACAAGATATGTCTAAACGTTGCAGTACCTGAACACATTGAACATAATGGGTCCCTATTTACCCAGTTTTAGGTTCTGGGATGTTGAGAGTACATCATTTAGGCCCTAAAAGGATTGTAATATGACTCTCCTCCATACTCCACAGGCTGCTTTAGCTAAGTGTCCTTTTCTCTACACTTGCTTAGCCTGAGCCATTGCCTTTGCACCCCTTAATATCGCCTCTTGTCTATGTAGCTGCTCCACAATCAGCTTTCTTTTTTCTTTGGGACCTGCTTTGTTCTACATCGGTTTGCCTGAGCCACGCCCCAAGCCTCCCAGGCCAAACTGAGACTAAGAGCTGCTTCTGCCTCCTGAACTGCCACTCTTGGGTCTTCCCCTTGATTCAATTTGGAACCACCTCCCAAACTATTGAATCCATACGCCCAGCTAACTACAGCTCTGTCCTGACCTTGGAACACTGAAACTCCTCTGTTGCTGATGATATTGATAGCTGCTATATTACTTTCCCATATAATACTACACTATATACACCTAGGAACACCTAACCACTTCCTTATATAGGAGCTAATTACCCTTTCCCCTTTCTCCACGGTGGATATTGGAATTTGATACACTGAAAATGGCCACACCAACCTAGGGAATAACCCAAACTGCGAATACCACAACTTCAGCTTTCCTTGGAGACCTGACTTGTCTTTGTGATCTGGAAAAAAGCATCACAAAGAATTTGTCCCACTTAAAAAGAAAACTCCCAGGAGCTTCGAGGGGAGGACACTGACAGAATGGTGAAGAAAAACAGCCTAAGTCAGTCCGATGTGTGAGAGAGCTCATCAACCTGGCTCTGAGACAGAAATGGGTTAAAGGAAGAAATGAGTGGCAGAAGTTCACAATTGTGCTGACAAGCTGACGGGAAGAGGAGTCAGATGACAGGTATTGGTTTACGTTTAGAATAACTCACACAATGAAGGAAAAATGGGGCATGTAAAAATGGATAAACATCAGTTTGCTTTACTCATGCACACAAAAAAACATGAAAAATATTAAAAGCTACTTTGTATGGAGTTTTCAGTGTCAATGCCAATAAAATGGACTTGCACATGGAATTATTTCAAATGTTGCAACGTTATATGAACGATTTATTGATTAACTTTAGACCTTTTATAAGCGGAAAGATTGTTAGTTGTTGTATTTCTCTGGAAAATAAACACAATGCATCCCAGTCTTGCACCGTGATGTCACTGGGCAGGCCAATGTGAAACTGCCAAACTTTGCACTAATTCGATATACATGAACACCAAACATGTATGGCTGAATTTCTGGACAGTGGGGTATGGAAAGTATTCAGACCCCTTTAAATGTTTCCCTCTTTGTTTCATTGCAGCCATTTGCTAAAATCAAAAATTGAATTTATTTCTCATTAATGTACACTCAGCACCCCATTTTGACAGAAAAAAACTGAAATGTAGAAATTTTTGCAAATGTATTTAAAAAAAACTTGAAATATCAGTATTGATATTGGTCATAAGTATTCAGACCCTTTGCTGTGACACTCATATTTAAACCTCATGCCGTGCATTTCTTCTGAAAGCCGACTTAGCTAATTTATGAACTTAGAAAAGGCCATCATTTATTCTTATGTTTTTTTTCCTCCTTGAGATGGTTCTGCTCCTTCATTGGAGTCCAGATGTGTTTAATTAAACAGATTGCACTTGATTAGGAAAGGCACACACCTGTCTATATAAGACCTTACAGCTCACGATGGATGTTAGTTCCACAAAGTCGACTATCAGTGCAGCTTCCACCAGTCGGGGCTTAATGGCCGAGTGGCCCAATGGAAGCCTTTCCTCAGTGCAAGACATACGAAAGCCTGCATAGAGTTTTCCAAAAAACACATGAATGACTCGCAGACTGAGAAATATGTGGTCTAAAGAGACCAAGATTGAACTTTTTGGCGTTAATTTTAAGCGGTATGCGTGGGAAAAGAGAAAAGCAGGCACTACTCATCACCTGCCCAATACAATCCCAACAGTGAAACATTGTGGTGGCAGCATCATGCTATGTGCGACAGGACGACTGGTTGCAATTGAAGGAAAGACAAGTATAGAGATATCCTGGCAGAAAACCTCTTCCAGAGTGCTCAGGACCTCAGACTGGGCCGAAGGTTCACCTTCCAACAAGACAATGACTCTGAGCACACAGCTAAAATAACAAAGGAGTGGCTTCGGAACAACTCTGGGATCATTCTTGACTGGCCCAAGAAATCAAAGATGAATCAAGAGGGACCAGGCTCATTCTTTTTTTTTGAAGAGGAAAAGTAAATTGGGTTGCCTGGAGAGGCTATGTCCCTCATGGAAAGCTTAAATAAAAAAAATTACCCTTGATGAGACAAAAATGGCTGGTAATGGCCATCTGATGTTCATTTTTAAAATATTTCAGTTTTCTCAAATGATAAAATTTTTGGAAAAACAAGAAAGACGGCAACAGCACAAAGCAAATCCTATATGGAAAGGTGACCTAAAGTTCCATGTAACTGAATATCAAAAGGGGTTGTCTCCAAAACGTCTTTACTTTAACAAACCTACACCATTGAGTTAGGGTTAGGGATTCTGGAGTTGAGGTAGGGGAGGTTGCTCCAACCTTTCAAGTTGGAATTTCAACCTCAGGGACTGTTCCGGTTGAAACTTTGGACTATCAGAAATCCTGATCACCATGTATAAATTAAGCATATCATTGCAGCCACCTGTGCATCCAAAAGACCGAAACCGAACCAACCAATCAGAGATTTGATCCTTATTGCTTCACAAACCGATGCATGACATCATGGTGGCTACCCCGATTATTTATAGATAATTTATTGTGCCATTTTCCAACCTGCATACTACTTAATATGCAAACAATGTATACAGTAAACAGTACATACTGCATTACTGCATCACAAATGGAAGCCCATCACATGATTGCTGTGACCGCTGTAATTGCATTTTGGGATTATGGTATCCAGGGTAGACTGATCAGCTACACGCTGACATTTTTTTCCAAAAGAAGATTACTAACGGGGTAATTTTTGCATATTGCAGATCGTGCAGTTGCCCAGATACTGTGTCATATATTTTTTGTTAAACCACTGCACACTGGTAATATATGATATATAGTTCGTTTTTTTCATTAATATGTTTAAATGTTCCCATTTTAATGCTCTCTATAGTCAAATTTATCCCAAATGTTATAAACATTTATAGCCCACATTTGTTTTTCTGTTTTTGACCATAAAAAGGAGACTCTTTGCATTATGACTAATAGTACTTTTACATGAACTGCACAGGCGACATACAAACCACACTTGTTTGCATGGTATTATGGGCTATTACAGGACTGTTATTGCAATTGCGTGTTGGAAGTTGCAGTTTTATTAAATCCAGGCTTTGGCTGCGTAACGGCTAATACCAAGGTCAACAAAGTCAGCAGCGCTTGCTGTTTCGTTTCCACGATGTTGTTTACACTGTTGTTAAGGCGTGTCTGTGTGCATTATCATCCGGAGACGGTGACATGATTTAGGCTTGAAGAGTCAGAGAAGGATAGATAGCGATGAAGAGGAACTAATGTAGCGAATCTGTGCAACTACATCATCATTGACAAAGTTACATCCTACTGGCTGCGTGTACAGCCTGAAAAAAGAGTTGCAGCAGTTAAAATGTTTCCATTATTGATGGGTCACGTTGATGGAGAAATGTGGATGTCAGGTGTAACCATAGCATAGGTTTCACACCTTCAAATGAGTTTCATTTTATATGAATTTTAAATCAGATCAATTTTATTCATTACATTTTAAGCAATCCATTGCAACTCAATTGTATTTTCTGTATAAACATTTATCATTTAAGTGTCACCCTAATGGCATTAACCAAAAAGACTTAATGTGAATGCACACACACACACACACACACACACACACACACACACACACACACATACACAAATAAGCGAGGGGAAAGTTAAAATAGAGTGAAAAGTGGGACAGAACAAAGGAAACGTTAGCCGTAAAAGAGAAGATAGTGTTAAGCCAAGAAAAGCCTCAGTCAACACAGCAGGCTGAAATGATCAGATAGACCTCTCAGCAGACATCTTATCAATCACAGACAGGAGACCGCAGCATGTGTGTGTATGTGTGGGTGGGTGTGTTTCTATGTCTGTGCCAAAGACACAGAAGCATGTGATGGGATCTGCTAGAAGTAGTTTGTCTTTAGGATGTACAAAGTACAAAGGCCTGCTAACAAATGCTGCGGCCCAGGTCCAAGTTGTGCACACAACTTACAAACCAAGGTATGCAAAGGGAAACACACAGAATTACGTGCATGTCCAATCACAGTCAACGTGATCTTTGTGGGTCTGCAAATTTGATAGAGATCCTGCAGAATTCAGGGCATTTAGCCTTGGCAGCTGAACAGACACCATAATTGCATCTGTGTGTGTGTGTGTGTGTGTGTGTGTGTGTGTGTGTGTGTGTGTGTGCGTGTGTGTGTGTGTGTGTGTGTGTGTGTGTGTGTGTGTGTGTGTGTGTGTGTGTTTGTGTGTGTGAAGACACTGTTCAGAACATGCAAGAACAATGGGGGAAAAAAGGCAGATCCTCACAATGATCTCACATCTGGAAACATGCATGAGGCCAAGGACAGACTGGCATTCTTTTTCACTGACTCTGTTCACATCCTGATTTTCTTTTTCTTTGTTAAACATCATAATGTGTCATTTGTCCCGGTATCTCCATAGAAATTTTAACAAGCATTACTTTGAGGTGAAAACGCAGATCCTGTCGATCCAGACAAAGCCTTTCTACAGCTTTCAGACTCGATCAATCACCCTGACACAGCAGAAAGAAACAGGTTTAATGCACGGATTTGGGGTTGGGTCAAAATCCATGGCATCAATTCATCTCAGCATGAAGCCACACGTGGCCAATAAATAGTTCAAACTTCATGGCGTTGAGTATTTTAAGAGTGAATGCCTGACAACAGAGCGCATGAAACTAATCAATGTGCGGTATTTTTTCCCCCCATTCAAATATCCATGTCAGTGTAGTTTAAAGGGATATCGTCCTTCAAATTAAACCGTCATCTCTTGCAATACTTCCATATGGCTTTATGGCACACTGTCACACATCAGTAACAATGAAATTAGCTCACAGAACTCCAGCAGACATCAAATTTTGCACAGTGTCTTAAAAGCTTAACCTCTTTACCTCCATGCATAAATGGACACATGCAGAACTAAAATGTGCAGGCAAAAAATGTCTTTCTGCCGCTTTTAAGAATCTTTGGGACAAATAACTAAAATATCTATATAGACTTAGGGTACAGAGTCATTGATCAATTAGTTTTTTTTTGGAAATTATTCAAATTTGAAGTTGGATTGTATAAGACCCTCAGTAAAACCCAGATTTTGTATATACCAACTCACATTTGACCTAAGAATATGTTGGCATAAAGTGGAGTTCAAGGTCAGCTCAGTGACTTTTCCTGGTCCCGGTAGCCCAAACTATAATCCCTCCACCACTGTGCTTGAAAGTTTGTATGTGATGTTCATGCTGCTATGTTTGATGCAGCATGGCCAAACTTCTCCACTTCTGTCTCATCTTTTCAAAGAACATTGTTCTACAAGTCACATGATTTGTTCTACTACAACTCTAAAAACATAAAAAGCTGTGTTGCCCCTTTCATTTCTGGGGACTTTCTTTCTCTAATTTGAACAGCCAAACTAAACCAGGCTGTAAATATGTGTATTTTTTTATTCTGCTGCAAAGTTTGTCAAGGAACTGCAAGATTTCTTTTGTTTTGATTTACTTTTTTGTTCTCAGCCAACTCAGTCTGAAAACGGGATGTTGGCCCTTGGTTGTACCCAGTTCTGCTTGCCTACATCCAGCGACATGTCAACACACACACAACTATAACAATAAAGAGTCTATAAATTACAACAGTTTTAAGCTGCAGCAAATGTTCTTCATCATTGCAAGACATCTCAGACAGCTGGACAAGCATTTTACTATTCTGCAATGATGATTCGATGTGTAGCACTCTTTGTTTTTGCGATGCATGTTCCTGCAGGGGGAGGGTTGCATTAAAAACCTCTAGAATCCTGTTTTAATGTGTGAATTAAAGCAAAAAATCCATTGGCCGAATTACAGCTGTGTAGAGGATCGCAGCCAGGATGCCACAGTTTACTGAGGTCTGAGCTGTTGACATGACACAGGACTGTGACTGAACCAGCTGCATATCAAATCGTTTTTATTTTCCAGTGCTCTCATGGATTCTGCAATTCTCCACACAGATAAATGCACCCTCGTGTTCCCCCATAACGGAATAAACCACTCCGTCTGGGTTTCTCCTTTTGTGTCTCTCCCGGTATATTTCAAAATAAAATTGCAGCCACATGTCCGAGGGGAGCCCGGCTTCAAACACACACCTTGAGGAGCAACGCTATTATCTACAATTGACTTAAAAAGTGTATAAAGGCAGTGAGAGCAATTGCTCAGGATAAGATGGTGGCAGAGGGTGGATGGAGAGATGAAAAGATTACAAAAAAAGAGACGGGCGAGGTTAAGAGGGGTGAACTCTTGAGTGTACTTGTTCGCATGTGGATGTATGCATGTGTCTGTACATGCTTGCATGCATTCATTCATTTGGCCCCTCTGCACCCACCTAAATCCTAGGGAAGATTGATTGCCTTCCAGGGATAATCTGTCCCAGACTCTTTAAAACGCCCCCTTGCCCAGTCTTCATCGTACTCCTCTCCCCGGTGTCTACTCTTTCTCACCCTTGTCTCCCTTCTGTGCCCTTTGCTCTCCCAGTTGCCATAACCTCCCCATCCTGTCTAAGCACCCTGAAACACACAACCCCCCGCCCCCCGTCCTCTGTTAGCACTTTTCACAGCCCTTTTAATGATTTTTACTCATTTGCGCACACAGATAGTCCTTTTTGCAGAGTACAAGGAAGTAGGAAGAGTTTGTTGGTGGAGCCAGATATGAGTTTGCAGATTTTTTTTTTAAGGAAATGTCTGTTTATCTTCAGCTTTCAGCCCATATGTGGCCAGTATCCTCACTAAGCCTTGATTTTTGTTCTCTCCATGCCCAACATGGAGCTGTGTCTCAAGAATTTATGACAGGCTATGTAACAAAACTCTTCCATCTGGATTTAACAGAGAAAATGAATTGAACATCTGACAGACACAGAGGCACCTTCCCTCCTCCTCTTCCAGTCTTCTTTGCCCTTTTCACCCGATCACCAATTAAAACGTAAAGAAAACAAGAGCATATTTGGGTAATATATTCAGTCATGGCAAGTAAATCAATTAACTGTTTTGTTGTATACTTAAAAGGGCAGGAGGATTTTTTCCCCCTAAAATAATGTCTTTATTTTCTGAAGCAAAACAAAATTAAGCATGAGTTATACTTCTGTAGTGCAGCTATGCACGTAGGCTACGATGAAGAAGAAATAGCAGCGGGAAATTTGAAAACGAAGAAGAACACATTTTCCAATTACTTTTCTTGCGGCCAGTGACGACGTGACCTGCAGTTACATTTGCAGAGGTGCCAGTCAGGCTACTGTAGCCTACGCCGTGGGGTTCATACCTACGCCATAGATACAGCCCAGCTTTGAGACAGAAGTACTGTATAAATGTGGCTTTAACTGGCAGCAATGGCAGAAACACACTCACACCATAACGTACACTTAAAATCCTTACATTTTCGCAAAGACAGTGCAGTGCACCTTAAAATTGGATGCTCCGCCATGTATGAATTGTTGTTGTGCTTACTGACCTCAAAGCAATTTTATGTGGTACACTGCGCTCAAAAATCTGTCAAAATGTTTTAGTGCAACTTTGGTAGCGACGAAGCTGCTGCGCTTGTTTGATTGTCGGACCATTCCCAGCTCAGAGAACATTAGCCTACGTAGTAGGCCTACCCCGCCACTTTTTATTTGTGGATTTGTGGAAGAGTGATTTTAAAATTTACCAATTTATGTCACACTTGTAAAATGTAAATGTTTTAAAATATAGCAAGTGAGCAGCGTGGACGGTTGCTTCTGGGACCCTTTTAAACCGCTCATGGGAGACCAGTCTCATTGGTCACATTTCCTAGATAGAAACAGCTCTAATTAGAAATAAACTCCCAAATATCGCCAAAACCTGTTTTACGCTTCCACAAGGTGGTTTTTAACAAAAGTGTAATGGAAATGCTTTTTGTGCATTTCCAAATCTCTGGCAGCACCAGTTCATCAAAAGTACTCAAATCTAAACATAATCTAAAGATTTCCAGCTGTTCTTGGCCTCATTAATATGATGTAGTTGTACACTACTTAAACATTATGCATTATCTTTCGTATGATAATCTGCTGCATTTATCATTTACTATTTTTGGCAACAGCATTAGCGACAGTTACATTAATCTGTCAAAGACTAAAGATGTTTTTGTCCATCTTTTTCAGTGCTGAAATGTTCTATTTTGTTTTTATTGGTAATTTCAACCACGCACAAGGAGAGGTTAGTTTGAGAAGTTGAGGGTAACATTTTATTTGACACCATTCATCCTTTTTATCAGGATAATAGCATAAAAGACAAGACGTGACAAGAAATATGTCTTTTAATGAGCAGATTAACGTGTAATTCTCAAGTAATCTCAAAACTCCTGTGTAAACTTATGATCTCACAAATCCAGTTGCCGGCAGCAGTGACACTACCCTCCTGGTGGGTGAGAGTTATGTATTTATGTGGAGCATTCACTTAGCTAATAACAGCAATGGATGTGTTTGCATGTTTGTTTTGGCGGAGAACATTCTGCCAAGATTAGTATAATATCACGCTTTCATTTATTATTACATACAAAATGCATGCCTACAAAGTCTTGCAAGGTTTATTATAACAACATCAAGAAACCAATGTTGGAGACTGTGCAGTAAAAGGACATGTATTTTCAAATTATACTTAGCCAGCGAATGAATAAACACTGTCTATAGTTATATATCATAAAACAGCTTTGATCCCACCTGATCTGCACAAGACAAAGAGCATCTTTCCACATAACGTTACTCTTTGCTGGGAAATTCTGTACGGTTTAGATGCAGCTGATGCCGTAAGCATCTTTGCCAGCACTATTGCCCATAACTGCCTGCATAGGACTACCTGGCGCAGCCTCAAATGCATACCTTAGAATCAGCCAACCTCATCATGGCACCAAAAAAGTATGAATCAGTCTGAATCAAATTGATCACCACTTCTGAGTCGTGACGTTCAGTGAGTGCAGACGCCGCTTGCCAGGAATTCCTGCAGCTGCTGGAAGCGTGGCAAAAGTGATCAACCCACCATGCTTCATCCAATCATCTGCAAGCACCGTGTCTACACTAACTCAAGTAAACACAATCGTAGTTTGTTCCAGCACGATGGAACGATAAATTAGATGACAGAAACAGGTCAAAGCAGATCTGATTCAGTTTTAGCCAACGGCCTCAATCACAGCAAAGGGCGTCAGTACTTCCAGCTAGACTAATTATGAAAATGACGCCCTGTTTTCCTTGAACTCCCCCTGAACTTGTTCATGGTCTTCAAATGATGCCCCGGTGTTTCTGTTTGACCCATGTGTGGAAATACCGCCTCAGTTATCCTTGGAAAATGGCAGGTTATGTGTGGAGCCAGCCCGGTGCGCGCTGCTGAGGCAACTGCTGGGGAAAAAAGAAAATGAAAGAAATGTTGCTATTAGTGACTCCACCTTTAACAAGCAGCAGATCTGTTGTGACATGCTTTTCTTTTGCTTGGTACCTCTTTAGCAGTGTTGATACAAAGAATCTAAACTGGCAATTAGATTAGTTAAAGAGGTATTTAAGCTAAGTTTATATCTGTATGATTAAGGTTCAAGAACATTACAATCACAGACCAAGAAATGTTAATTTCTGAATCGGGGGCTGAATTTCATTTCCCAAACTGAGAAGCCAAGCCTTTTAATTTGAGTCTTAGATCAGAACATGCAGTGGCTCACATCAACATGATGCGATATATCGGTACCTGCATGGTGAGAAACATGTATACGTTATACCTTCTTCACTCTGGTGTTTTGGAAAAGCTGGAAACCCTACCTATCAGGTATTCATGTTGGGCCATATGTAATTCATCAACTGTTGGCTTTGGTCCGATTTAAAAAAAGAAAAAAAAAAGATCCATCATTTGAACAAAGACAGCTGCTCTCACAAAGTAATTTATGCTAAAGCTCAAAATGAAAGCATGCTGAGTTTAGTAAAGTTGACAAACTGACATGTTTTTTTTATTATTTATTTATTTTTATAGGCTGGTGAAAAGACTTCCTTAACAAGAATGTTAAAGTACACACGTGTTTTCAATCCTTGAAAAAATTCACAATATTACCCTGAAATTTAAAGGGGACCTATTATGGCATCTAAAACCTATTTTAAACAGGCCTTGAATGTCTTAAAAACAAGCTTTTGATTGTTTTTGCTAAATAAATTAGAAATTCAGCCTCTGAGCCATGTATTTATCTTCCCATTCTCTAACCTCATTATCTATGAGGGATTCTGAGTGGGCGGGGCTATGATAATGAGGCTCTGTGCTGATTGGCTGCCTGAATGACGCGATACACCGCTACGAAAAAATGGCGGAAGCTCCGGCCGGTGGAGTTAATTGTGGGCGTGGTTTCACCAATCGGAGGCCAACCTATGTAAATCACATTTTAGTTACGTAACGACGGGAGCAGAATCTGAACGGCTCGTAGAAGCCACATCACACTGGACGGCTCATCCGGGCGGCTGTACAGACACTGCAGAATTTGGTTGCTTTCCTCCTTCTCTGAGTTGGCAGGCTGAGGGGAGACCCCTTTATATATGTTAAAGCAAGAGAAAACGTGTTTTTCATAATAGGTCCCCTTTAAATAACTGATGGGCCGAGACTTGTCAAATATGTACCATGTACTAATTCTGTTACGGCCAAAGCAGTCTGGATTTTGTTTTTCTTTTATTATTTATTTCTAGAACTGTCTTTTTTTTAACTTAAACACTTTAACTTGAAACATGCAACAGAGAATAAAACTGCATAACTGCAAACAACACCTTGGATCAACAACTTTTTACTGCAAAACTGGCAGCAATCATTCACTGGAGTTTCGTACTCCACTGCACACCAATTTGGATGGAAATTTCTATTCCAAAACTCACCTTCTGCCCTCAAAAGTGTTTTTTCTTTTCTTTTTCATGCTTGTTTGTTTAAATACATTTTGCCGATTTCACACATTTCTATGAGTTTAGGATGTCTATGAAACCAAAACGAAACTGCTGACATTTCTTTTGATTTACAACTGTTTCCCATCCCATTTCTTGAAGACATGAGGGAGCTTGGCATTTAATTCTCGTGTCACTCAACAACATCACCAATGAAACTATTACCCTTGTGTAGTTTATCTTGGCTGGCTGCTCCTTTCACATGGCCAAGATACTCGGGGAAAAAATAAAAGAAAGAAAGGAAACAAAAGAGAAGTCACAGGCACTAAGGCACAATCGCACGCTAATTTGGACACATTTCAATAAATCCGGCCATGTGGAGTCCAGTCTGGAACATTGCTCAGGCTCTTATGACGAGATTTAATCCAGGCTGAAGGTGATGGCCTGTGACACTAATATCCCGCCACCCAGTGACACGGACCACCACACATGGAAAAAAAAAAAAAAAAAAGGTCTTTACATTTGTCCTAAAACTCACACTGAATATCATGCTGAGAGCGAATTAGAAAATGTAATTATGGAAAAGTGTTTCTCAGCAGTCAATGTAACGGTATGAGAAAATCAAGAGGTACAGGTTTGCTATTAGTGCAGTTGTCCCTGTGGGGTGACGAGGATCTGGTGGCCAGAAATATGTATTTCTAGTTTCCATCACATCACTCCTATCAGCAAAATGATCCAATGATTCCAAATCAAAATCAGTGTAACATTAATTGGCTAAACATACAGTATCATTATTAGAGGAAACAAGAAACTCTCTCAGGATAGTGCATTTTTCAGATTGTAAGTTTTACGTTTCGGCCATCGATATGTCCCCTAACTCCTATTTAACGTGGATAATTGTTCCTTTTGTCCCTTTTAAAAGTAGAAAGAATTAGATACTCAAGGAGGGGAAACTTGAACAAGTTCTATAATAAATGGCAACCGTTTATGGACTTTTTTGCGACAACGTAACCCCCCCCCCCCCCCCCCCCCCCCCCCCACACCCTATTTATTTATTTATTTTAGTTTTTTGGTTTTCTTTTCTTTCTTTTTTTTTAAGATCTTTACTTTTTGTCTATCCTTATGTTTATATGCCCAGTTGATTATTTCATACAGACTATGTCTATTTTATTATATTGTTTATCTAGTCTTGTTTTGTATTATCGTTATTTGTTCTTAAAAAATATGTAAATTTAAATTCTCTGATGCATACAACCACGTTCATTGCTGTCACCGATGTGCCCTGGTGTATGTAAGTGCCTTTGTTACGTTTGCATCAATAAAAAAATATGAAACAGAGAATTGTTCCTTTTAAAGTAGTCTTGAAACACTGGTTCCACGCCCCAATATCAGTAAGATGGTTAACCCTTTAACAACCAACAAAAAGAACTTGGTGGTTTTAAACAAAACTTGTACATATTGTCTTCCTGGGATCTTGTCTATTGTTACAAGGGAATCTGTCATTAATCAGGACTGTGCCCAGAGGGGGGGTTCAGCAGGACTTTTCATGATGAAATTGTATGCTCAATGGTAAAACCTCAAGCCAAAAACGATAAACATCACAAACACGTGTTTGTTTACTTGCCAGCCAGATTTTGAACATGTGGATGTGGTATTGTGAATCTGTGATACTGACATGCAGAGAGCTTGATGCTTGTGGGAAACAGATTACTTACAGATTTCCGCTTTTTTATAACCCCCCCCTCCCCTTTACTCCCCTCACACATACAAAAACGCGTACATCCAGTAACCACCAGCAACTAGGAATCTCCCATCAAAGGTATGTGTGAAGTCGTTCTTTCCGACTGTAAAATAGCTGTTGTCAGTCCATTCACATGACAGCACTGAACTCCGGTGCTGGATTCTCACCCTTTATTGTTGACCTGTGGAAAATAGGTCCCATGGGTTAATTGTAAGAGGCACAGGGAGGGTTTTTTGTTGCAACAAAAGGGTCTCACTGGGAACATTACCATCACATACATTTCACAAAACTCAGACCTCACACTAGTGTGATCATCCTTGCAGTCCATCACTGAAAGTTCAGCATACTGACGGTCAAGGACAGTTCATGTTGCTTATAGAGGTTATTTCCTTCAAAAGAACAGGTTGATCTGCTTTCTTGTTAAGAGTCAAATGAGCTCCATTTCCCTGGTTTTATGCAAAGCTAACTGGCTGCTAAAGGGGCAGTTCTGAGAACCCAAAATGTTCAGCTATTAATCGGGAGATATTATCAAGAATGTGTGTGTGTGTGTGTGTGTTTGAAAGTAAGAATGTTTCGATTTCTGCTATGACTAACAACACAAACTTTTGGATTTCTGGGATCCACAATTTCCTGGGATCTGAAGTGGACCAATAAGGCACAGCAGAGGTTGTACTTCCTGAGACAGCTCAGAAAGCTGAACCTGCCTCAGGACCTGCTCATCACCTTCTACTCTGCTATCGTCCAGTCTGCCTTATGCACTTCCATCACTGTCTGGTTCGGACTGGCCAACAAACAGAACAGGCACAGACTGCAACGGACGGTAAGGTCTGCAGAAAAAATAATCAGGGCAGATCTTCCTTAAATCCAGGACCTGGACCGGTCCAGGGTCAGGAAATGGGCAAGGAACATTTCTGCAGACCCCTCACACCCTGGACACAAACTTTTCAAACTCCTCCCATCTGGTAGACGCTGCAGAGCATGGCGCACCAGAACTACCCTTCTTCCCCACAGGCTGTTAATCTGCTGGACTTTCATTAGTCAGAGTGCTGAATATTTGTGCAACAGCTTCTTGACTCTAAATATTTGTTCTGTCTTGTATATAGTGTGCATATTGTTTGATTTACTGTGGCTTTTTAAAGATTCATTGATTTATTTTTAGCCTGCAGAATCAAATTCTTGTTTGTTTGCACAAACCTAAAATAAAGTTGATTCTGATTCCGAGATAACACAACCTTGTAACTCTGTTCCTCTGATAATATGCCACGAGGTTCAGATCTATAGGGCACTTTGGCATCACAGACCCACATGAGAGCAGACGGGTCCGATTTCACATCTTGCTGCTCTTACTGTACCCTCTGAAGTGGGTAAAACAAAGTGGTAACACCCAGTGACGCAGCACCAAATTCTGGGCCCTGTACACTCTCAACGTCAGTGGGCCCCTATCCATACCATTGCATGAGGCGCGTCAGCAAATAAAGAGAAAAGAAAAAAAGGGGTATTTTTTATAACATTTTTTTTGTTAAAGGATAAATAGGGCTTTAAAGCGACACTACGTAACTTTTCCACCTTAATATCATATTTCCAGAGTCATTGTGATGGTACATCAACTTCCAACAGGTTTAATGAACCTCTGTCATGGTCTGAGGGGTCTATATCGCCTTCACTGGCACTATGTAACTTTGAGGAGCATGGTAGGAACCCTGCCACACTAAAAAACTACAAATCGTTACGACTTTGACTGCTTTACGGCATACGTCACTTCCCCCTCCTTCCCGATTCGCAGTCGAGACGAAAATGGACGGGACGTGGAGCTCAGAGCTCCGCAGAAGCTGCGTTGTGGCTGCAGCAGCTCCACACAACAGACGTGGGGAAAAGATCCTAATGGTTTAACTTTTCAACGGTTTCCTGCTCGGAGGCAGAACCACGGAGGCCAAGTATCTGATATAACAAAGTAAAAGAGTGAAAGAGTCATCGGCTCGCTTTGGATCGCGGCTGTAACGACCAAACACCTTTCACACAGTAAAGCCTGAATTATGGTTCTGCGTTAAATCGACGCAGACCTACGGCGTAGGGTACTTGGCGACGCGCAACGTACGGTGCGTGTCGCCTCGTACCCTACGCCGTAGGCTCTGCGTCGATTTAACGCAGAACCATAAATCCGCCTTAAACCACAAACACTCACACAGACCGGGTCGGATCAAAACACGGGTTTTATTCCCCACTTCGCCAGCTAAACCCAGTTGCTGGCCAGCTCTCTGCGGTGCAATTAACCCCAATCTTCAGATAAAACTAGTTTGTTGAGGAAAAAATATTAACTCTTATTTTTAGCTGCAGAGGAAAAAATAATCTCACGAGGAAAACAAAAATATTGCTCACGCCTCTTCACCATAATATAGCAGTCAAAAAAAAAGAAAAGAGAAGTAAGAGGGATACAAAACATGTACTGTATGTTGTACTATTATACAAATGTATTGAAACACATGGCTCTTCAGTAGGGATATCATATGGATCCAGACCGTTAATAATCATTATTTTCTCCATATACCGCTCCCTGGCTTCCTTGTTTAAGGTATCCCGGTAAATTCCAGTTCCTTTCCAGCAGTTTAACATCTTTTTTTTTGCGTTCCGTCTGTTCACTTGGTGAAACAGAAAAGCGTCCCGTCTTCTATCAAAACAAATGCAGCGACGGGACAGTAGTTTTTCGGCAGTATGCGCTGGTGCTCATGGGAAACGTAGTGTTCTTTCTGGTAAAACACTACCGCTTTTGTCCAAAAGATGCCGCCAAACTCAGAAAAGCTGAAAGTTACGTTGTGCTGCTTTAGAGGAGCTTGAGGCTGGATTTGAAAAAAAAATTTATACATTTTAATTTTTCTAGTAATAATGTCAGATGAAGCGTTCCAAACCAAAAAGAGTGAGCCCTCTAGTGTATCTGTCCGTTGCCTTGAACAGGCTGTATGCTGCAAAATGTGCTGCAAGGCTGGGGCCGCTTTTCCCGCGCTGCCCTGCGGATGTGACATCACATGACGCTGCATGCACGTTCTCCCCGTTCTCCCGTGCCGGCTTCACTGTTGGCTGCAGTACCCTCGACGGCCGTCGTGGTGAAGGGTGGCGCTAGAGAGTCTCATTTCTTAAAAGGAGCCTCATGCTCCTTTAAGGTACAATAAGATCAGATGAAATTATATTATATTGATTAGTGGTTTGTTCATTCACCACCAGAATTGTGCAGTTGGCCTACTTATTCTTATGGTCAGCAAGTTGCAGAGTCAAAACGGGTTTAAACTATAGAATTTTTCAGTCAGATTGAGAGGAAAAGCTCATTGTTTTTCTACGCTGTCTCTCTCTCTCTCTCTCTCTCTCTCTCTGGCAAAAATCAATCACAATTATTTTAGCTGGATATTGAGATCACCATCGTGGTGAAGAAGGAGCTGAGTCAAAAGGCGAAGCTCTCGATTTACCGGTCAATCTACGCCCCTACCCTCACCTATGGTCATGAACTTTGGGTAGTGACTGAAAGGACAAGATCGCGGATACAAGCGGCTGAGATGAGTTTCCTCCGCAGGGTGGCTGGACGCTCCCTTAGAGATAGGGTGAGGAGTTCGGTCACCCGGGAGGAGCTCGGAGTCGAGCTGCTGCTCCTTCACATTGAGAGGAGTCAGCTGAGGTGGCTTGGACATCTGTACCGGATCCTCCTGGACGCCTCCCTAGGGAGGTGTTCCAGGCATGTCCCTCCTCCCTAGGGAGGTGTTCCAGGCATCTCTCACCGGGAGTAGACCCCGGGGAAGACCCAGGACACGCTGGAGAGACTATGTCTCTCGGCTGGCCTGGGAACGCCTCGGACTCCCCTCGGAGGAGCTGGAGGAAGTTTCTGGGGTGAAGGAAGTCTGGGCATCTCTGTTGAGACTGCTGCCCCCGCGACCCGGGAAAGGATAAGCGGCGTAAAATGGATGGATGGATGGATGGATGGATGGATGGATGGATGGATGGATGGATGGATTGAGATCACAGTTATTTAACATTATTATTCATGTTAAATAATTTGGTAACATCATTAATTTATTGAGCATTGACAATAGTCCTTAAGCACAGCACAGCACTGCTAAAGCTTTTTACCAGATACAAATAATAAATTGCTTTATTGCTTAATTAATATATCACTGGTGTGCACTTTAGCCTACAGTGATATTGGTAGGCAATTTACATGTTGATATATGCAGCAGAAATATTCCAGAGGATCATTTATTAACCCTTTAAAAACTGACTTATTTTCTGAGGCTTTTGAGTTGTGTTTGGAGCATGTAAATATGATTATATAGCTGATTAATTTGAGGTGCCTTATCGCTTACTTGTTTCAAGCTCAAGGGGTTGTCTCAGCACATAGTTTCACTTTTACGCTTTTTGGTCAGCATGACGGTTTGCCACCAGGTCATTCAATCAGGACTCACTGACGTTACACTTGTCGCCGGTTGCTGTCAGACGGACTCAACCATTTGGCGCCTCTAAGAAGGGGCTCCCAGAATGTCCAATATTTTGGGGGGACTGGGATGTAAAGTTAATTCTCTTAATTGATGTCATCAATATATATAAAATAAATCATGACATGATTAATTGGAGGGTTCAATTCATTCGAAATACAAACATCACAAAAAAAAAGAAAAATCTGGATTTTCATGGGTCCCTCTCCGTACTCGGACCCTGGGTAGTTACTTTCCCCCCCCACTACCACGCCCATGCTAACACTAATGACCTCAGAAAAGAGAAGGATGGGGTGTTGTGAAGATACTAACTCCTCCCCCTAAAACTGGCTGCTATGAAAAACGCCTAAATAAAAGCAGTTCAAAATGGTGCTTGTGTACTGTTTCTCTGTGGTATTTTCACTAAAAGATGTAATCGGAATGTAATTAAGACCTTGAGGAAATGTTGTCAGCTTTTGAAAGAGCAGAAGAGGCAGGTTAGCTTTAGCGGGAGTCTGGGGTGGTTTTGCAAGACCTTGAGGACCGGGTCATTTGTCCAGCAGTAATATGGCGCTTTTACACTAGTACCTACTCAGCACGACTCTACTCGCCACGCCCCCGTTTTGCGCTTTTACACTACGGGTGGAGGCGGGTGGAGGCGTGCAAGTTGATACTTTTTCTGTACCTATTCTGCCGAGGTTCTAAGCGTGCTGAGTCGGCCCAGTATCTGACGTCATCACACTACACATCACCGGTTGGTCAGGGGGCAGGGCCGTCCGACATTTAAATCAGGAAGCGGAAATCAGCGAAACAGCGACTTGTGGCTCTTCATTTTATTCAACAGGCAATGGCAGCGCAAACGTCTGTTTGGTGATCAAACTCTAAGGTGCAGATGTTCATAAACCTGGTGGCTGAGGAGAGAATTAAAAAGGGATCTAGACGGGCGATAAGGAACGAGCAGATCCACCAGGCGCTCGGTCACTCGCGGCTCCCAGCTGATTTCTCAGCAGCGTCGACACAAACAAAATTTAAAAAAAAAGTGTCGAACACAAGTCACAGATCCAGCAGCACATCTATCATCTCCTCCAGGTTCTACATCTTTAGTGTTGTTGTCTTCTCAGTTTAGATCACACAATCAAATATGTCACAGCAGCTTCACTCCAACCTCCTACTTCTCATCTGGGTGTTTAAAAACAAACGAGGACGAGGCGAGTGGAGGCGAGACGAGTCGAGTCGCGCTGAGTAGGTACTAGTTTAAAAGCGCCAATAGTAATAATGATGGGAACAGATGAAGACATCAGCCCTGTTACATTTAAAGTCTGTTGGTTTTACCCACGAAACCCATAAAAAGGAAAATACCCCTTTGCAGAAGTTATCCTGCACTTAGGCAAGTCCTTACCTTGGGTTAGGTACTTAAGTGCAGCCTCAAAGAAACGGTGGGTAGAACGTGGCGTTTACCTTTTCTTTCTTACACTTTCTTTTTCTTACTCTTCTTTTTTCACATAAGAATCTGATCATCATTTCAATCTGGTAAAAAAGTCTGGACTCGTCTTTTGTTCTTATCAAGAGTCTACATTTTCGTATGTCTTCCCCTTTTTTTCCACTCTTGTGTATTTCATTCCAGCTTGTGTCTATGCAGGCCACTTCTGAGACAGGGAGGCACGTGTGAGGCTAGATTGTGGCGTCTTGCTCACCTGACCCACTCTGTCATGCCTGACTGGAGGTGTGGGAATGTGTCATTTGATATCATACCTCCACCAGGGTAGATAATCTAGTATACGGGGCAGAGAATCCTGATCTCATCAACAAGCTATCCAGACTGCAACTACCTTCCTTACTGAATTGCTATGAACGTTATGGCTTTAAAAGAAGCACATAAAGTTCACTGAGGTCCGAATGAAATCCCAGTGACATGCTTTGGTCAAAATCAAAGAGAGAGCCTACAAAAGTACCTTTCATCCATTATTTTACAGCAGTATTCCTAGCAGCTGGCTATGTATCGTCCCATAGTTGGTAACTAAAGGCCAGTGTTAGTTGTGAGATTTAAACAATGAATACTGTAAATACTAATGTTTTTTTCTTCTTCATGAGTCAACACAATAAACTCAACTTTTGATTATTAATTGAGTTATTTTGCTTTGGTATAAATACCAGGGATTAATTATAGATGCTTCTTTCAGTCAGTTTTTATACAGATTTTAGTTGCTGGAGTGACTCCACTTCACAACTCTCTTCAGTGGGATTTGCCTCTTTTGAAAGTGTTTTTAAAGCTTTTTGCATCTTTGCAAACTTGAATTGGGACATAAATCACACTCAGTAACCCCTCTCAATTACACTGTTACTGCAAGATATCCAACATTCACAATAAAACAATCATTTAAAAAAACAAAATCAGTCAAATATCATATAGTTCCTTCATCACAATTTCAACATTACAAGAACAGATGTATAATGTTGTTTGCTATTGTTCTTTTGATTATATATTTAGTAACAAAAAGGGAACTATAATATTTCAATTCCAACTTAAACACAATCTACCTTGTCATATATCATGGAAAAAAATAATTTGTTGCCACTCTTCCAAAGGTGAATACAACATTTCAGAAGAGTCCCAGCACTTCCAGTATGTTGACATGATGGTGACTGTTGAGGGAAGGAAGTTTCTGGTGATCATTCATCAGTTTTCTGAGTGTTGAAAGTTCACTACCAGATGACAGAGTGGTCACTGTGGACACGAATACGCTGTTACTCTTGAAATTGTAAATGTGTGGTCTCAGGTGTGTAATTTGCAACATTGTCAAGGCCAAAAGGTTTTGACTTCTAACTTCTTTGAAAGCAGCTTGTTATGAAGAAAAAGCTGGGTGATCTGAGTCTATGATGTCACAAAACCCTGCACATCTGCACATTGAATGACATCTATCTAACAACACATATGTTAATAGGTTGTTTTTTTTCTTCACGTGGTGGCTTCAGACTACTTTTGTCTTGTAAATACACACACACACACACACACACACACACACACACACACACACACACACACACACACACACACACACACACACACACACACACACACACACACACAGACCACATAAACTCAGACTTTAATCTTAATAAATGTATCTTCAGGGATTAATAAAGTATCTTTTTATTTGAATTTAACAGTAAACATAGCAATTTGAGCTTCTACAAATACCTGGCAATGTTCCATCTTGAACATAAAATAAAATAATTTTTAAAAAGCTATTCAGATGTGCCCTATTATTTCAGCATTTCTTCAAGTTTTATAAAACTTTATTTATTTTTTGCACACTATTGCCACTGGTTGGATAAACTGATCGCATGTTCACCCCTTCTACTCTTTGGAGAGCGGTCCTCTTGGAAAGTGATCTTGATCTGCAATAAACTGTATTTACTTTTTCTGCCCTCGTTCCATCTCTTCACTACATCTCATGAAATCCGACCTGGTGGCTTTTGCGCAAGTCATTGAAATCCAAACAGACACTGCAGACCCTGCCATGGCTGATTATCTACTCCCCTATCATAAATATTTTGACTTTTTCTCTTGAGCAATTCAGAGAAAGGGGAATGGAAATATTATTCATGCACAGTACATAACACTAAATGCATAATTCTGAGGAAACGAAAAGAAAGCGTTCAAAAGAATACATGAATAAACAATAAATACATTACATCCAAGCTATCCAGATGGATAACTCATGAGAGAAAATCGTTTTCCAAATCCAACTTTTACAGATTTGATTTATGGATAACTTAATAGCCTCATAAAGTTCTAATTCATCCTTAAGCAAGTCAGAACGTAAACTTTATTTATTTAGCACTTTTCACAGATAAAAATCACAAAGTGCTTCACAAAGGGCAACAGCACAGATAAAACTAGTAACATAATTAAGAAATATATGATCGATACAAAAAGATAAGATAAAGAAAAAGAATTGCAATAAAAGCCATTTAACCCAGTCAGCTAAAAGCCTGCCCACATAAAAGTGTCTTCAACAGATTCAGCAACGTGCAGAGACAGGGGCAGCGTGTTCTCCAGTCTGACAGCCTGAAAGAACACGTCTCTCCAGTTTCAAAATGCATTTTAGAGACCATGAGGAGGTTTCGAGGCTAGATGAGTACGGAGTCAAGAGGTCTGAAATGTATTGAGTGGCCTGACTCTGCTCCAGATGTTAATTATGAAATATTAAACTAAATTCTAAACTTGACTGGTAACCAGTGAAGTGAAGCCAAACAGGAGTGATGTGAGCTTTTCTAAAAGTTGCTGAAAAGTGTTGCTGCAGCATTTTGAGCAGTCTGGAGCTGATAAAGAATAGACTTGTTAAACAAGTAACAACAGAATTACAGTAATCAAGCCAACAAGGGAAAAAAACGTGAATAAACAATTCCAGATCACTAACTGTCAGCATTTTTCTCAGCTTGGAAATGTTCTTCTAGTGATAAACTATTTTTGACCAACTTTCTTGAATGACAATCAAAAGACAGAATGGTCAACCACAACAGCCAGGTTTTGGAGACCTGACTGGACAGAAGAGCCAGAGAACCGAGGTGTTGGGTTAAGGGGATCTGATTATCAGAGTTTCAGCCTTGTTTGGATTATCTGGAGATAGTTATTGTTTAGCCAGATTTTGATGGTTTCCAAGCACTAAACAATATGGATAAAAACTGAAACTCTAATTTAATTGAAAAAAAAAACAGTAAAGTTGAAAATCATCGGCATAAAAATGAAAGGATACATTCTTAAAACAACAAATACTCTGGCCAAGTAAGTTAAATACAATATGAAGAAAATTGGACCCAAAACTCTGTGGGACTCCACGTGACAAAGCAGATGTTTCAGACAAAATACTACTTAAAATAAAAAAATAAAATAAATAATAATGAATTTATCTATCACTGTTTTACAGGAAAAAATATTCAGGTTTTGTAAATCTATGCAGACCAACTTTTTCAAAACATTTGACAGCTAATCCTTTCCCAGTGGAAGTGTGACCGTCCCTGGTGCTTTGAGAGTTCACGGACGTGGAATTATGTCCATTAACTCTTATTACCTCTCAGGAGACAAGCCTGTTACTAGCAGGAAACGGTATAATCTGACACCAAATCCTACATCCTATTGTGTTCAACTCCAATAAGCACAGCATTCAGAGAAAAACAGGCAATTATTTCTGACAGGACAACAGGAGCCAGTCCTGTGCAGTAGCTCTGCAGGTTTGACAAGCTTTGCATGTAGGTTGGGGCTTTTTTCAGTTTAACAGCCTTCATCAGAGATGCTTCAGAAGCTAAAGTGTGCTAATATGAGGAAGTTAGCCATGCCCAGTTGTTCAGTCTGGAGCAAGTCACACTCACAGCATCTAAATCATGTCTGGGTGTCATGATCATATCTGCTGATCAGAGGTGGAACCGTTACACTGCTTTTGTTAGTTATTAACACAGGACTTAATGCCAGATGGGAGAGACGGTGTTGGTAGATCTTGTCCAGGGTGAAAGGGGATTTAGGTAATAATATCCATTTTGTAGTTGACAATTCCAGATGGGGAAGTACACTGTAAAAATAATCATATGGCTTTTAAATATAGAAGTCTGAGATTCGTAAAAAGACAAGAATAGTGGGCAGCTCGGTGGAGGAGTGGGTTAAGCAGCAGCTCATGTACTGAGGTTACAGCTCCTGCAGCGGTTGCAGGTTCAAATCCCAGCCTGTGCACCTTTGCTGCATGTCATCCCCATTCTCTCTCTCTACTCCCTTCCTGTCTGCAACTTGAATAAAGGGCCTCTAGAGCCCCAAAAAAATCTAAAAAATAGTGAGACAAATTGATTGAGAGAAAAACTGATATAACAGTTGTTGTTATTTAATGTGAATATATAATTTTATTACATTAGGAGCTATTAATACGCCACAGAATTAAAATATATTAGAGACAAGTTACCTTATTCTTCCTTAAGAATTTTTAATTTTTTTTTATTATTGGTATCAGCATTGTTTAGATATGTTTCTTTAAAGCAGGATAATTTCCCTTTTTCTACTGCATTGCTTTTTGTGCCTGTGGGGTGACAAGAATACACAAAAAAAAAACCCTGAGGCAACAACAAAAACAGGAAACAGTGCATTGTATAGTATTGGTGTGCCCTGGCGGTTTATTCATGTGTATTCATGCTGCAGTCTGTTGCGAGCGTCCCTTGGTGGTTACTCTTTGATCTTCTATGACAGATTATATAAAAGACCTGAGATTCAGGGGATGACTCCTCTGTAAGAAATGCTACACTTGGTCTGCAGCCACTAAATCCTTGTTTTGATGAATAAAGCAGAGGTCATAACAAAACTGAGAGTAAGACTTCCGCCCCAGAACCTGCGGTCCCGGCCGAGACGATATGAACACCGTTTTATGTCATAAACATGAATCTACAGAAAGAACTGTTTGGATAAACTGATCATTTTCACTGTGCCATTACATGCACATCTAAATCAAGCTATTGGCAACAATCTAGCTAAGGATTAAACTGGAGTTTCCAAGAAATCCAAGTATACATGCGCAACAAGACAATCGATTATTGAGTGAGGTGCGTTTGACTCGGCGATGCTAGGTGGTGCCACATGCACTTTTGCATTGGCGTTCTTTCAATTAGTTCTTTGTTGTTCATCTTCTTCTTCTTCCCCTACTGTGTTGATATTCTGGCTTTCACGGTGTCGTCACTTCTGAAACGGGGGTAGTCGCGGGGCAGTCAGTAGCTCGGCTAAGCGTGGGTTGCGTATACATGCCGGAATAACTCAGATTAGGACGCAGTATCTGGCACTAAAAACTCGATATAAAAAACTTCAGTTTGGTTCCACTACAGCCCAGCTAAGGTGTATAGATGGCTTTTAAAAATTCTATATTGGTGGGATTAAGACAACAATTCGACTTTCTGTGCATGTAAACGTACTGACTGTTGCTCAAGTGACACAACCCTGCAGAAGTGGTCAAAGATTTAGATATATTAAATATATTTGATACATGTTCAGAAATGTTCAGTTAAAGCTACAGCAAACCTTCTGGAAATGGCATGTGTGACTGTGCCATCCTGGAGCATTTGGACTGCCGGTGAAACCTCTTTAGCGTCTAGGTATCCCTATTCCTACCAGGAGTGATACAGACCGTAGCCAAAGGCAAAACCAGTGGAAAACAGTGAGGACTGATGAGGAGGGGTATAAATGTCAATGGCCTCACCTGTAAAACCATTGTGGTGGGGGGCGGGTCATCTCATTGTTCCCCTTTAGTGCATCTGTTGTTAATTTTATTAACACCAAAGGAAGTGAAACTGATTGACGACCTGTGCTACTGAACTGACCCGACCATCCTTTATTTAGATGTTGCGACTGAGACAACATTTAAAGCAAATACAGCCAGAGCTGAAAAGAATGTTGTTTTAACTTGTAGAAATGGAGGTAAACTCTATTCTCCTCTGTTGTAGTTTCTCCAGACAGTTTGTGTATCTTGGTACAGTTAACAATACACCAAACCATGTTTTCTGTGAAATAAGAATGACTATGCCCTGTGCTCTTTATTCAAAGAGTCAGAAGTCAATTTCACTGAACCTGTTAAGTATCATGACACCATGGACTCACCAAAAGAACCTGGGTTGGGATGGATGTTTTACCTGTTTAACCATTTTATTTGCATCACTGAATTCCAGCTACAGGAAGTACAGCATCCAATTATTTTATGATTTCTGTTTTGGGATTAAAATGTATTCCAAATGTGTTTTCCAGAGACTGCAACAGACATAATACCACCCAAGGTTTGATTGTAATGCATTAGATTACTGTATTACAGCAAAATCTGACATCATTCTGTAATGCCATTGCTTTTGTGATACATTACTTTACCCAAGAGTAGTTGCACACACAACATTGAAAAACCTAACATTTGTATCAGAAGTGTCACCATTATCTCTGTAAGGGTAAAGTGAACTGTGTAGTAAAATAACTAAGAATGCTTTTTTCCTTCATAAACTCTTACAGTCACCACACTTTAATTCTTTTTGATTCAACGCTGAAATGAGAATGGAAATGAGGCTCATCCAAGGACAAAAAGAAAACAGCATCTAAAAAATGAAGAACCATGCATCTGCTTTATAAAACTGTTAGCAGCGTAATGCACTCATTTAGTCAACTCATTTGGCTTTTTTATATCACGCTAACTTTCTAACAGCAAGACTCTTTTCTTTGGACCGTTACAGGATATATATACCCTCCAGACTATTTTGATTTTATTAAACACTGGAAACTGAACATTTTAGTGTTCCCTGAACAATATGAGCATAATCTTCTTCTTAGAGGTTTATCCAGATCATGAGTCATCTCTGAGTTTTTATGTTCATTACTTCACAAGCAGTTTGAGAAGCATTTTGGTCCACGAACATGAACGTGTCCTCAGCCAGAGGAGTAAACGTTTGCCTCAATTACAAGTGCATTTCTCCCAAATTAACCCCAGTTTGTGACGCAATCACAGACGCAGTAGAAGGCGCCCAGAGCTTCTCCTATGATGAGGCTTTTTTATGGACAGTTTGACTGTTGTTGACATAAGAGGTGAAGTCATTGGAGATAAATTGACTATGATGGATGTTCTCGTGTCTCATATCTAAATGTGCTGAACCCCCTTAAGAGACCACGTAGACATACTGGCTTTGTCCCCCAACGAAACCGTGTTTAGGAACAAAACAAAGGGTATAACGGTCCAATGATGCAGTGTATTTACCTAAATCATAGATCTCCTCAAGGGTAAGATAAGCGATGTCAACACTAAAGAAGTAATGATTCAGGTGTTTTCGTAATAAATTGTCTCTCCAAACATCTACAAAAAACAACATCCATGTCTTTCCCTGCGTAAAATGCTTTTCTTTCTTCTTTTTTTCACTTTAAACCAGCAACATACAATTCCATCTGTTGTACATAGTTGTTTTAACTCAGCATAATGCTACCAATTTAGTTTTTTTGGGACGATTTTTGCTCAATCTCTATTTCATTTTCTTCTCCTAACGGGACCGAATCCATTTATTCTGCAGAATTTATTTATTTTTTTCCAAAGAACCACACAAATAAATGCACATCATGTTTTTCCAGATGCTCGTGAACAAAGGCTCATTCTTGGAAAATTCCCCTTGTCCTAAATTTGATTAGACGTTTAACTGGTTCTGCTTCAAACCCCTTTTGTTTCTTGTCGTCTATTCCCTATCCACTGGCAGTTAGTGTCATGTCTGTTTACAGCCCGGCCAAGTGATGTTTAGCTTCTCTAAACTCAGTTCAAAACCGTTCAAGGGATGAAATTAGTGGAGTTTTTACACTTTGCAAGTACAGTCTTGTGTAGCATCTTTACTACAGTGTCTGTATGGGAGAGAAGTGTCTTAAGTATTACATTGCTCTGCTGATTTAATGATAATATAAAAAACAACAACAAGCAATTAGTCAAAAAGGCAAAGACAATATTATTTTTATGTTCAACTGGTATGAATATTTTAAGGAGATAAATACATCCAGCACATTTCATAAGTGTATAAGGTATGACAGGTTTGTTTTGGGGGGGCTTGCTAGAAACACTGCATACCTTAATTGTGACACACAGGAGATGGGTTTTTTTTACCTTAAAATATCAGTTTCAATTTTATTTAAAGGAATATTTGATTATTTCGAGACGCATCGTCTAGCTCTCACGGTCACCCATCCCTACTCATGGCAAAAACCAGCCATTTGTTCCCCATTTGTCTCTTTTCATCATTATGTATACCTTTTTTTTTAAAGGTATGTTTTCCACACATTAACATTGAAACTAGAGACGCATTGGACATCATGGCAGAGGTTACTTAAACTCAAAAAAATTAATGGTGGGAGAGAAAATTAAAGAGGCCGAGCAAGACTTAGGTCCTTTGCACACCAGACGTGCTTTTTATTTTTGAATTTAATTTGAACATATATCAAGTAATTGCAGGTCTTTGCATCAGTGATGTCATTTTGCTGGACAGTAATAGGGTTTCACTTCAAGCAGAAACCCATTTGACCAATAACATCAGATCAAGGTGACCCTCCACACACAAAAAAAGAAACAAATTGTGGAGATACAAGTGATTTTATTATAGATATACGGTTAGCTGTTGCTCCGTATCCGTCGGTTCTTTGAAATTACTCCCCTGCTTCCTCAAGCTTGGAGTTAGCTGTTGTAAGCAGATTTCAAACTGTCCAGCAGACATCCTGAAGTACAACTTTACCTCCTGAACCAAGCAGGAAACTCACCAACTCTTCCTCTCCCCTTGTTTTCAAAAACTTATTCTCTTGCATACACATCCCCATTTCACTTTATGTGAATAGGTAAACAAATCAATATACAAATTTTATATTTACTCATTTTTGTAGCTCATTAACCTCGCCTTTGAGGTGCAAAGACTTTAAGTATCAGACAATGCTGTAAAAGCAACTTTACATCCACACCTGATGGGGGAACCCCTGAAAAACGTACAGGTTTTTGAAAAAAATTTCAGATTTTGATTCTTCTTTTTTTTTTATGTCATCCTCAAAGATCATCCTTGAAAAAACAGATAAAATTGCTTCCAAAGCAAGTTATATTTGTGAAATATCAGATTCTTTTGAAAAGCTCTTTGGTATGAAAGAAAGCAGCAGAGCCAGACTGTAGTTGAGTCATTCTCTTTGTAGCTGTGCCCAGATTTCCTTGCAGAGTTCCATTGTAGCAGATGTGCAGCTAAATGCACATGCAGTTTCGGGGGGGGGCAGAGTTAAATATATTAAGTTAAGGTCTGCAGCCACGATGCAGCCATGAAAGCTCCACTGTTACATCTCGGTGCATCTCCATCCAGACTCGACGTGGCAGTGTAAAAGTCTTTAGTGTGGTAAATGTGCTTTAGTGTTTTAATTGTTATAAGTGGCTGTGGATATAATACCAGCCTTAGAAGGCTTGCTTGGTCTTACCACTCCTTCTGCTGCAGCTATACATGTTCACTTTTGTAATCCCTTGAGTTATCTGTGCTTTTTTTAAAAACCCTGTCTTCAGCCTCCACTTTATGTGGTGGCCAACAAGCCATATTGTAAGAGCCCGGCATGCAGACCATAGTTAGATGCTACAATTTACCAATGTTCCCTACAGCAACTTGTTTCGGTTTTTCCCTTTTTTTAGGAATTGCCGCAGCAGATCATTGCGTTCTGCGTTTTGATCTGGTATAGGTTTTACATTGAACGCCCTTCCTGACGCAACCTCCCATATATCTAGGCTTGGAACTGGCGCAATGACAACACTGGCTTGAGGCTAGAGCAATGGGGGCAATTTTAAGTATCCTGCCTGGGAATGCTTTGGCAAGTGAAGGGACTGGGGATCAATTCAGAGCCACTCCTGTTACCCCTCACACCACTCTTGTCCAATAAGGCTGAGATCCATATATTGTAAAGGCTTGTGTCACTCCTTCGTTGTGAATAAAATCCAAAAATCTAAAGTAATATAGAAACTGTATATCAAAATATGACTTATAATAGCAAAGTCACAGTTGTATCACTGGTTTTATTTCAACTTTATGAAGAATGCATCAACTACGATTGATATGCATTAACCAAACATTAGCAAAGTCCTGCCCATGGGTCTCATGTGGAGCAGCTGTTCTGGTTTTTGTTTAAATGACAGAATCATTATGAATATCTGATGCATAGTTATAGGAAGCTCTACATTCATGTAATGTTTGAAATCTATCAACCATTGTCTGTCATTATTTTCTAAGTCTGTTATGTGCCGAACACTAAACAACTGGACAAATAGCACACAGCCACACAGTGAAGGTTAAAAAAAAAGTGTGGGAACAGGAAAACACAGGCAGGATTTATATGCTGAAGGCCTGAAGCCTGGCTTTTTACGAATAAACACAAGGGGAAACTGATGGCATTTTCTATGTACCATATCTCATTTTAGCAAGGCTAGAATGGTCTCTGAGCCTACATCTATGATAAATAGTCCTTTTGCTTTCCTCAACATTTTATCTAATTGTCAGAGCACAGCTGGATGTTGGATACTGTGCAGATCATTTCAGTGAACGGGGATATCAGCAACTCATGTGTAAACAACATGTCATATGTTGTCAAAACAGGAGGGGAAATTTGGGGGCATGCAGTGTGGGACCTCAGAGAGGCGGGTGCTGCAGGGAGAACGCCGAGAAAAAAAATGGAGGACTGGGTCAGATAGGTGCAGAATTTAAGAGCGCCAGGAAATAACTATGGTCCCTCGGAGCTCTTAAATAACCTATCAAGGCAGGAAGCTTCTCCATCAATCACCATGAGGACAGCTCTCATTCTTACTTCCCTCCTCAGGCACCGAAGCCAACAGATGCGAGACTGCAGCTGCTCCAAAACCGGGCCTACCACCTATTTTCATTCCTGTCTCTCTATGAACACATGCACTTCGTAAATGTGTGCGCAGCTGGGATTAGTCAGTAAGGTAATTACAGGACTACAGTCGGGCTCCAAATGAGCACCGAGCTTCACCGCAGAGATACTGATTGATGTAAAAGAAAGGTCGATGACTATGAAAGGGCACAGGATGGTATACATCAGCAATTTGCCTCTTGGGGTATAAGTTTGTGTGTGTTTGTGTGTGTGTGTTTGAGAACCTGCATGAGGACAATCTCACGTTTTAACAATTAGATTGAGGAAATTGTGGAAAAGTCAGGACATGTTGGCCCATTTCTACATTTTTCATCCGCTCAAAGGGCTCGAGATTATGGACTGCAAGAACTAAAAATATGATATTTTGTGTTAATTTGTATGTCAAAGATGTTTGTAAAGTCTCATATTAAAGCCGTTAGTTTGGCGTTTGGGTCATCAGCAATATTTTTTTAAACCACAAGTCTCAAGAGAGCTGAATGTGAGTGAAGACTGCTGAAACACCTATCTTATCAGTCAGCAAGTAGCCCTAAATGATATATTGGCCATCATCATCCACTGTAGTGTAAAAGAAGTATAACTGTATTGTAATACTGTATTGACGAAGATTTAAAACTAGTGACTCAGACCATAAACCCATGTGTAATACGTTAACTGTGCTAAGAGACTAGGGGGTTTTTTTTCATTAAATTAATCTGCTTAGTTTTTACAAGCCCACAATTAAATCTCTGCTGGTACTATTTAAGTCAAAGAAACTCTTGGTCTTGGCACGGCTGCCAGTGAACTCTGACGTGGTCCATCTGCTGCATGACATTGATTTAACCCAACTCCATATTTGAGTTAAAGGGCTACTGTGAGACGGGTGGTTAGTGTACTGTGGGTTGTGAGGAGACATTTGAGGAACTACCACACTGGCTTTACTTTTTGGATCAGAATATCCATATACCTCTTATAGCAGCTATAGTTCCTCTCTCTGTCATGTTAAACTGAAGACAAACTCCACTGAAGGGTCCAAAGCTGGTTAACATGCTAACTTTAGCACATATGATAGCTACATAACACATCTTTGACAAAAATGTTAGCTGTTTTTTCAGATTATATCTTCTGTAGAGTTTGGTTTGTTAGACACCAGTGATTAGTTAGGGTTAGAATAATTATTCACACACATTGAAAATTAATATTTTAAACACAATTATATAGCATATAAAAATGCAAATGCTATATCAGCAGGGCTCAGCTCAAAGTTTTGTGTTAGGCCACGTTTACACGTAGCCGGGTATTTATAAAAAATGGATATTTTCCCCTCTACGTTTTCAAAAATATCCTCGTTTACACGGACCCACATGAAAACGATGTTAACGTCATGCCAGCCAATCAGAATCCTGGAAAAAACATCAACAAATGACACGTGTAACTTCCAGTTAAGGCTGATTTATGGTTCCACGTTACACCAACGCAGAGCCTACGGCGTAGGGTACGCGGCGACGCACACCGTACGGCGCGCATCGCCGCGTACCCTACGCCGTAGGCTCTGCGTCGATTTAACGCGGGACCATAATTCAGGCTTTACTTCCAAGACGGAACGAGAGTCTGGGAGAATTTAAAACAGGTAAAATAAAAGAAAATATTGACGGTGGCCAAACAAATTGTAAACACAGGTCGCACTCATGACGCTGCTGGTGACGTTTCTGTCGCATAATGTGACGTAAATCTCCGTTTTCCTCCGTTTTCTCTGTTTAGATGCAAACGTGAAAACAGAGTTTTTGAAAATCTCCACTTTGGCCGGAGTTTTCAGAAATGATCGTTTTTGGGGGCTTTGACCTCCGTTTTCGTGTAAACGAACGGCCAAAACACATGAAAACGCCTCCGTTTTTGCCCCGTGTAAACGGGGCCTTAGAAAGGAAAGGCATTTTGTGACAAAGGGAGTGATCTCCTACAAAGTCAATTATGCAAGTTAAAATTACATATTCAGAAGGGGCATTGCGGATTAAGACTCAAGTCCAAAACACATATTCCACAAGGAGTACTTGGTTCATGTTACACTTGATCTCAAAGGACAAAAACATGTAAACCAAATAAACAAAAAAAGAGGATTTTTCCAAATTCATAAAGCTGTGTGTATAGTACAGTACATCCCAGAAGGCAACTAGACTTACAAGTTGGCAGTTGACTCGAAACTGTAAAAATAGACTGACTAATCTGTGCACCACTTGGACTGATTACAAGAGAGCCAATGTGGCCCACAAGAGTCCTGGGATTCTTGGAACAATTCAGAGCCTGTTGCACAAGTTACTATCAAGTGTGGTTGGCTCTGAGGAGATTTGTCCCTGCTGCTCTGCATAGGCATGAACCCCAACAGACAGATCCTGTGAGACTTCCTACTGATGGCTAGAGAGGGTGGTCTGAAGGACAGGCCCCAAACATACAAAACCACAGATGCAAGCTATGCAAATATGCCCCTGAGACAGTTCACCACATAACAGCAGGTTGCAAGATGTTGGATGGTACAAGATCCATGGAATGCAATATCTGAATAGTAGGAAAAGTCTGGCCGAACCTTTTTTTTTAAGACGTTTGGGTGAACCTCTATCACCATCTACCAGCAGAGGAGATGGATCTCATTGAGGGTGGTGTCAGGAAAATGAAGATGTCCCTTTTTTAAAGGTCACCCTTGTCTTTTCCATTAAATAAAAAGTGGTAAACACACAGCTCCATTTTTAAAGTATCAACAACAGTAATGATGTAATTATTGATTTAATCTAACTTCAAGGTAAGTAAAGTTTTCATTTGTCACTAGGCTGAAGTTTCAGTCATGCAAAAGGTTATATTAAATCTGTCCTTCAATGACTGTCTTTCATAGACTCTCCTATTAGCAGAGGTGTCAAAAGTATTCACATTCATTACTCAGGTAGAAATATAGATACTAGAGTTTAAAAATACTCCTGTAGAAGTTCAAGTAGAAGTATCAACTCAAGTTTTTACTCAAGTAAAAGTATAAAAGCATTGTTTCAAAACTACTTAAAGTATAAAAGTAAAAGTAATGTAAGGGGGGAAAAAGCCATTAAGGACAAAAGCCATTGAAAATGAATGCATCTTAGTATAATGCAAATATATTAAAGAACCATATATGTGTACTATTGAGCATTAACATGAGTTTCAGAGAGCAGGAGATATGATGACTAGTTGCCTATAAGTATTGTAATGGTGCAAAAAGTCAAACTTCAGAGGCATGTTATCATTTATCCTAACCTTTATTGGAATGTACATCCAAGTTTAGTTGCAGGAATCTGAGGGAACGGATGTAAGAACAAAACTGGACAAGAACATCTGAAACAACCACAACCAAATTCACGGATGGAGCAATTTAACTGGATAGTTTTTTTTTAAAGGCCGAAATGAAATAGAGTAACGAGGCTGTTTTTAAAATGTAAGGAGTACAAAGTACAGATAATTGTGTGAAAATGTAAGGAGTAAAAGTAAAAAGTCGTCTGAAAAATAATTACTCCAGTGAAGTATAGATAACCAAAATTTCTACTTAAGTAAGGTAACGAAGTATTTGTACTTTGTTACTTGACACCTCTGCCTATTAGCATGACTTTAAATTCAGAGAAAACCAGGAACTTAACACAAACAAATTCATGACTGTGAAGACAACCCTTATGGCATCATGGGAAGGTTGTGAGTCTCAGCAGACATCCGCTGAAAGAGTCCCGAGTTCCTTCAGGCTCCTTCAGGTGACCCACATTGTAGGAGCTGCCTGCAAACATTATTCAATGGGAGCTCCTGTTTCACATGTAGTTTTTGATGGCAAAATCAGAAATGTCTGCTTCATTTAGCAGATGCTCAGTGAGTACAAGCTGCCAACTCTTTGCTAAGCTTCGCTCTCGACCTCTTGCAGTCCAACCCACAAGCAGTCACGGTGGTCTGTTAGTGAAATTTACAGCACAACAAAACATATTTTCTCTCAAATATAATTGACTTGGCTCTGTTAGATCTTTATTCACAGCTCAGACGCTATGTGACAGGGCTTGGGATCAGAAGCGTCGGAGCGGAGCTTCACGGGGGTCAGTGGAAAGTTGCTCCCTTTTGGATCCAGCCTCTAGTGGTTAGTCCATGAACTGCAGCTTCTCTTAGTTCTTTGTTGGCTTCAACCCTGGAGTTGGAACTTTTGGGATTTACTCATGGCTGTAATCTCTATCAAGTTATGCTGCCTCCTAAGTTAATAGCCATAAAAGTGCATACAAAAAGTGCATTTTACAGTAATTTGTTTTCTTTAAGAACAGTGACATCATCCATAGGTTTTTTGAGGAGCCCAGTATCCCTGCTTTTTGCCTAGAATGAGCTACAATAGGCCCCAGCGGACCCCCGTCACCCTGTATAGACTGAAGCAGGTATAGAAAATGGATGGATAGATTGGAACATATGGAAATGAGCACTGCCAGAGCTGGATTGAGGACTGATGATGCTCTGCTAGGAGCCCTAGTCACTTAGCGGCATAGCCAGAGGCGCCGCAACGGAGCAGGCAACCCAGGCAACTGCCTTGGGCCCCAAGCTGAAGGGGGCCCCGAAGGACAGCTGACGTCAACAACAAAATAATGGTACTGCTTTAGACGCTGCAACAACAACGCATCAGAAATGCCCCGCATGGGCCCCTTTCCAAGTTGTTACTGGCTAGTTGATAGTACGGGGCCCTGACAGACGGCTGATATCGCTCCATATCAGACACAACTTGAAACCCCCATAGACACTGCAATGAAAGTCAGGATCTCCCTAATGGGGCACCCTTACTAGCCAGCAGCGACGTGTGGCAGTAGTGATTCACAATTTGAAAAAATGAAGAGAACATATCCCTCTGTGCACACGAAAAGAAACCGAACAAAAACAAGAAGAGGATGAAAAGAAAAAAGGTCAGTGGTAAATGGGAATGTGTAAGTTATGCGTGTTACATTATAAAAAAGTAGTGCTGCTAGCCAGTCTCCCACTTTATCCCAAACTGCCAGTCATCCACCAAGCAAGTTTACTGCACATTAAAGGGGACCTATTATGAAAAACACGTTTTCTCTTGCTTTAACATATATAAAGTGGTCTCCCCTCAGCCTGCCAACTCAGAGAAGGAGGAAAGCAACCAAATTCTGCAGTGTCTGTACAGCCGCCCGGATGATGCATCCAGTGTCATGGGACTTCTTCGAGCCGTTCAGATTCTGCTCCTGTCGTGACAGCGATGCGTGAAACCACAACTAACTCCGCCGGCCGGAGCTTCCGCCATTTTTTCATAGCGGTGTATCGCGTCATTCAGGCAGCCAATCAGCACAGAGCCTCATTATCATAGCCCCGCCCACTCAGAATTCCGCATAGATAATGAGGTTAGAGAATGGGAAGATAAAGACATGGCTCAGAGGCTGAATTTCTAATTTATTTAGCAAAAACAATCAAAAGCTTGTTTTTAAGACATTCAAAGCCTGTTTAAAATAGGTATTAGATGCCATAATAGGTCCCCTTTAAAGTCTGTTTAAAGTGAATTCAGCCATTTTCTTCTAAACATATTCACATAATAAGTTAGTGGGTATCTAAAGTTTGCATTAAGATAGATATGTTATTTATTATTTATTTTATATGTTAATTGTCTAATAAAAGATTCCATTACTGATCTGTGGTCCTGGACTTCATTCATCATGATTCTGCTACATCCCTGGTTATCAGTCATCTGATCTCTGACAACCTCTTGGTTAGTGGTCCAGTTGGTCACCTTGGAGCATCTTGGAAAGGTCCCACGCTGCTTTAGCTGTTGCAAAAGGTTGCAGCTCACAAGCAACAACCCATAAGGGCGGACATCCACCAGTTACCTCTCTCTAGCAGCCTTCAATCAGGAATAACGGTAGCTGCTTCTGTCTACTCAGCTTAGCCTCAGCTCCTACTGTACCTAAGGCCTCGAGACGTTCAGCAACCATGACTCTTCAAAGCCAACGAGAAGCTCATTGGGCATTGTGGTCTTTTTATACAGTTAATTGTACAACCAGTAAAAAACTGTTAAAAATCACGATGCTCTTTTAGCTTTTAAATGTCTAATAAAATAACAAAATAGCAATTGGTAAGAAGCTAAAATACAGCCAGTAACATTAAAGACTGAAATGCAATGACTGAGGAATATGACAATTCATCTCCTGTGCAGATGTCATGGATGTGAAGTCTTGCTTTAAAGACCAAAAACCGGGTTTTTGATATGTTTATTTATGCCATAAGATTCCACATTTTGGGATAAATGGAGATTGACTCCCCCTACTTGTTTTTCAAGGAACTGCAAACATCTCATCTTTGTTCATGACGGAGCAGTAAGCTAGATGTAGGCCTTAGTATTGGCAAAGCACTTTCCCCTATGATCATATAGTTGTTTCATGATAGAAAACGTTTATCTTATTAGTTTTTCACCCCAAAATATATTAAAAAAATGTTCTGATAATTCTGTAAACTAATGCAAGACTTTGCTTTCATCCATGGGATGTAATTGCTATACGTTCGATATATATTTGAGTCAGTTTAAGTCATTTTTAATCAATAAGCCCTCAGTGTTGGGAGCAAGCAGAGCTGGTGTTATGAAGCCTCTCGAACAGCAGAGAGACGCCATTAAAAATAATGAGCCTTCACTTCTCTGTGCTTTGCAGCCAGTTGACAGATTGTTCTCCTCTGGCATAGAGTTCTCAGTGTACCCAAGCAGAGGTTTAACAGTTTTTTTTTCCCCCTTAACTTTTACAGTGTGAGAAAAATTCCCCATTGCAGCATGCGAGCCATTAATAGCTCATGTGCAGGCGGTTTACCACGACCCTGCTGGTTTTGTCCCAGTCAGTGTTAAACGTGGGGGCTGTTCTGTGGGTCACAAACAGGGCAGGAAATTAACTTTTTCCACCGACTGGACATCGGTGACTGGCCACATCTGAATGTCAACAATCACTGCTTGTGTTTTAGCAGCCAGATGTTTTTATGACTTATTTATTTTATTATATACATATAAAAAAAGCCGTTCTCAATCTGGGGTTCATTCACAGGCAGGAACGTGATTTGGCTTAAAGTTATAGCCTGAATTTTCCAGCCTGGATGCGACCGCAGTGTGCCACGGTTGGTGTTATGAATACATCTTTGAGTCCAAATTTGATGACTGACCAAAAAAAAAAAAGGAAAGAAATTAAAGAAATTACTGATTTAAATCTGATATTCTACAGCTTTAGCTGAATGTGTTATGGTTGACATGAGACCGTGACTCTCCGTCGGAAAATCTCAGAGTCTAGAGTGAGATTCAGCCTCAAGAAGAGGACTCTGGACCCAAGGGCCCCGTTAACTGCTTCATCTACACCCCCACCCTCATCTAAGACCACAAATTGTGGTTAGAGAGTTGAAGAATGAGAAGTGCAAGTGTCTGAGATGAGTTTCCCTCACAGGGTGCCTGCACTCTCCATTAGCTCCAGTTCATGCTTGAAGTGGAAGCTGTTCTTTCACATATAGACAACTGAGATGGTTTGGGCATCTGGTCAAGATGCCTTCTGGACACTGTGTTTTGGACATGGAGAAGGTTCAGACGCAAACACGGGACCTGCTTGAGAGATTATATGAATTCAACATCTCATCTGACCTGTGGATGCTTTGGTGAACTTTTGAGGAAGCTGGAGGAAGTGGCCGGGAAGAAGGAGGTCTGGAGGGATGCTTTGGTCACCAATGTCACCCTGGACGTGCCTATGGTTTTGTCATGCTAAAGCTGATGTTGCTGTGCAGCTCCGCATCACAAAGTAGCACTTGCAGCTATGTTTTTACATTATTCAGTTCACGTTGCAGACTGCTGTGGGTGCACAGCACCCGGTGATGCTCTCAACGCACTGCAGCATTAAAATAATCATCAATCAATCTCATTTCACACAGCAGTTCCTTTTTCCTGTCCTTTCCACATGTCGATAGCTCAATGCCGCTATCGGGTCAGGGCATTTTCCACATACAGGCCTCTCAGATGTGGGACACTGACTGGAGTATGCTAAATCTGTAACACGGCAGCCTCCAGGCAGCAGGGGGATCCAGTGGTTTCACTCATGAGCCACACACACACACACATGCACACGAACACGCACACGCACACGCACACACCATACCGTGAAACAGTCACAAGTCATGTGACACCCTGTACATTTATTTTTACTGTTCTTTGTGGGTGTATAAGAAAGTAGACCTAATTAGAATCACCTGTCTGTGACGTGTAAATGATTTTTTTTTCCAAATAAAAAATCTAGATGTGCAACAGTCTGGTTTTAATATGAACAGTAATCTGATTAGTTTCATTTCTTGCAATCAAGGCACCAGAACTCAATCCAAGAACCTATGGGCGCCTACTTTTAATTCAATGTGTCTTTTGAATAAACAACTTAAACAAGTACGTCACACGTAAGTGTACAACCTCTTACAACACGAGACATCTGAAAAACATTAACGGCAGCTGAAGGAAGAAAAAAAAACTACTGAATGTGCTCCTGAAAATGGTCAAAAAGCATGTTGACACTGTAACAGCGGTATAGATTGTGCTCATGCAGCCTGTCGTGACCGTGCAGAGATCTCCATGTTTACACAGACTGACACGTCTGAACAATATTCAGTTGTGGCTCCCGCGGCAACACGGTTGACGGGGCCTAGAAACCAAAACAAACACACGGTTGCAGACGTTTTGTCTTTTCCTTCTCGGTCACAGACGAGCTCAGGACACACACAGGTACACGTGCGTATCTGTGTGTCCTCTGGTTAAGACGGAGTGCGCCAGCTCCAATCGGCCGTGGAGACTGATACATCAAACACTGATGGAATTTTATGTTCATGAGCTTACATGTGCATGCTTGTACTTTTCAAACCGTTTTGTTTTTTTTAAATTAATCCAGAAGCGGTAGTGCATATAAATCAAACGTGTTTTCCCATCCATTACAAGTATGCCACTCATTTTATTATGTTGGCACTGGAATATGGTTAATTAAGACCTTGTCATTTTCATTATTACACGCTACTCTTGAGCAACCTCAAGTCCTTAAAAACAGTTTAAAATCTTTCACAAGAAACGGTTTCCTGCTCTGCCTGATGACCTGTTTAAATAATTTCCTTGATTTCATTCATTTATTTAGATTATTTCATTTTTTTTAAGTCAAAAATAACGATTATTTTATTGTGATGAAGACCAATAAATAAACCACAACATGAAAATATGTTAACATTCATTAAGAATGTTAAATACTAAAGTTGTTCAAAAATGTGTACTTCCTCTTTGAATCAATGTTTTTGTTAAATAAGATCATATTGATTTGTTAGTATTAGGTGTTCAGAACCTCAAACAGACAAAAATGAAGCAAAAAAAAAAAAAAAAAAAAAATTGTTGGATGGATTTTGGCTCAATCTTTTTTATTCATTGCTTCACATCATTTAGGTTTTGGGGTATTTGTTAATGCACTATCTGAAGGTCCTACTACATCACTTCAACTGGGTTTAGGTCTGGATTTTAATGAGATGTTTAAAGAGATTTTGGTGTCTTGATTTAGTCATTTTTCAGGTATTCTGGTGCAGGTTTGCTAGAACACTTTGGATCATTGCCCTACTTCCAATTAGACCCCGTCTTAGCTGTTGAACACACAGCTTCATATTAGAGGAGTCTACCTGCACGGCATATGGAGGAGTATGTGAACGAATTGCTTACTGAGTTTCCAATACCACTAGAATTGCAGAAAACCATAATCTTGCAGAGAAAAGCCTGTGATAGAAACACAATTCAAAGGGGCTGTCGAATGTTACAAGAACCTTTCAATGCTATCATGGAGTGATTTTTCGGACGTGTCAATACTACAGCTAAAGTGGAACGAGACACTTTTTTTCTGCGTTTGCACGACTTGGGCACCATTAGGTAAAAAGTCATATGATCAGACCATTTGATCGTTGAATGATAATCTACTGCCTTCGTCTTTTTCTATTTTCGCAACAGCGGTAGCTGCAGTGACAATAATTTGTCCAAAACTAAAGATGTTTCCATCCATCTTCCTTGAAGTTGTGATCTTCTTCTTCTTCTTTGTTCTGAAGAGAAGTCTCGCAGGTGGAGATTGCAGGAGAGTTACGCTCATAAAAATAAGTCCCGCGGGATGACATTTCACAAGAATTGCACTCATTCTCCTGGCCTGTGGGGTCTGACACGAAGGTCTTGGGTTTCGTATTTTATGTCATTTGTTTGTATTTCACAGAGGATTGCACTGTCTGACCTTAAAGTTGGTTAAACTTGGAGGGATTTCCACTACTTCTTGGTTCTTGAAGACATATCACCCTCCATCCAGACGTTTTCTTCTGTTACAACCGACTGCGGGGGAGTTTGAGTTTATAACCTGTTAAAGTCATATGTGAATCACTGACCCTACAGTCACTCCTGTGGGTCTCTGGCCACTCTCAGTGCCGGATTTTGGTCCCATGAATCGAGGTGGGAATGACCGTGAAACAGTGTGGGTAGGATAGTCAAAACTGCATCGTGAGAGTTGGCCTTGATTTGGGCTTAGAGGATTACGATGAGCTGGATGACTGAACATCAACACCAGCGTACTTCACTCCTGGGGTAACTGGGAACTGTCTTCAATGCTTTCTCCTTGTGAAAAATCTTTCTCACAGTGGAAACATAAGGTCCAAAGCTTTCAGAGTGGTTTTTTTATGACCTTTTCCAGATTGGTGTGCAGCAACATTTCCTTCTATACAACCACTGCTAATGCTTTTCCCTCTTTGCAACATGTTAAATGCTCCTGAATGTTCCAGACCAGATCATATAAGCAGCAGAGAAGGGGTACTGTTTTTTTTCTTCTTCTTCAGTCTTAATGTTTGCTATATTTGAATAATGTCCCTCTGGGAAAAACAACTTGCTGATGCATAACGTGATTGAGAGGAGAACAATCAATGGGCCCACATTGTGCTTATTATTAAACTTTTACCATGTTGAGTATCTCATCAAGGTTGCTGATTTGCTCTGATGGGAACAAAATAAACATTTTCCCAAACACTACTTTAAATCCCCTTTGCCTTTCTGTCTAAGATGCTCAGTTTTAATTCCTGTCTCTTTAAGGTTCCTCCCTCCAAGGCCTGCTCTGCTCTGGTCCAAAATGTCAAAGTAGGAGACAGCTGCTCACAACTAAAACTTACTTACTGAACTATCGACCTGGCAGGTATTATGCAAAGTGTGTTTCAGGGTGAAACCGCGAAACGTCATAATCAACAGGTTTCTGTTGTTCACAGATTGAACCCATTTGGGATGAGCTAAACCTGTTTGACAGGACTAAGCGACTTTGCAGACCTTTTACATGCACAAAAATCTGTGTAAAAGTATAGTAGATGTACTTGGAAAAAGAAAAAAGACTGAGATAATGTGCTCTTGCAGCAATTTAGGGTCTAAAAACAGCAATGACGTTTGTCCAGAGTTAGCTGCATTGCCTTTCATAACCGCTCCACCTCCACCTCTGTTTGTGAGGAGAGAGATGGCGCAGTATATTGATGAGAAACTCCCTGCATAACTCCTGGCCTCATTCCCATCCTCCAGCCTTTTCTCTGCCTTTCGTCTGCCGAGATATTAAATAATTTGTCATTTTTCCCGCTGAATTGAGCCAACATTTATCTACAGCCGGTTGGACCTGGAGGAGGAGGAGGAGGAGGAGGAGGAGGAGGAGGAGGAGGAGGAGGAGAGTTTACTGTATCAGTGAAAGCTGAGTGAAGCATAGTCCTTAGTGTTCTTGGACTAAAATATCAACCTTGTCAGACATGGTTGACAGCTCATTGACAAGTTACTATTTACTCTGTAATTTCACGGTTTAAGTTTGCTTTTTGGTTGACAGTATGACATTTGTGTAAAAACGTACTAAGTGAAGAAGCTTGTAAATCTGTGGCAGACAGATGAGCTCCCATACAGGCAAGCTAATCAAACACTGTTTTAGTTTGATGACAGACATGCCAGGACCCAAACGCCAACAAAAAGAAAAACAACAAAAAACCCTACAGTCTGTCACTTTTCATATTGTTACAGTGCTGTATTTAAAAAATGGCTCGGGGGTATACGCTCTGCATAAGTTGGTACTAAGCGAGGCTTCATTTCCTGCTGCCTTTAAATATTCTCATCAAAATTCCATAAATTAGTTGCAGAAGGGCAGATTGGCTAAATTTAAATACTGAGTGAGAGCTGCTCCTGAGCTTCACGCCTAATTATATTTTTATTGGCTCTTAAAATGGCTTTCTCACCGAGCCACTTCTGCAAGCACTTTTACAAGAGAGTAGATGATTTGAGACCTCGGTGCACCCTTGCGTTTCTCCTGGAGAGAGCTGGGATGGGCTCCAGCAGACCCCCCGACCCTGAAGGGGAAGAAGCAGGGAAACACTATGGATGAATGGATTATTTCAACCAATGTAGGGGATTCAGGAACAGAGTGGGACTATAATGTTATCTAAATTCTGTTTGGCCCAGAAATGAAACCTATTCTGTGTGTGTGGTCGCCATCTAGTGGTAAACAGTGAACAATGCAAACGCCAGGAGAAAACCAAAAAATGTCAATAGTTGGTCAATTTAAAGTTTTATCTTATACATTTGGAAAGAATTCAGGTGTGCTCTTGATTGTTTTAAAGGAAATTCCATAAGTGCGTGAGTATTAGGCCTCAAAAAGACCTGATTTAGTGCAATCACGCCTCAGTCTCCAGTTTCGTCTTTCATGCGGCTTCTCATGAAGATACAGACTTTTGGATTTTGATTTGTAACACTTGTAAAATGTAACACAAAAGGAAAATCAGTGATGCTGAAAATATTTTGTAGGTTGGCCTTCTAGTCTGCAACAATCTGGATTTGATTAGTTTACTACCGGTATTTGTTAAATCGTTCAATGGATTAGAATGAAGTTGATGAGGAGGATGAAGATCTCATCTCCGCCGCTAGAGGTCGCTGTTGAGCAGCATCACGTTTGAAGTCAAAGCAGCTGCCACATCACCAGATTCGGGTCTATGTGGGGAGAAAACAGATGTGACGGGCTGATGTTTCTATGGCTCGTTGGTCTAGGGGTATGATTCTCGCTTAGGGTGCGAGAGGTCCCGGGTTCAAATCCCGGACGAGCCCTCCTTTTGCTCTCTGGGGAGGCCATGCATGTCACCAAACAAACGTGTAGTTCCTAAAAGTATCTGTGGATGTATGAGATACAGGAAAAGTGCATTTTTCAGAGTTTAATCAAAACAACAATGTAGGATTTCAGAATACGGTCACCAGAGGTGTCAAAAGTATTCACATTCATTACTCAGGTAGAAGTATAGATACTAGAGTTTATAAACACTCCTGTAGAAGTTGAAAGTATCATCTCCAGTTTTTTACTCTAGTAAAAGTATAAAAGTACTGGTTTCAAAACTACTTAAAGTATAAAAGTAAAAGTAATGTAAGGGGGAAAAAAGCCATTAAGGAAAAAAGCCATTGAAAATGAATGTATCTTAGTATAATGTAAATATATTAAAGAACCATATATGTGTACTATTGAGCATTAACATGTGTTTCAGAGAGCAGGAGATATGATGACTAGTTGCCTATAAGTATTGTAATGGTGCAAAAAGTCAAACTTCAGAGGCATGTTATCATTTATCCTAACCTTTATTGGAATGTACATCCAAGTTTAGTTGCAGGAATCTGAGGGAACGGATGTAAGAACAAAACTGGACAAGAACATCTGAAACAACCACAACCAAATTCACTCTATCCGGATGGAGCAATTTAACTGGATAGTTTTGTTTTAAAGGCCGAAATTAAATAGAGTAACAAGGCTGTTTTTAAAATGTAAGGAGTAAAAAGTACAGATAATTGTGTGAAAATGTAAGGAGTAAAAGTAAAAAGTCGTCTAAAAAATAATTACTCCAGTGAAGTATAGATAACCAAAATTTTCTACTTAAGTAAGGTAACGAAGTATTTGTACTTCGTTACTTGACACCTCTGGTCTGCCTGCTTCATACCTACTTAGGATAAGATCACATCTGTGTGTGATTTCTAAATATGTTTGCATGTTCTTCAGGTGCTTGTGTGGGTTTTTTCAGGGTGCTCTGACTTCCTCCCTTAGTCCAGAAACATGAATGTGAACTTTAAACTTTCATTAATTCATAATTTATTTTCTATTACCTGTATGAGTGTGTGTGTGTGTGTGTGTGTGTGTGTGTGTGTGTGTGTGTGTGTGTGTGTATGTGTATGAGCTTGTGTGTTGATTTGTGGCCCCGCCATGGACTGGTGACCCATCAAGGGGGAACATTTGACCTGAACATAGTGGGGATAAGCTCCAGCAGATCCCTGTGACCAGGGCCGCCGCAAGGGGTGTGCGAAACGTGCGACCTTATAAATATCAACAGTCACGTTCCATTACAGACCTAAATGTGTACTAGTCTGTGCATATCAATAAATATATGTGCAATGATGCGCGTGTCTGTTGTTCAATACAACTGCGTCAGACCAAGCGCAGACACAAGCTGCTCTGATCCAGACGGTGGAGTTGGAACAAACTGTCACACAATGTCAAGAGAACGAGACAGATTCAGGAAATTTCCATCAGGGGATGAAAAAAGAAAAAAACTAAAGAAAATGGAAGAGTTTAATGCCTCTCTGAAAGGCTCGTTTGATAAATTTGTTACAAAAATCACCGATCCGACCGGGTCTCAAGCAGCCGCGGGGCCCCGCGTCGAGGTAAGAGATGATGATGAGGCAGGGGAAGGTATCCAGTATTTTGCTAATTGGAGAGTTAAAATTGCGCATATAGACACCCGATCCGAGCCGAAAAACCCAAAACCATTTCGCACAGGGCCTCGCAAATCTCCCAGGCGGCTCTGCCTGTGACCATACATAGAAACGTGGTTAATAATGGCTGAATGGATATAGTTCTGGACTGAACTGTATTTATACGAGTAAAATAATTATTCTCATCCTAAATCAGGTCTAAATGATATAACATCTAAGTTTTCTCACTGTAAGGAAAAAAAAATCCAGCCTCAAAATGGTGTGCATAAAATATATAAGCAGAGTCAGAAAGAACATCTTCTAAGATTTTATTTTAAAAAAACAAACAAACAAACAAACAAACATACAGTTTCCTTTTTAAATTGTTGACAATTGGGAGAGACACTTCCTTTATAAGCTTCATCAACTACAGACTGCATTTTTTTTCTTTACGTCTTTATCTTGATACAACGACAAACCAAAATAAAGATGCATCACATTCAGTGGCACCGAACTTGGAAAACAAACACGCGTTTATGAAGTTCAGCTTTAGAGATCACTCTTCATGATCTCTCTGAGGCAGACTGTGGCGTAGCAGGAGGAGTTCAGGTTGAAGCTCAACTTGAGCGCCAGTGAGTTCATGTCCCTGGCCCCCCCTCCCGCGGCCTCTCCGCCGGCTGTTCTCTGCAGCTGGTAGCTGAGGTTTTGCGGGACGGCCAGCAGGGGACGGTAGCAGCCGGGCAGGTTCAGCTTCAGCCCGCTGACTCGAAAGCGGCAGTCGGCCAGTCCATCTCTGGCCAGTCTCTCCTGGTACCAGGCCCCGATGGCGTTCTCCGGATACTTCACCGTGTTTCCTGGCATTGGTAACAACACCTGGCAGGATGATAAAGTAGGAATGTTAAAAAGCATGAGTAGAAGAATTAACAGTAGTTGGAGAAAAACTCCATACTTGTTCAAGTTTGAAGATGCCTGCTTGCTCCTCCAGATTCGTCACCACATGGACCTGAAGACGGCAAAGCAAAGGTGAGTTATGAAATAACTCATCACAAAAGCTGTAAAAAAGGCCTTGGTGGAATTTGAGTACTAAATTTATCAGAAAAATTGTTTTCTTTAACCACAAATAAAATACAGGTGAGACTGAACCACGCACTTCCCCTCAACTTATTCTTTTCCTGCAATCTTAAGGTGTAATTAGCTTCACTGACGTAAACAGATGTATATTCTTAATCACTATAATTACAAGGTTTCCCGATTCACCAGTTAAATTTTCTTCTTCTAAGGTGAGAAGCTGTTGGAGAAAATGGAGAGGAAGTAATAGTTCATCCTTGCAGGTTCAACCCAATATCCGCACTTAAACTCAAACTTTAGCTTCAGCTTTCTAAACATACAGAAACGCTAGATAGGCGTCTAGTTTTTATCTGAACGGTGGAGATTTATTAAACTTATTACATCTTTATAATTTCCAACACAACTGCTGTGTCGTGTACTATCGTTACAAACTTTGAAAACTGTAACACAGGAAGTGGATCCTTGCTGGTGTCAGTGGGATAAAACATTAAAGAGTTCTTACCTGAGGTGAGCTGGTTTCTGCAGCTTCTTCCATCTTGTTGTCATGTGTTTGGACCCACACCAGATCTCCTTCTTTGACGCCGTGACCCATTGTCGCCAGCCTGTGAGCCACTGCCTCGTTCCACACCCTGAAAAAGCACAACCACACCAGGAGATCAGCAGTATTATCACAATTAGGGATCAAAGCAGTGATGACAGATTTACAAATACTGAGCAGATAGAGGCGGCTGGCTTGGAAGACTTCACCCGGGACCTGTTTCACAAAGGAGGTTCAACTTTTTGGTTTCAGGAAACATGTTCAGAGTTGGTTCAGTCAACTCCGAGTATGCTGACTGAGTTAACGCGACTATAAAAAGCCATCCTCAATGGAGCTCCGTGATTCACCACGGCAACGCATAGTCAACTGAAGCTATCTTTGCATTTCAGTTTGCTAGAACCGAACACATTAGTGCGATCTTATAAATTTGAGCACATATTCAGACAAAACTGCATCACAGCTGCTGCGGCGACAGGATGAGTGTATGCTTGAGAAAAAACTTCAAAGCGAGTGAAAGTGTAAGCAAAGTAAAATAAACGACTGTTTATAAAATCGCATGAACGACAAATTAAGGTAGATTTCACCCATATTCACCGTCATGTCGGTGGGATTCTGGGAGCGAAAATGAAGAAAATGATTAAGCTATTAAGAAAACAATAAATAAAAGCTAATAATTTATGACATAGTAGCTAATAAAATGATTAAGTGAATTGGTGTGAAGTATAGACATACAGTGGGTGATATTTATCAGGAACAGAAGGATGAGGTCATGTAGGCTAATGGTGACAAAAAGTATAAAGAAAAAAGCATCTCATCGCCCAGACGTGTCTAAAACGTGCGTTTTATGATCGATTATCTGATTCAACTGAACTTGTTTCAGCTTCATGAAGGGAGGGAGACAGAAAGTAACTCCAGACATGTTGAAGTCTACCTGCTCTTGACCAGGTTTACTTCACAGAGTCAGTTACCGTGGTAACAGACTCCGGGTATGAGTTACCCCGGTTCCTGAAACCAGCTCAACTGAAGCCTTTGGTCGGGGTTAAGTAACCTCACTTTGCATAACTGACCCCAGGAACTGCTGGTGTCCCACGTGACCGATAAATTATCTGTTGTTTGTTGTTTTTAACAACAACAAAAAAAAAATCATGCCAAATGACTTAGAGGCTTTTGGTTCTGATGAAATTACATCTTTAAATTTAATTTTATCTTGTTGCTACATCCTTTCACATTGCATCTAGATTAACCAAACCTATGCTCTTATATCCACTAAAAGCAAATATTAAAAATGAATTCCAAAAGTCAAATTAATCTGAAACATTTGAGACATTTACTGTATTTTACAGAGTTTACGTGAATCATCACACAAAATTCATGTGGCTCGACTACTTTTTTTTTTTAACATGTTGCTCTAATTCTGAGAAGTAATTTTCTCTTTTCCGGTGTTATTATTGCTGTTTCCACTCAGCATAGGTTTGCAATGAACGTGCGAAATCCTGAGTGGGGACATGGAGTTGATTTGACATAATTTATAACCGCTGCTGTGGAACCATTAGGGTTTAGTTGATGCAGGATCAGAAAACTTCAGGTTCAGGGTTTATTAAACCTCCTCCAGATGTTGTGTGTTGATCTCTCATGCCGCTGACCTGCTGCAGTAGGCGTGAGGGTAGAAAACTCTCATGCTGTGGGGAAGACTGAGCCAGGCTTGGGCGCAGCCATCTGGACCGGTACCGTAGCGGTTCATGGCCCGGAGCATCAGCCGCTCCCTGGCCTTGGACAACGGCATCAACGCCAAAGACTCTTTAGCATTATCTGGCAAAGAGAGGCACAAAGGTTCATCTTGTGTCTCCTTTAAACATCTTGGGAGAAATGAAACTAAACCCCTCACCTGTTTGCAGGAAGTGTTTCTTTGCAAGGCTCTGAGGATCGTCGCCTTCCTCTGCGGTGAAGAAGAGACGCACAGCACTGACCTGACACACACACACACACACACACACACACAATGACACACATCAACACTAAACTGCACAATCTGACAGAAGCTGCTCATTTATTTAAACAGGAGCTGCAAGTTGCAGCTCATTAGGGCTGGGCGATATATCGAGATTTTAATATATATCGATATATTTTCAAATGCGATATGGTACGAGACAATATCGTTTATATCGATTATTAAAAAAAATAAATACATTTTTTTTTTGATATAGCTTATTTTGTGACAAATTTACTTGAATGTTTTATTTGATATTTGCACAAATGTTTTGTTATTTGCACAACTGTCAACCTCAGTGGAAAAGTCTGCCTGTTACTACATTGTATTAATTGCACAGTGTATTTTAATTTAATTGTTATGCAGGAAAGGGATATTTGTTTTATTTTATTCAAGAAGCATTTTTATTTTATATATGCAGGCAGTTTATTTTTATTTCATTTGTTTTATACATTTTGATATTGTGCAGAACTCTGTTAATAAAGGAACCTGTGTGACATTTGGCACGAGGCTTTGTATTAAAACTGACTGTTTTTTTAAGGGTTTGCTATAATGCTTTGGGGGAAACCCCAATTATGGCACAGAAAAAATATCGATATATATCGAGTATCGCCATTTAGCTAAAAAATATCGAGATATGACTTTTGGTCCATATCGCCCAGCCCTAACACCTCAGGATGTCTTACCATGTCCTCTTTCAGCAGAGCTAGTCCTACTTCATCGGACTGAACGCCCTGTCCACTCCCAAACCTCTGGGGTCCATAGTAGTTGACGAAACCTTTGGTCTGCAGAGAAAAACAACCAATGTGAACCCGATTCCCCCCAAAACCAGAATACTGCTCCAGCATATCACGAGATGATACCTTGACATTCTTCACTGCTTCCTTGACAAGCATTTCCAGTCGGGTGTTTACGTCTGTAGCCGAGGAGTGCGTGTCAGCGGCGTCGTGGGGTTTGAGATTGCGGACCACCAGGTCAAAGTGATTCCCCTGCAGCTGCCCCAGCCTCAGGGGCTCGCTGACGGAGCGGACCTGAGACAGACGCATCCCTCGCTTCTCGAACTCCGCCGTCTTCTCTTTCAACCTGATGATGATAAAATCAGATAATTAGAGGCTCTGGTAGAAACAAATCAAAACATCTAAGGGGAGTTGGAATGTTTGGACTCGGGTCAGACATGAGAACCAACCAGATCCAGGAAAGAGACACAGCACTACCGTTGAGGTGAGACCTTCTTGACCACCATGGACTGGTAGGTGATGGCTCTCTTATCCTTGATCCCGGCGTAGGTGAAATCTGACGGCAGGACCCCGAACGCAGCCGCCATGTAGCTGATGGCCTCCAGAGTCTCCAGGTTCTCCTTACACAGCGTGAATGCTGAGAGGGACGCGCAAAGACACAAAGACCGTTGCGTTTACGGGAAAACCTGCTTCTTTCACATTTCAAGTGGGAAAAAAAAAGAAAAAAAAAGAAAAAAACTTCTACACCGTACCAGTGTAAATTTCTTCTTCCTTGCGTTCGTCTGCCGTTCTCTTCTTGGGCCGGCCCTGTTCTCTCAGACGAACAGAGATGGACGTCCTCCCGTGGTCACTGAAGGTCTTAGTCTCCACCAGCTTCCCAAACCTTCGGTTCAGGAAGTGATGAACGGCTGTTCTGTGCTCTTTGTTGTCATCAGGAGCAAATGCATAAGACGACCCCCGCACTTTGGCATCTATGAACCTGAAGAAGTCTTCCGCCTCGTCCTCCGTGACCAGCCGGGAGAGCTCCCTGTAGTCCGGGTCCTCCCTGACCCTGATCTCAGGCTGGATGGTGACGGTCATGAGGAAGGGGAAGCGGTGTCTCACAGCCCGGTGCACGTTGGCTCTCTGGTGTTTGTCTGCAAATGATCCCAGCGAAAGCTCCAGCTCCACGGGCCTTTTATCTCTAAGTGTCAACACAAACTGCTCAAGTTCCTCGCTGACGGACTGGCCTAAGATCACATCTAAGTCAAAGCTCTCTGAGCTGGACAGGAGGGTGTCTGCCCCACACTCTGATGAGACATCACTGTCCTGGGAGAAGGAACAGTGACTGTTGTCCTTCATCTCTGTGCTGGTCTGGTTCTCCTCTGCTCCAGATGTGCGTGTGGCAGCTGCTGCTCTCACATTCAGTCCGTGGATGTCGATTTCAGTCACCACAAAGTCTTCAATGAAGGTTTTGATGGTCCCTAGGAATCCCTCGTGGTTAGATATGAAGCATGCAGGGACGTTCACGGTCTCTCGACTCTGCTTCATGATTTCAGTTCAAACGCAGCACACTTTTGACTTTTTTCCCCCTCTTTTCGAAAACGACTAAAAAATAACGTTACCAGTAGTAAGTTCATGTGTTGGAGTTTCATTAAATGAAAGATAAATAAAAGCTGAGACTGCACTAACAGGGTATTTTAGGACGATTAAGGCTCGTAAATGTGCCTATTTACCCACCTCGACTTTCGTGACAAAGAGCTGTAATTTCGATGGCAAAAGGAAAAGTGCTGCTGCGTTTGAACTGAAATCAGCATGTATAGTAGAGCCCTGTCTAAGCTACCAGCGTGCAGCACGTAAACAAAACGCCTCCAGTAAACACAACCATGCTGAAAGTGGTTCCGCTCCGGCCGCGTCACGTGACCGTCACGTGACTCCTCTTAAAGAGCCCGCGGCCTCGTTTTTACTGACATTTTACAGATTTCTAACAAGGAAAAAAATATAAATGACTAGATAATAACATAGAAAAGTATGATATAATTACATTTACTTTAACATAGAATAGAATAGAATAGAATAGAATAGACTTTATTGTCATTGTGCTCAGGTTACAACGAGATTGGTTGGGATGTTCCCACCAAAGTGCAAAGGAAGCAAAAAATAAGAGGAATAAATAAATATGAAAAGCACAGTATAAAAACATAAAAGCAATACAAACAATGTCTGGTAAAGTGCAACAAACTGTAACCTATGTCAATGTCAATGTCAATTTTATTTATATAGCACATTTAAAAAACGACCAAGGTCGACCAAAGTGCTGTAGTATACAATAACATGAAACAATACCACGAGAAAATACAGTACAAAATGTAGAAACAATAAAATCACTAACAGGCTAGAATGATCAATAAAATAGTAATAAAAGATAGAAAGTAGAAAATAGGCGGCAAAGAACAGACACATAAAGTGAACAATAACTTCTCACAAAATGTAGGCAACTATTTATCGTACATCAAAAGCCAACGAAAATAAATACGTTTTCAAAGAAGACTTAAAAACCACTAGGGTTTGAGCAGATCTAATATTCAGTGGCAAACTATTCCACAGCTTAGGGCCGGCCACCGCAAAAGCTCGGTCACCTTTAGTTTTAAGCCTGGATTTAGGGACGTCCAAAAGCAACTGACTTGACGACCTCAGTGCTCAGTGACCTAGATATCACTCCCACATCATTAAAAAAAATACACCTGTTCTGTTCTGTTATGTTATGTTTTGTTGTGTATTATTTAGCAATCTAATGGCCCAGGGATAGTAGGTATTTTTGAGTCTGTTTGTCCGCTGCTTCAGGACTCTGTACCATCGTGGGATAACAAAGTAAGCTATCACAAACCACAGACTGTTTGAAAAGCTGGACACTCCTTTATTGTTTTGCATAAATTTTGTATAAATATACTTGATGCAGTGTAAAAAAAGAAAAGAAAAAGGAAAAAGAATCACCCCCCTGTATAATTTACTTTTTCTCTCTTTTTTTTTTAGTATTATATCCAGGCTGTAAATATGTTTATTTCCAGAGCAAAGTTGGATATTTCGACATGGAAGTCTTGTCCATGTTGTATAAATTGGACATAACTGTCTGCAGATGCTGTTGTGAAGCTAAATGCTGCATTTTTTCATATGGCTGTAATTTAACAAAATAAGAAGATGTGATACAGTTATTTCCCTGCCTTGTGTATGCACAAATAAACATGTGAAGTAACACTTTGTGCTTCCACTGTGGGTAATATAAACGCAAGGTGTGTTATTTGCCATCCCATTGCTGAAGGCGAGTTGAGGGGAGGGAAGGCAAGTCATTATTAGCCTAACGCCTGTAAAATGTTTGGGCGTGTAGAATGACATATTATTACATATTATCCCTAGTAGCTCCTGGATTTTTTGTCTCTCCAGTTACTCATTTTGCAAATATAGGGCCTACCTGTGACCTAATGCTGATGTTGTTACTCTCATCAACTGTTTACTTATTTTATTTAAAAAAAACAAAGACTCCCCTGGTGGGTGGTACGCAGGCTACCTGATCAACAAATCCCTCCCACAACCCACCACTCCATGTTAGTTCTGTTTACAGTAGTCCTGACCCGCGATTAAGTGTATTCAATGTACATTCACTTCAATTATACCCATCAGTTAATGTATATTAGGGGATCGGTTTTTTGAGTGACAGCTGTACTAAAATATCTGGTGTCAAATGGTTAGCTGTTATCACTTTAGCATATTTTTAACTTGACATGTGAGATATGAGTTCAGAGTTAAGAAAGTACAGTCACTCTTATTTTGATGATAAAAACAGCTTGTTGTGTTGTTATTTGTACAAATAGACTGCTGCAACTAGCTAATATATGCCTAAGCCTGAAAGCGTCTGGGTTGAAGGCAGCTCCTCTGGAGCAGCTGCCAACCTGCAGCAGAGAGCTTGGCTGGTACAGGCAGGAACGGCAAAGAAGCCTTGGGCCTGGTGTGACTGCCACTGACCAGTTAGCGGCCTTTGGCAGGGGCCCAGCTGGCAGCCCGAATGCTGTCTGGGCAAAGGGTAGCGACCAGCAGCAACAGTCTCACCACTGCTTCCAACTGCTTGAAACAGCCCTGAATTGATCAGCTGTGGCTCCTTCAGAGGATCCACTCCGGAGGAGTTGCTGGCAAACATTTGAAACGAGACCTCCCATTTCAAATGATGTGATGGTGGTGAAATCCATAAACGACCACTTGCTGACTCATAGACAGTCACGGTGGTCTGATTGTAAAGTCTGCAACACAAGAGAATACATCCTCAATAAAATATGATTGACTATGCTCAATTACATCTTTGACTGGCACTGTATTAACTTCTGAGATGTTATCAAAGGTCCAGACACCTTATTATGAATATATATTTTTGATTTATACAATTATACCTGTTGTGGTACATATATAAATATGTAAATATATTTACAAGGATGTAAATATGATTGTTTTTGCTGTGAAGTTGGACATGTTAACATGGGGGTCAGGTTTTGCAGCCAGCCCCTACTGGTAACTTGTGGCTCGTTTCCACTGAGCAGTTTGGTAAGGTTCGGTCCAGTACAGTTCAGTACGGTTTAGAATGGTCCAGTCAATTCAGGTGAGCGTTTCCACTGCACTTCAGGCCACCACGGCCCATACACCCCATATGGGCCTAGCATGGCGTCATAGTAGTGTGACGACAACAAAAGCGAAGTTATCATAGAGACACTACCAACAGCAACAATGGAGGTATTCCAGCAGCTCGTTTTTGTTATGCTCGGTTTTTGGTACTTCGTATGTACAGTACAATCCATGCCACGTTGTTTGAGAGAAGACTGCAGGCGGCGAAGAGTAGTAGTAGTAGTAAAAATAGTATGGTATGGTTCGGTTTAATGTGACCATTTTATAATGGACCGTACCGGTCCCCAGAATGGAAACGGGGCATTAATGAACTGCAGTTCTCCATAATGTCTCGCTGTCTTCAACCCAGAAGCTGGAATGTTGGCACTTGACCAAAACTCAGGTGTTTTATAATCTAAAAACGTTTTAAGTCCCCATTGCCAGAACTGACTAGAATATATAGAATTTGAAAAAATGTTATTTCTCCACTATTCATGGATTTTGTCTTTTTGTTAGGGATTACAGTGCTGTAATCCCTACTGGGATCACCGCTGGGACTATGAGTGATTTAGTTTCATATATCAGTCTACTGTAGTTTTTCGAAAAAAAACTTTGATCATTATTTATAGTTAAGTTGTTTTGTTTGATATTTGAGTTTGCAGAAGATCCAAAGTCTTTAACTAGCCCTTCGTGTCACCTGCTTGTTGTTCTCACCTGCTTCCACTCAGCTACTGTAATCATCCTGATTGGGTGTGTGATTTGAAGGAAACCACCAACACGGTGATGAGACCTCTCTTACAATGAAAATTATTTAGGACATTCTTTCTCAAAGTGACATGAGTGTTTCCTGGATACACCCACATGTAAAAGAAACATTTGAGATAATTAAAACAAGAAAACCCCTTGTGGATAAACAGCTAGAAAATCCTGTTTCATATCCACTCACTTTGTTGGATTATTCACGCTTGCTATGAATTTGACACACACACAAAAATGCAGTCGCTGGATTTGGTTGATGAGCTTTCCTTAGAAGTCGTCGGGGGGGATTGTGAGGCAAGGGGACTTATTGTAACTAGATTAGCCAAAGCTGTTGCAAAATTCCTGGCTGGGCTGTCCAAAGGGGCAGAGGTCATTTGCAGCATTTACAAGAAACCCCATTTCGAGTTTTGACTGGAATAAAAAAGAGTGGGAGCAAAAGATCCAGAAGTGAAAACTTGGCTTCATTTCAACACCCTAGGTTCAAATTAATAGCGTAACATTTTATAAATCCTAGAGAGAATGACTCCAGAGGGCAGAATGACCATGTTTACAGTGATATGTTTCCAATAGACAAAAGTGGTGCTGCTTTTGCTGTTGTTGGAGGTTTTCAAATGAAAAGCTGAACTATAACTCTTCACTGATAATCCTTGTGGCTCAGAGTGCTTCAGTGCTCCAAAGGGAAAAAAAAGCATTGAAAAATGGTGGGAGTTAGTGACATAACAAAATGACTATCCCCATTGTTATTTGACAAAACAAAAGTGAGGACATCACTTAAATATGCAACTAATGAACCCAAAACTGGGGGGTGGGGATATGTTGTTCATGGATAACTAATACACTTTCCTAAATAGATAAGCAAGATATACAAAGTGTGTTTCAACTGAAACATGAAGAATTCAGCGTGGTACTAGCTCAAGCGAGCTGCAGAATTCCAAAGCAAGCTTTTATAAACTGATAGTAAGGGAGTAACGGGACACAGAGAAGTCGTTGGGGCTTTGACCTTTCATGTCATTCCACCCACCAACATCCTCTGCACCACAGAGTGCCTCTGTGCCTTCATGTCAAACACATGTGTGAATGCATGCCAAAGATTTTGTGGATGTTCACTATTGTAAAGCTGACTGGAGCATTTTTGAAGTGCTAGTGTGGATTACGGATGCTCTCCATATGTTTGCACTGTCTACTGGGAAATGCTCCACGCTGGGGAACATCTGGTTTCACAATTGAGTCTATTATTTTTGGAGGAACTCCATGAACTAATACACTTACGTGCTTTCTGGGTGTATGCGAGTCACAGTTAGTTGCACAGAGAGATATGGAGGCAAATGACATACTGCACATATGGCCGTCTGATGGGGAGTCAATAGATGGAGCTGCAGAAATCTCCCTTGCCATCATTTCTGTGTGTGATTTGTTTTAAGTGGGAAAGTTGGAGGACAACCCAAAGCACTATATCAAACATTCAGCATTATTCTAACCCTTGAACGCTGCTTCTAGGCTTCAGTTAATTCAAACGAAACCCTGGAATAATAATAATACACACACACAAGGAATTAATCTCCAGTTGTGTAGTATAGCAGTGCATCATCTGTGTTTTCAGAGTATATAAAATATGGCTGGTGCAAGCCCGCTTTTTATGATGCTGATAGCATGAAGGAAGAAGCTGCTTTTGCAGCAGCTTTGGTCTGCAGTGCTCTATGGAGTCTGCTGGATCAGTAGGATTTGGAAAAGGTTGTATCCGGGGTGAAAGGAATGTGTAATGATTCTCTCTGCTTACTGCTGTGCTCATGACGTGTCTGGATCCTAGAAGCTGGAAAGGGGTATTCCCAAAGAATCTTTCTGTAAACATAACAGTTCTGTTACTGTTGTGTTTTGTGGCTGCTCCAAATCCTAGACTTTATTTAAAAGGAATTACAGTTAGATAAATCCCATATGATGTCATCCATAGGTTTATGGCATGGGGCAACGTTGGCAGGGAGTGACGTCGCCCAAACCCAGTAAATCTAAAAATAGCTTAATGGGAAACCTGGAAATTACCTTTTTATGTACATTCTCATTTAAACCTGTGAATCCATCTCCTTTTCAGCTACTGAAACAACATTTGAAACCAGCAATTTAGAATTTGATTTAACATTTGAAACCAGCAACTTTAGCTCCAAATTGAGCAACTCCAGGACGATCAACGATCGCTGCTAACTTGCATCCACAGGTTTCTGTTTTTGCCCTGGGATGCCAACAAATGTCCTTCAAACTAAATTTGTCTACCCATCCACATTTCTGTTGTGGCTAACAAAACAATGTCTGGAAAGAGCTCTCCTAGAGCTGAAACGAGAGCTGAAACGAGAGCTGTGATAGCTATGACTGAAGACCAGCAAGATCCTCCTTGACATCAGTTAATTGCTGGCAGCCTTTGGGTCTTTGGTGCTGTTCAAATCTCGGTCCGGGCAGATTTCTGGGGAAGGTATCTGTGCAAAAGGTTGCAGGTCATCCCACAGGATGACTCAGATCAAGGAGTCGGCTGTTCCACCTGGTACCAGGGGGAGGCGGTCCACCAGCTACAACCCATTCCCCAATTAACCCAGGTACCAGCCTTCTTTCATGGACCAATGTCCGTTCTGCCTGCTACTAGGAACCTTCTGGGCTACTTCTCACCTGGTTACACCAAAATATTATCTTTGAAATAAGAAAGATTCATTGATTATTTGTCTTATTCCCAGCTCAGAAATCACATCAAAACAAGCACACTGGTGCTTTTTACTAAGAGTTATATTCTGACAGATTGTAGTGCGATTGCGTAACAGAAAAAATACCAGAGAGGGGCATTTGGACACAATGCCAACATATTAAGTTACAGTTATGGTCTGTTTCCTGGTTTGTTTAGTTCTGTTTGACTTCCTTGGCCCAAATTCTCCTGATCGTTTCCACCTGTGTGTGTGAGTGTAAATAAAACATAGTTTCATCTTTCCCTTCCTCTCTGCTAGTCCATTTTGTTTTGCTCCCAGTCGTATTGTTCTTCTACTACATTCCTTTCTGTTGACCAATAAAAAGTTGTCAGATTGATGGAAACATTTGTGACTGAAAGAGCTTTAGGAGGAGATCTTAAATTGTGAAGTAACACAGTATATAAATATACAGTAGGATTAAATTAAAATGTCTTTTTTTTTTTTACACATTTTGTTATGGCTCTTCGGTGTATTTTATTGAAACCAAATGTATTAAATTGGGATGTGATTACTCATGAACTGTACAATATTTTAAATGAGCTTGAATTTATTCTTCTTTATAACTATCCCGCTGGTAAAATAACTTGGCCACAGGAAGAGATGGACATTCTTCATAGTATATGGAGGGACCATGATGCTCTACAGAGTAGAAGGAGGGAGGCCAGTTACAAGGTATGAAGAAGCCGATGTCAAATATCAAACAACAGACTCCCAGAAATGCATCTGGAAGTTGGGGGCCAAGTGTCCCCAGCAGCCGAAACCCGGTGAGGAGGTGGAGAAGAAGGAACCATCATGGGAGGAGAATACCCTCCCACCAGCACACCGAAGAAGAGGCTGACTTTAATGTCCTACAAGTGGATAGATACGGCTGTTTTGACGGAGCATTAAAGCATGAGTCATAAAAAGATGCCCTAAACATATAAGCAAGGGAGTCCAGGTTCTCTTACAAGATCCTAGGTGCAGACAGTGCAAACATTTCCTTGAAACATTCAAAGAAAACAGGGTCTTGGATGCAGGAAGGGATGGCAGTCCAACAGCAAGGGATGGAAGTCCTAAAGTGAAGTTGGAACATGTCTTTAAGGATGATAGAGAACGAAGGATCAAGGATGCTGTAAATTGGCTAATGGCTAACCAACTGGACATTGTGGTGGTCGATGAACTCCAGAAGCCAGCAGGGGTGATGGGTTTAGCAATCATAAGTGACAATAGCATCAAAATGAAAGACTACAATAAGTTTTGAACGGGTTGAATAGAGTGTGAGTATTTACATAATTTCACATTGTTGCTGTGCACATAAGACACTACTGTGTGCACACATTGTGGACACAAATAGCATCAATCAGCAAGGCATGGGCTCTGTAACTTGCTGATTGCACATATGTTGCATCTTGGCACTAATCTAAACAACAGTCCAACACACTTTCCCAACACTTAATGTTGGGATGATATGAACCAACTAATGGTGCATTGTTTATTTACCTCAGACGCTGGAACGTGGAGCTGGGACTAAGATCACCACATGTTCCAGCTGCAAAGTTGGAAAAAGCATTCCTCTGTAATGCCTTTCCAAATGTTAGAGTAGCAGTTCCCACTGCCAGCCATCGACTGCACCACAAGATGCTGGAATCAGCACAACAATAATGTGCATTAATTGTTGTGGCTTATGTGAATTTTTTTTTTTTTTAGTAGCAAAAACACAAGTTCTATTTTTAAGTTTTTTTCATTTTATTAGTGATACAAATGAAATCATCATGTATAAGGATCTCAAGTAAACAAGATAAACAAGCATGATGGAAATACAGTCCACATGTTTGTATTGACATGAGCCAAGCAGAAAAGCAGTAAGTAAATATGAAATCATCTGCTTTTATTAAACAACAGCTATGTGAAACGTTTCCCCACTTAGCAATACAACCCCATGATGGATACTCTTGATACCAAAATCTGATTTTATTCAACAAAATAGTATGAAAAGAAATGGACAGAGCAACATGTAACTCCTTTATTCCGGTGATGTACCCAAGCCCCTTATATCATTTGGCGTATTTTCTCCAACTTTCCACAGTTATGTGTTATCTATTAATTTTACCGGAAGTCGGACAAATAGTCCTGTATTTTTTTAAAAGCCAGTCATCAATGCCCTCCTACTCAGCTGGTACTTCCCATAAGAAAATCCCTCCTTCAGTCAGCTGAGACTTCCCTTACATTCCCACCGTGAGAGACTTGAAAACATTACTACGTCTAATAGCTTTCAATCAAATGATTATTAATCCATCTACCACTACAATCCCTCTTGGTGCGGCGGTTGTCAATGGGCTTCATTCATGAAATCTTTGTAAACATACACACATTGTCACATAACTAAAACTTGTGCTGAATTCACAATTGCTGGGCTAAACTAAACAATCGTAAATTGGCTGCCAGCTCCTGCTGCCCAATCATTATATATAAAAATATATAAATATATATATTATAATAAAAATCTCCACCCATCTTCATACTTTATCTCTACCTGTGGACTTGGTGCCTATAAACTGCAACTTGCCTCCATAGAAGTCAATAACAAACTCCAAAATAAAGCATATGTTATAAATGTATATCAATATGCATCATTGCCAGCAAGAGATGTATTTAAAATAATTTAAGAAATATAGCTTAAAACTTAAAAAGAAAATGTCCATTGATTTATATAACAATTATATCTGTCTAATTTATGTTAAAAACACTTTTTTGTAGCTATTACAAAGGTATCTTTATTATGAAAATGACGGTCGATATAATGGACAGTCCATATATACTCAGTATGACACAATATTTAAGCTCTCTTATTTACTCCAGCTCTATGGTGCACAGGGGCAGGATTTTGTCTTGCAAAAGAGTTTAAAATCTTACTGCTGGTCTACAAAGACCTGAATGGTCTTGGACCAAAATACATGCTGGATCTGTTAGTTCCTATGAAGCTCCCAGACCCCTGAGGTTCATCTGGATCTGGTTTGTTGTGGTTCCCAAGAACCAGAACCAAGCAAGGTGAGGCAGCGTTCAGTTATTCTGCTCCTCACCGGTGGAACAAACTTCCTGTAGACCTGAGGTCTGCTCCAACTGTCAGCTCCTTTAAATCAGGGATAAGAACATTACTGTTTACTGAAGCCTACTCTTAAATTAAATACTTACCTGCTGGACTCTACTGCCCTTACTTTTTAACAACTTGTGCTTTTTATTATTTTACCTCTTTTCTTATCATTTTATTTCATTGTATTTGTTATTTATTGTTTAATTGTATCTTGCTGCTTTTAATGTTGATGTAAAGCACTTTGAATTGATTGTGTTGAATTCTGCTATACAAATAAACTTGCCTTGCCTTGCACACATTTAATGTCTTTTATGGACTGAAGACATATATTCTATTAATTTAAGTTCCTAACCTTATTTAAACAACGTGCACATATTAAAAAATACGGCACTTCAGTGGTTAGAAATAAGTTTCATGCATCATAGAAAAATGACATGACATCTGCTTCACTCAAGGTTGATTGTGTCAATGAAAACTGAGCATTTCGTACGTTCGTTTTTGTTTATTTCGAACATGTATAAAAAACAAGAATAAAGATAAGAAAACAAATACAGGTGGGCATTCCACCACATAAAGAAATAAAACAACAACATCAAAACACATATTTCCGTTACATGTTCGAAAAGGAGTGGGAGGAAGTATAAACTTATTTAATCCCACCCCATTTCCACAACTAAACATAAATTATGTCTGTATTATTTATTATACTATACACTCATTTTTATAAATACATATCATTTTTACAAAAATCACCTGTTTAGTACAAGATATAAGCTCTATCGTAAATATAATATAACTATGATATAAATATAATACGTATATCTAAGTATATAATCATACAAAGACAACATGACAAAATAGCAGAACACACACAGCTGGTGATCTTTAAACACAGTCTTCACTTTTATACCTCAAATAAACTATTTCTTTATATTTCTTCTTAAATTGTTTTATGTTTGTACATTATTTTAAATTCAAACCATTCCACAGTTTAATTCCACAAACTGATACACAAAAACTTATTTTTGTTGTATGCACAAGTAAAGATTTGAAGTTTAGATTACCCCTTAAATTATAACCCTTCCCTCCCAATAAATAATTTCTGAATATATGATTTATAAAAATAGAGGCATAAAAAATAGAGGCATATAGATGCATAAAATACAGTATTCGCCATTATAACTTAAAAGCTGATTTATGGTTCCGCGTTACACCAACGCAGAGCCTACGCCGTACGGTGTTCGTCAGCTCTGCGTCGATTTAACGCGGAACCCTAAATCAGGCTTAATGGTAAATGCATTAATGGCTGGTTCCTCCTCCTCCTCCTGCAGCCTCCATCCAGATGGGAGTGATTTCTCCACAGGACGGGTCCGTCTCTCCACCCCACATCATCTAGTCTCGGATGTCTCCTCGCAGCGCTCGCTTCGCGACTAACAGAAAGCTTTAAACGGAGTATTGAGTCGCTGCAAGTGTGAGAAACATGGGGAAAGTAAACATCTGGCTGAGACGGAGCTTCATGGGCGTGACAAGTGTTATGGCGGTGAGTGTTGGTGTTGTCGCCGCAAGACCGCAAAAGTGCAGCTGATGAGGTCGTTTTCATCGTATTAACAGTAAAATGGACATGTTATCCACTTGATCAGCTGTTCCTAGGTAAATAAATACACCAGAGAGAAAACAAGCCCTTGATGGGAAACTGAGAGGCTTAATCTTATCTGGGACATGTTGCTTGAGGATAGTGTTGTTGTTGTTGTGGTGGTGTGTTTTCATTCCCTTTTCCTTTCTTTCTTTTTTCTTTTCTTTCCTTTTTTTCTACCAATCAAAGTTTTGATGACCGTACAAACAGAAAATATTGGTTTCTATCTGTCAAAACGCAGTATTTGCTGTGAGAACTAGACACAGACCCCCCCCCCCCCCCCCCAAAAAAAAAGAAAATATATTTATCTCTATTTCTATATCACATAGAACTGCATTTAGGAAGCTTTTTAGAGTGGATATCAGAACCATCTATAGCCATTTTTTACATTATTTGGGGTGCTTTTACATTTGCTTAATGATATAAAAAAACTGTTTTGCAATTATTAAAAAAATAAATAAATATTACAAGTAATAAGTAATTTCTAGAAGCTTTCTGTGGGCGGGGTTCCCGAGCACACAACTAAGCTGTTTTCATAATTGCAAGTGTAACTTGCATTTGTGGACTTGTCACTTGTGTACTTGGGAGAATGTACTTTGGAGGATGGATGGATGTATTTCAGTCCTTGAGCATCTTGACCATCAGTGTACTTATATACTTAATGGCATCACAGCTCAACATGTACTGAGAAACATTTGCAACTTCATTGAACATAAACTTTACAAACATAAAAGCAAATTAGACTGGGCCAAATCTGACGGTCAGTTGTGCATGATAAAGTGGAAAGGGAAATTTTCATTGACCATCTTGATAACCTAACTTCATATATGAAGTTATAACTATATTCTTGCATTGTAACATCTTAAAACTAAATTCCATTGCACAACAATGAATTTGAACTTTTTTTTAACTTTTGTTATTGCTTCCACTTGTTGATGCAAAATCAATTCTGGGATTATTCGCCATCTGTTGGACTGTTGGGACTTTGGCCGAGCTCCACCGGAGCTACCACAGGCAACCATAGCTGGTGTAGCTTTGGACCAGTTTAAAGAATCCTAATTTGATTTTTAGTCAGAGCTTAAAATGTCAGAATCAGATAAAATGCCAAGTGCTAAGTAGCTAAAGGGATGACAGCTGTTTAAAGCATATGTAACTCCAACCGTCACTCAAAAAGCAAGCCCTAAGCATGTAAATTGTGGCTTCATATAATTTTACCTGAAAGAAGTTCATGCAAATTAAAGCTCCTCATTGCATCAACCCCCCTTCGTCCTGTTGGCTCGGTACGTTCTCTACCGGTGTAATGCCTGTGAATGGGAGGGGGACCAGACCCAGTTCGCAAGAGATACTTTTCTTAAAGTGAATGGGTTAGGCTGTGAAGTTGAAGACATTCCTCATGTCCTCACAAACAAATACATATTTTATCTGATGAAAACAAAGACACAACAGAACCTGATCCCTCCTTCCTTGGTACACTCTTGAAATGTGTTGCTTTTTACAACTCACTGCAGTGTCTGTATATATATTTGAACTCTATATCACCATTACCATTACTTCATGAACGCACACAGCCCTGCAGTCTAGGGTACAATCTGACCAATCAGGGCACTCCGCCACATTATCACACCTTATGGTTAGTTGAAGTCCCAAAATAAATTCTTGGAGGTTAATGTTCAAAAGACTTGATACAATACAAATACAACATCTTGTAAAAGCATACCATGTCCACTTTGAAGACATTGCACAATAAATATGGATGTCATCATCTTAAGAAAGGCCTAAGGCCTGGAGATGATTTATACAGACTGCCTGCTTTGTTTGAAGGAAATGTAGACAAAGTCAGGAAGGAAATATTGTAAGACGAGGACAGGGAAAGCCGGTGAGGTAATAAATCTAACGGTTCTCTCACAGGGAGTTATGGCTGCTTTTGCTGACACAAAACAATACTGGAATTTCTTCCAAACTAGGGTTTAATGTCGAGAAAGAATGTTGCCCAAGTGTAACATTTGATATCCATCTTTGCCACACTTTTCCAGTTGTTGGGACTGATAGCAATGACTGTGCTGATGCCAGGAGAGTTATTGTGAAACCTGATCTGCTAATTTAAATCAACACTGGTGCTATTGCACATTCGCTGTTGTTGATGTGGGAGTTTTAGCACTAAATGCTCTCGTGCACCAACAAGCAGCGCTGCTTGTCGCTTCAGTGGACAGCAGAAATGGCTGCTAAACGTCCGTCACGCGGTGGAATTTTTAGACCAGTCCTTAAGTGCCTCCTGAATTTATGTGCAGCCGGTGCTTACTTTAAATGCCACCAAATGCTTTTAATAGCAATAAAATCCAGGAACTGACATCAACATTCCAGAAAAGATTTCCGAAGAGAGCCGGAGTTGAGTGGGGGACATGTGTTTGTGATCATGTCTCGCTGGAATCTCAAGTGATTAACAAGCTTAGATTTATGCACACAGGACATCGCATTTTTCTTCATAATTGCCTGGCATTTCAAAGACGTCCAAAACAGAGACTCACGTGGTCATGGTTACCAGTTTGAGTGAAGTAAAACACAGCTCCAACACAAAGGGCCCTCCTGTGGCAAGAGTGTGATACATGCGTCCGGACATCTCCAGTTCTCAGGCTCACTTACTGTACAGTATAACCATCCGAATGCTTTCAGATGCAAGCGAAATGTTGCGTGTACAAAAACCCATGAGGACAAAGCATTACGTATACAGTAGGAATTGGACACAGATGAGCTAGTGGGCCTGTCCAGTTGATGTGAGAGTGAATTATTAATGCATTTGGTGAATGTAGAGTGGCACCCAACAGACACAAAGGCAAAATATTATAAATAAATATGATATTATTGTATAGTTTATTTCTTTTTGAAGTTCTTAAACACAAAACTACAAAATGAAATGTATAATTGGACAATGGGGCTGCTATGAAGTCATTGCTGGATATGATGTATTATATTGTCTTTACTAGGTCTTAAAAAATGTTAATTACAACTTTAGATGAACAATACATGACATATTACAATGTTTATATTTATTTCACTATAACTTTGAGAAAATGCTGTTTCAGTGTCTGGAAAAACCAAGTACACCGCATGGTCCAGAAGTAAATGTTTTCTGCAGTGCTCCCGTGTCTCACGTCTGTGTAATGCTGCTTCAGGTTATTAGGGTTTGCAAGTTTGATGTCGATTTTTTTGGTGTGCCTGGGATTACACTACATTACGTTTAGCAGATGCTTTTATCCAAAACTCACAACAAAGTAATACAATCAAGTCTCGGTAACATTGTAAATCACAAAGTAAGGGCAGTTAAGTCGGCTTATAAATCAGTGCAGCTTCTTGAATGTACAGAAGGACAACGCTGCTCTTAATCTGTGGATCATTGTCTCATGACTCAGTTTTGGTCAAGCTTTTTGCTGTTGGACAGATAGTCTGCCATTTGAAGGATACAAGTTTAAGATAAAGCAAACCCCAGAGTTGTATTATTGTAGTTGCTCTGTCTTCACTTTTGTTGCTTAAAAGTCTTCATGCCATTTCTGATTGCTCCTCAGGTGCTTAAGGTCACTTGTGCTACATTTAGCAATATTTGTGCCACCTCTGAAAACAGTAGCCTTCAATGATGAGCATCCCATGTGAAACTACGCAGTATTGTAGAAGTAATGCAAATGCTACACAACTTATGCAGTGCATTAACTCCTGTCTCTTTCACCGACCAACACCAGAAGAAAATTGCAAAGACAGTACTACATAACCGGGTTCAATTCCCTGGATTACAACCGAGGTGAACCACTTTAGACCCCTGAGCAAGGCCTTTAACCCTAACCCTAACTCTTAGTTTAAGATGGGTTAAAAGCAGACAATAATTGACCCTTGTGGGATAAATAAAGGTTAATTAAAAAAAATAATAATAATAACTTCCTGCGCTCGCTTTAATAACTTAATAACAGCAAATTGTCCAATGTAAAGGGCATATGGGGGCATTAAAATGCCAGGGGGGTAAATATAATTTGTACATGATTTTTTTTTCCTACTTCATGATTGAATGTCAGGTCAAATATCAGTTAAAACGCGAAAACCTTATACAGAAGTCATAGTTTGTTCGGATGTAAATTTGGATATTAGTAAAACATTTTGACAGTTCCTGTTTTCAGAGCAGACTCGGTCTGACCTTCAGGTGAACTTCTAGCATGTTTACTCTGGGGAATATTGGGAAATTCCTTGATTCGTTTCCATTTAATAATCTTTCTTAATTTAAAATACAGACTTAACTAATTTGTTTGGAAATGACCTGATTAATTCTCTAATATTATTGCTGATGTCTTTCCTCCTAGGCCTCCTTTTTTAAAAACACACTCAGTACACCAGACCTCCAAACTTTAAAAAGTTTTTTTTTTTTTTTATAAAGGGGGTCACCCTTGGTAATCAGCTTATCAAGTGGAGTTAATTATTAGTGAGGGTCAGTAAGGATTCTGCATTTTGGTTTAATATCTCATGTGTTTCAGTTTGTTGTGTTGTTATGTATCTGAGTTTTTATTCACTTCATCTAAGAACTTGGTAAGAACTAGATCATTTTAATGTCCTGAATTACAAAATCGTTTTTAAAAGGTATTATTTTAATTCCAAATTATAATTTATTCTTTTTGTTATTTCTTTTTATTATTATTCATGATATATTACAATTCCAAATTTAAAAAAGTTTCAGTTCTTTGTCGGAAGATTGTATGCCTAAATCCTTACAATTCTAAGATATTGTGGAAACCAGTTTGATTGGAGCCCTACTGATTTTCTGATCAGTTAAAGCATATTATTGCTTATTGAATCATGTCATGATACATTTTAGACTACTAATAAATATTTTAACCAACCACTAGCACTCAGTAATGTGGAGTTTTGCTGCTGTTGCAGATCGTCAGTTTGCTGCTGTTGGGAATGACTCTGTTTGGCCATGGACTCATGTACAGAGATGAGGAGGTAATGTATTTACAGTAATCTATCTAGAGGGAGATGTCTGTTTCCCTGTACGGCGCTGCCTGCAAACTAGTTTCTTTCTGCGAACTTGCAGTTTGAATCAAAATGTCATTTGCATTAATCATGTAGAGCTGAATAGCATCCTCACAATAACACATCTTTGGTGGAACGCTGAGTGCAATACTTCGTTCCTGTTACATGGTGGTGAGAAGGCAGTTTTTCATTTTGTTACTACAACTTCACCATCATTGGTTTTAGGGTGAGTTTCCAATGATATAAAGTGTTGTAAATAGGCATGGGGCGATATATATATATATATATATATATATATATATATATTTATCGTATATCGCGATAAAAAACGGCCGCGATAACGTTATCGTGGGGTACTGTAATTATCGCCAATTTTTTTTTTTTTTTTTTTTTGGTCACACAAGGCTACCAGCCAGGTAGAAGCCAGTGTTATTTTTTTCATGTATTTTATTAATATTATTTATTATTATTATTTATTTTTTCAGAAACAAACAACGCGTAAGGGTAAATAACTGAGTAAGAAGTTGCTAAACTGTTTAGTAACCTGTTGCATCCGCGTCTTGTGTTACACCAAAGATATGTTATTGAAAAGATGTTCTACACTACACGATTCACGTAAATGACGAGCGAATTTCATATACATTTTTTTATATAAAAGGAAAAAAAAGAGTGAATTTCACCGAAAAGCGACCCTAGTTTGAATAAATTGAAAAAATCAAAGTTCAGTTAAGGTATTAATTGATTTTTGAAAATTTTAGAAACTCAAGCAGGCCTTGAAAGCTTTATCCTACGTTTCCCTGACTTCTCAAATCTGAAATCTTTTTCTCCGTTCATGCCAAAATCACCAGGTTTTATTTATTTGCTCCACAGGTAGAAGAAGCTACCAAAGGCCTACATTTCCTGTATGGTATTTCTGTTGTAATTCTCTTCTTTGCCATCCTTGGTGGGTTTGGTGCTTACAAAGAGAAGAAGTGGGCACTAATAGTGGTAGGTAAAGAAAAAACACACATTTAGTAACATAACTTAAACAAGCACATTTGATCACATCTCACTCAGCTTTGTGTGTCAGTTCGCAGCCGCTATGATCCTCAGCTCTCTGTTCGTGATTGTAACTGGAAGTTTTGGACTGGCTGCGAAACATCAGGTATCAATCTGTCAAGCTGTCGTGTTTAATGTGTCTGAAATCACTGAAGATGCCTACAAAAATGCAAATATTTCAGTTGTCTAACTTTCAAATTGTTTTATGTTTTTACAGATCGGAGACGAAATAAAAAAACAATACCTCAACCTCTTGCCGCTCCCTAACTCTACTGAAAACGTGTTAGATGCCTTCAGTGAAGCACAGATCGAAGTGAGTGACCTTGGTGTGGACTTTAATGTGCTTGCATTCATGTTCAGGTTCAGCATGTAGATCTGAGGCTAAACTACTCAGACATGTCAGCATATTTGGCTTGAGTACAAAGATTGTGTGGGAAAAATATGGAACTTGAATAAAATGATGAGCTCAAGGTTTCTGTGTAATAAAGTATGTGAATAAGCATTTCTGAAGACATTACTCTTATTGTGGTGAGATGTGAACAAATGTGTTGGTTCTGCTCCATACAAGACAGTAAAAACCTACAATGGTCCCTGAATTAACCTTAAACTGACAAAATAACAACTTAATGAAAATGAACTGATGAAAATCAGGCTTTGCTTCCACGTCCAACAGAATATTGAAAAAAAAAACTTGCTAATGAAACTGGCCTTGACAGATCCTCAACAAGATTTAGGTCAGGGTTCAAGGAAGGACACTTCAGAAGAGTCCATTGTTTTGTTCTTGGCCATTCTTGGGTGTTTTTAGTTGTATGTTTTGGTCATTATCCTGTTGGAGGAGCCATGACTTGCGTCTGAGACCAGGTTTTCTGACACTGGGCAGCAACATTTCACTCCAGAATGCCTTCATAGTCTTGCGATTTCATTGGAACCTGCACGGGTTCAAGACATCCCGTACCAGACGCGGCAAAGCAGCTCCAGGACATAACCGAGCCTCCTCCCAGTTTAACAATAGAGTTTTGTAGTTTTTATTTTTCCCTTTGGAGCTCATACAACTTGCCAACAGGCTTTGTCTTTGCGGCTTGTCAATATGTATTTTGGCAAATTCCACCCTGGCTTTTTTGTGATTTTGTTTTCAACAGCCGAGTCCTCCTCGGACATCCACTTTGGCCCAAACCGTGACAGATGGTGAGATCTGACACTGAAGTACCTTGACCTTTAACCTCTTGGGACATTGTTCTTGGCTTTTTATGCTGTTTATATTATTTGTCTTCAACGTATCTCTTGCGGCCACACACAGGAAAGTTGGCTCCAGTCCCATGGACCTTTTTTTAAAACCTGCTTCTGAATAAAATTCACAAATGTAGTCAACGAAACATCAAGCTGCTTGGATTTAAAATGTCTGATTTTCATTAGTCAACGCTCAGTAAATTTTATTGCCACTTTTGTCAGTTTGACGGTATTTCAGTGACCATTGTGGGGTTTTTCCATCTTTTATGGAGCAATGCCAACACATCTGTCCTCAAGTGTACATTTACTGTAAGTGTCTCCAACATGACAGTTTCACAGGTGCAGGTTCTCTCGATGGTTAGATTACAATATTCTCCTCTGACTTGGTTCCCAGTTTCAGTGCTGCGGGTTGGAGCAGGGCTACACCGACTGGGGTGACAGCATCCCAGAATCCTGCCTGTGTACTGAAGGGTCCACTAATGCCTGTGTGAGTATACTGTAAGAGCTTTCCATAGTCTTGTGTGTCTCCTGATGTGTAGTTTCTCTAGCGAGAATTCATATGACACAGTGCAGCTGCTTAACAAAGAATTAAGATAAGATAAGATAAGATAATCCTTTATTTTCTCCCTCAGTGGGGAAACTTATTTTGTTGGCAGCAGTACACTTAGCACACACATGCATGGGAGGGGTAAAAAGAGACTCAAAAGTAAAAAATAAAAAATATAGATATAAAATATGTATAATTACAGAAATATGAGCAGTATATACAGCAGATTAAAAGAAAGGAAACAGTGCAAAAAAAAGCAGGTAGTAACAGAGTGTGTGTGTGAGGTAGACTGGCAGATATTGCACATCTTAGTTATTGTCCGTTGACTACTGAGAGCAGGCCTTGTTGTAAAGTCTTGCTAATTTTGGGCCATTTCTCGAGGAAGCTGGGCAGGTTTTGCTGATGTGAGGTTGGTTTTTAATATTACATCATATAAGCTGCACTGACTGAGAGCTGAGTTTTGACCAAGCCGTTCTTAAAACCGATCCTTGAATCCTTGGATCCTCGGATCGGTTTTAAGCCAAATTTAAAACATGTAGGTTTAGAATTTTGCTTGGAGTCATTGTTCTTATCCTAAAAGCTCCCATTTGGTCTCAATTTTCTGGGAAACTAAACCGGGTTGTCCTTGAAGACTTGTCTGTTCTGTATTTTTACCACCATCCACCGTCTCTTCAAATGTTACTGCTAATAGAAACAACATCCCAGAGTATGATAGTGCCACCACCGTACTTCACTATAGGGATGATACGTGTTTGGGGTGTCTCTAATGATCTTTGCGCCCCGGTAATGGAGTTGACTACTTTCTTGACACATTTGAACCTCTTAAGTCATCAAGTGCCTATATTTTCTAGGTGGCTGCTCCTAGAAACAGTAACCTCCGAAAGGATGCAACAGATGACCAACCAGTCTTGATTTTTGCCAAGGTAATGTAAGACACTGATTATGTACACTGGTAATGTACTTTGCATACAAAGCTATATTTCTGCATTTAGTGAATCAACTTTGCAATCGGTTTCTGTGTTCAGCTTGTTATCACTGAGCTGAAACGGGAGAAGTTCCACTGATCTGTTTTCTTGTTTCAGGCTTGCCTCCCGTACTTCATTGAGCACGACATCAGTTTCATACAAATCGTCTTTGGCACGATGCTGGGATACACGTTACTGTGGGTACGTGTCTGTCACCCTCTATTTATGAACTAATCTCACTTCAGAGCGGCCTTTATTACTGTAATTAAAATGCTAACTTTCACTGCACATAAAGGGTCATTTCTTTCATTCATTCATAATGAGCAACAAAAATATCTTCTTAAGTGTTCTTTTTTCCCTGTGAACAGTTTTCAAAATAATAAAGTCCTAAAGTACTAAATTCAGGATGAGGAAGTGGGAGGGAGGATCGGCCTTGTTTTATCTTGCTGATATGTAACTTTTATTGGCATGTGACAACCGAACCACAGATCATTTCTGCTTTTTTTTTTTTTGCTTGTGAAGGTAACACTTTAAATGGCTTTTCTTTTCTTCCTTTTTTAAATTTTTAATCAAACCAATTTAACCAAGTCCAGAAATATTTCAGATGTGTCCTGGTACTTTGTAAACGCATTTATGCACATTTTATACATTTGTAAAGAGATGTTTGGTCTGGGATGAAGAAGATCAGTGGCTTAAAACAAGAGGAAGTCTGGACCGAGCCAAGAAAATGATTATCTTCTTCTAAAGGTTCAGTTCAGAAACAATCTTGGCATCTTTCCCAGCTGCCCTCCCTCAGACAGAGCTCCCACCGCATCCGATCGCACCTCAACCATCACCTTCCACCCTGATCATGGATCTTGGTTCTGCTCCATGGTCGTCTCCAGTGAAAAGACAGCTCGGGAGACTGAATTGCAACAAAGTTGCAGGTCACGTTGGCCTCCAGCACCTCCCAAATGTCCATCTTTGCCTGATAAATAAACATATTTGTAGAAAAAAAAGGTTTCCAAAGCTAGAGTTCATATTCATGACAACTCTTTAGGGGGAGAAACTCACAAGCAAAACCGCAACACTGTTAAAACATTAAATCACAAATTCCGATGAAGCAACCTCATCCGTGTCTGGAAAGTTACTAAATGCTGTTTTCTCAAGAAGTTGTCAGTTCCTTTCGCCCGCATCTTATAATTCCAGTTCACAACAAGGCCGTTTGTGGTGGAAAACAAGAGGAACAGAAAGTAACGGCGTGTCTGCGCTTGATTTTCCCGTAGGTGTTGTCAGTCGTGCTGTGTATCGCCATCCTGTGTCAACTGAACGTGAAGGAGGAAACCCCGACGGTGGTCTACAGCAAAGAGGCAAAGGCGGGCAATTATACTTCCCTCACAGAGACTCTGAACTGATGCAACACGCTTGTTTGTTCTGTTTTTTCTGTTTTATTTGCTACTATTCCCAACGGGAACTGTAAAACTATTATACCTTATCCAACGAGTTAAAGTCCGTTTTAAAGACGTGACGTGAGACTTCCATTGGATATTTATGTCTTTATTTCATTTTTAACCAGTAATTTTTTATTCTTTACTCTCCAGAGGAAGCTTTATTTTTAGCTCCACAACTGTGAACCATGCATTTCTTTTATTTGTGATATCATTTCTTTCCGTTTTTCTGTTCTCTGAATTTAACTTTCTCTTGGTTTCGTATTTTAGCTTCTATTTTATGACACCAGCACTGACAAGCAGGGAATTGTGATCTTTTATGCAAATTGCAAAATGTGCAAATTGCCTTGCAGCTTTAATGTATCTGAATGACTAAATTTCATAGTTTTTTTAATGCATTTTTTTGATTTACTATGAATAAATAAATAAATTAAATTTATATTGTATTAAAGCTATACATTTTGTTAAAAATGATTTTGCCTTGTTTTTATACATTTGCTCCAAATCTTTCACATTTTTGTAACTTTTATTAACAATCAGCCGACTGGTGTGTTTGTTTATTAGCAGCCTGAACAAATCCAAATCTGAAATGATAATCCGTGCACCGTCCACAAATTCACTACTCTCTCGACACCTTTGTGGCAAAAATGTACATGGACAAAAAACTAAAACTGCTATTAAATCATATTTTTCACAGCTTTTGTTTTCATAAATCTCTTAAACACCTTCAAGATTGAAGATTAAAACTACCCAACATTCAATCAATGTCAGGATTTCAAGCTTTTAAATTTCAGTTTGACTGTTTTGAAATATTTTATATATCCCCCCAAAAAATCCTCAAAATGCATTATTTTTACAAGTGGTAAGGGAACTGACAAAATGACAAAAAAATTAAAACAGTATGTTTTATGTAGCGCCAGATACTCATTTTAGACATTTTAGTTGAACTAACACCACGAAATAATCGCTTTTTTATTGAAAGCTTTGATTTCTATATTAAAATGAAAAACATTTCCAATTTTGTATTTAACAATTTCTAAATGATTATTTTTGCGTTCATGATGAAATGACAAAAAAATGAGGTAAGCATTTAATTTTGAAGAAAAGTGGGAACGTTTGACATTTTTACAGTATTCTCACAGATTCAACCATATTCACATTGTAGGCAGTTTATATTGTGGGGCTGTTTGTTTGAGTGAAATCATTTTTAAATCCAACTCTGATTTATCAGTGTGAATATTTATTAGCAAAAATTAACAAGAAACCCAACAGAGCGTATGAAATATTAACAATTTGAAGGAAATATCCAGGAACAAAAATATTGCAAAAATTCATGCCATAAACTGCAGCACAGTGAAAAATAAGATGAAAAAAATAATAAAATAAAATGAAAAAAAAAACATTCAAAAATGTGTGAAGGGGGGCATAAGAACTAAATCTGCTTTTGTGTGATCACAGCCTTGTCTCACTGCTTTATGTACAGCATTTCTCTTGTGTTCAACAATGTTACAATTGTCTGAAATAAAGATAATTCTAATATATCAAACTGCATTGTCCGATTAGCGTGTAAGTTTATTTCAGAAAGTTGTAACATGAGCAGGAGCACATATAACTCCATCTCATCCCTGGAAACTGTTTAAACGCTGACCCGAGGAAGTATTTGAAACATTCTCCAAAAAAGGCATCAGTCAGTAACATGAACCGTAACTGTAAGGCCAACATAAACGACCCTGAACTCCAAAGATTTGAGGTTTGTTGGTGTGTTGGTTGTTTTTTTTTTCAAGTTTCTGTCTCCATCTAGCGGCCAGAGTAAGAATTACAATAGGTTTTGGTTTTGAACTGTAGATTTGGAGAATGAATAGTAACTTTATTGCAGTTTTTCAGTAGAAAATAGACTTTTGGAAGCTGTTGAATGAATATATGGCTTTATATATATATATATATATATATATATATATATATATATATATATATATATATATATATATATATATATATATATATATAATATATATATATAATATATATATATATACATACATACATACATACATACATACATACATACATACATATATATATATATATATATATATATATATATATATATGAATGAGAGAGAGTAAATCACACTATGATTTGTGAACAAGAATCAAAATAAAATTAAGACAGGAAACAATAATCACATTTTATTCCTGCTATTTACAAAATATTACATCAAGTTTCTCCTCAGAAATAAAAAACAGTTTATGACATAAATAATAACCGTACTTTGCAAGAACATACTGCATATCAGGCATTAATGGTTAAAGTGCACAGGTAGACACTGGATCTGCTTTTTCAGATGAAATTCATTTGACAATACATTAGTCAAAGAGAGATTTCAGCTGCAGGCAGTTCATGCAGCAAGTCGTTACAGAAGTGATGTGGCAGAAAGGCTTCTTTGGTGAGAGTGGCATCAGATGGAGGATTGGTCTCTGCAAGAATATTACCCATGATTCACCTTCCGACAAGATCCTCAACAAACTGCAGCGGCCTTGCCAACGTTTGCCCAAACCTTTAAATGAAAGTAAGTGATGATTTTTCCTGCATTTCTGCTGAATGTGCAAACAGAAGCCACCAAGTCCTCCGTCGGCTGGACATGGTGACGTGTCATTTGCACTTTATTGTGCTTCTCAAAAGAATGTTAAAAAAAGGAGAAAGAAAATGCAGTGGTGACGTTTCAAATATGTACAGTGTGCAATAAGAGGAGTCTAAACATTCTGGTGTCACTATGAGACGTGAGTCATTCCTTTGTCTACACTGAGTAATAAATGGTTATATTTCAATAGAAGCGCTTTGTAAACAGTGTTGAACGATGCTACATAAATGTTACTTATATATCTCAAATATCATTCTAATGCTCAAAAATTGACAGTGTGCTTCAGATGCAAAATAAATACATGAAGTCCAGATAATATGTTGGGCTAAAATACCTTAAAAAAATTCAGTGCTCGATTTTTTTACTTTGTGTGTTTTTGAAGTAGCTATCAACTTAAACTCCAACGCTACATAACTGCATCACTGTTTGGGAAGGTCCAAGACTGAACATTTCTCCTGCTCTGAGCGGGTCAGACTTTTACAGTACTGTGACATCACAAACCCCAGAGTAGAGGGGAGCTGTCCACCGTCTTTATCTTCAAACTACTTCACATAAAGCTGAATTTGGCAGAACCCAGAAGTGTGTAGCAAAAAGCTGCAACTCTCATGTCGAAAGTAACCGACACAAGGATGTCATCAAAACCTCAGGAAATTATGTAAACCTTTTGAAAAGAACAACCTACTACATGTCTCCTTTTTAAATGATCAGTTCACAACTTTCCTCTGGATAGGACATTTTAAAACCATATATTTCAACTAAAAAGCCATAAAGGCTTCGTATTTGGAAATCTTAGGTCTAATTTCTAGAAACTGATATCTGCATTGGTGGAATATTGACATGAAGCCAGCTTATGCTCCTGGCTTCTGGACCTCTTATCGTATTATTACTAGATACACAGACTTCAAGCTGAAGGAAAACATAGTTGTAAAGTTATTTGGCAAACCCATTTTGGCTGATTGCAGGCCCCTTGTAATCAAATGTTCCTGAATTGCTGGTTTATGTTTCAGACTATTTGACACTGTTTTTTTGTTTGGTTTTTCTTTTGTGTGTTTTAGTACAACTCTACAACTTTGACTCCCTGTGGCTGTGTTACAGTTCTTCACTTTTATAATGACCAAAACTGTCGTGATAAGTTCACAGCAGCGTCTTCAGGGAGCACCAGCCAAGAGGAACGCTTTTACAGACGAGGCTTGATGAAAAAAAAATCCAATACATTTCATCTTCTTTGGGGGATTTGATTGTAGATGATGAGAGATCGGAAAATTTGAAGACACAACACTCACTAATGTGAGTCTGGGCTCAGCCTATCACAGCAAACCTAGCTCTTCACAGAGATGGTTCTCATGGAGATTGACCTCTCCAGACCATGTTCTCCAGAGGGTTGAATGTCATGTGACATTCTGCAGCGCCAGCAAAAGTCTGAAGATATTTCTCACCGGCATGCTCACAGTATATGTATATTTCTACTGTATATATATGCATGTAGCATTCCAGTACATCATATCAACTAAAAGTAAATGCACAAGTGTTTATGAAATATGACCTCACTTCCTGTTTGTTGCTTGGTTGTGATGCAAGAACACGTTTCAAAATGGAAAAAAAAGCAAAGTTTGGTCTAGGCATATATGCTGAATTTTGAAGATTAATGGTACTTCATTTTTTAAAACCAAACATTAGGTTACAAAATTCCAATCCATCCAAATCCGCAATAAGAGTCAGGCTACTGTCCTTTAAAAGGTGCCATATGTAGGAATTACGCTTCAAAATATATATCGAAGCAATCAAACAAATGAACATAAGGTAATATATTATGTTAAAAAGTATATCTGTTGTATTGATTAAAGGGCCACTGAACATAGTTGACGAGTGGGGACGGACCGTCAAGTCTGTAGCCTAATACCAGTTTGTCCCACTAGTCACGTTAATCATTGACTACGTTTACATGCAGTCAAAATCAGGGTTATTGCTAATATTCCGGTTACTGAAACATTCGGAATATTCCGTTTACATGCGTGAGCAAACAGGGTTATCCCTGTATACATGGTGATTAATCATTTGGGATATATCTGGATCAAACAGCGACGCACGGAGAACGTTATGACGCAATTCCGCTTCTTCTTCCTGTATCCAAATTCAAAACAAATGCTGCTTCGCGCGACTTTTCGCTCACCTTTACTCCAAAAGTGTGGCGTGGTCTTGCATTTCTCCGTGTTTATAAGAACTTCCTGGACTCAAAAGACCAGGATTCCTTGCGAACAGAGCATGCGCAGAAAACAAATTCATGTTCCGTTTGATGGGGATATCCCGTTAGGCGTTTACATGACCGAATATTCGGGTTATAAAAGGAGTAACCCAGGGGTCATATTCGGGTTTTTAAAAATTGGGGTTATTCAAAGGGCTTATTGGTGTTTACATGTTCATGCAAAACCGGGTTATTGCTAATATTTGGGTTTTAAAAGGGCTATTGACTGCATGTAAACGCAGTCAATGTACTGTTCATTCTACCACCCAAGAATGACCATTTTATGGCAGATTGCAAGATGGAGAAGTCACAAGAAAAGGAGGAAAAATAAGGCATCAATGAGACAAAAAATGTTTCTTACCCCCACGGAGAAAGTATAAGGACTGGTTACTTGCAATTAGGTTCACCAGGACCTGACATTTATGCTCCCCCCTTTTTCTGGATTGGTCATGCTTACACAGGGTGCCTTTAATGAGTTTGCCAAATTTGAGATATTATAGTGTACGACTTTAAAAACTGTAACAGCCCATTATGGCAGAAAAACAAAGAGGAACATAAGAAAAGATATAAACATAAACAGAACCTCAAGCCAACCAGAGAAACAGAAGATTTAGCAAGATAACCACCAGCAGCACAAATTCAGATATGACAAAAATATGTGAAAGTATGCGTATTATATAAACTGTACTGTACTGTAAGTCCCATTAAATTGCTTCTTTTTTTTTGGTTGTTTTTTGTTTTACAGCAGTAAGGCTCAAAAGAGTTATATGATATTGATTTATGCATGTAGATTAATTTTAAACATTGGTTACATGCATTAACATATAGAAAATCATATTATATATTGCTACAGCACAAAATAGCCAGATTATGGTATACAGCGTAATGTGCAAAGTCAAACCAGGTATGCTTGAGAGTAATCTTAAGTGTGTATTAAAAGGTACAGTCGACTGGTGCTAGAAAGCACCAGGAACATATCTGTTTGACTGGAGAAGAGCCAGGAACTCCTGTTTCCTTTTTATCTGCCCCATCAGCTTGACGCTCATGACCAGTAAAATAATCTGGGAACAGAAGCAGAAAATTGGATGAAGTCAAAAGGCTTCCACATACTGAGCTGTGAGGCACCGAGCGCTGCTGAGAAGAGCTCAAATGAATGGCACATACCCAAAACACTCCGCTTCCAAACTGTATACCCATCACCAGGGAGAATGCCAACTTCAGCTCCGAGACATAAATCGGTAAGCAAGGCTGCGGAAAAAAATACAGCACAAGGTAATTGATCTGGGCGTTAATTTAGTCCTCCTCTGTGTCAAATTACGCCTACTATGATAAATCAGTGTCTACTCAATTAGTTACGCCTGTCCAACAGAGAATGGACAGAGAAGGAAAACATTCTGGGCGGTCCAGCCCGCAGATCTGCTATTGGCTACAAATAAACAGGCAAATTCAAAGCATTACATGATTTAAAACCAAGTTATGACACTAAAGAAAACATTTCTGAGTGCACAATACAAATAAAAGTGATAACAGTATCTGTGCTTTATACTACCGTATTTTCCGCACTATAAGGTGCACCGCATTATAAGGCGGACTAAATATATGGTAAAATACCGTACTATAGTGGCTGGAGTTGAGTTAGTATCTACCTGATCTGCGCTACAGGAAATGCTACAAAATCCTACAGCAAATGCAAAAAAACCAAGAAAAGTACCGTATGTCAAACTTTATTAACAAAATAAAAACCAGCTTTGCTCCGTCTCTTCAAAGTCGCCATTATGCGAGTCTGTGACGATTCCTGACGTTTTTAGCGCTGTTACTTCGGCGACACCAACTACAGTACCCACAATCCCCCTGACTACAGTAACAGAAATGACCGTAATGATCATATATAAGGCGCACTGCCGGTTTTTGAGAAAATTAAAGGCTTTTAGGTGCGCCTTATAGTGCGGAAAATACGGTATTTGACTTCTGTTTCTGTTTTAGAGTGGATTCCAAATTTCTTGATTCGATTAACATGATTTCCATGTTAAGTGTAGCTGCGGTCAAGCAGTGTGTCGACATATTTTTTTTTTCAGAATAAGCATGCCCAACTTCGTTCACACTACCAAAAAAAGACCTAAAAGGGTCTTCTTAATTTAACTACATGCAGAAAGTTTTTTCAAACTGATCAATCATCCAAAAGGTTAAACATGATCATACAGGCCTTTGTCCCATAGTGAACTTTTGAGAGATTGAATAAAACGCAGTTGGTGTTTATAAGATCATTTTGGTCCAGTTTGTGTAGCTATTTGATCACTTTAACTAAGCGAATATGGCTTTTACTGGAGGAAAAAAAAAGAGAGGACCCCCAACAGGCTCCACAGGAGCTCAAATGGCAAACAAAGGTCAGAGAGGGGGTCAAGATTGATACTTAGTAAATGACTGAAGGTGTAATTAATCATCCATTCTGCTGCCATGTTGGAGCTAAATTTTGTTACGTAAATGAAGGCATGAATACATCTTATCATGCACAGACATATCAGACTTTTTTCTACTAGTGTAACAGTGTTTACAAAGAATTGAAGCTGATATCCATCTATTTGTAATGCCCCCATTTTCTTATAGCTACTTTCAGCAAAATAGCAGATTAGGCTAAAAGCTCACACCATCTCTAACCGCTTCCTTTAACAGCAATAACTAGCTACTTTCAAAGTTGCCACCTCGCCGCCGTATCATGAAGCTGCTGCACACAAATAGGCATCAACTGCAAAATATGTTGATACGGACTAAAACCGCTGAAACCGCTAAAATCACTGAGGGGTAGTGTTACATTTTCAAAACTGACGCTAATGTGGGAGAACCAAAATATGCAGTTATTTATAGCTAAATATATATTTTTTAGTGACAGCTGTATTGCAGTTTATGGGTTGCAAAAAACTCAAAATCTTACCAGGAATATTTGTCTTATTTCTAGTTAAAATTTCATCATTTTTAGTCAAAAAATCTCATTACACTTAAAACAAGAGTCATCACCAGAAAAATAACTTGTTATTTGACAATTTTCACCTGTTTCAAGTTAATTTTCACTTGAAATAAGTAGAAAAATCTGCCAGTGGGACAAGATTTATCTTCTATTACAAGCAAAAAAAATCTTGTTCCACTGGCAGATTTTTCAACTTATTTTATGTGAAAATTACCTTGAAACAGGTGAAAATTGTTGTTTTTTTCAGTGATGAGTCTTGTTTTAAGTGCAATGAGATTTATCTGACTAAAAATGAGACATTTTAACTAGAAATAAGACAAGTATTCTTGGTAAGATTTTGAGTTTTTGCAGTGAATTCAAAGGGCTAGCTGTCAACACTTTAGCCACTTAGCACTTTAGGTGCTAAGTGGCTAAAAATTGTATGTGCAAAATTATTTTTGGCTGTGCTGTTATTTTCACTAACAGACCGCTAAGTGCAGCTCGAGGCTTGAAAGAGTCTGGAGGTGAAGGCGGCTCAGCCGGAGCAGTGAGCAGGACCACCTTTCAGGTGCGGCTGGCCTCACTTACAGCTGCATTTTGAAACAGGAATTGTTGGACGGATCCAAATCAGAGCAAATGTTCATTCTGACTCGTGTTAGCGTGAGCAAAGCTAATCCAACATATCTGGATGTTGATAACCGGGGTGAAGTGGACACGCTCCAACCAACTGCCCGGTCTGATTCACATCTGTGTGATGCCGCAGTTTGTTTGTTTTTATACCATTATCAGTAAACACTGCTGTAATTCAAAAAGTAGAAACTCAGAGTTAAAATAAGCAGCGTGTGCAGGTCTATTAGTTGTACCTCTCCATAAATATAGATGTTCTTCGGCGCTCCAAGCGTGGCACTGCCCCGCAGACGAATCTGGTCAGGAGAACACAACCACGTTAAACTACTGTGATGAAAAAAAGACTAAATCAGCTCATTTCAAATGATTACTTCATGATGAACTGGATGTATCAGTATTCTGCTTGTTTAAATTGTATCAAAATTGCACTAGGCTACAGAAATGAAAAGTTTGTCTTGAATCCGAGATTTCCAGAAATTCAGGCTTCAGTAAGAAAATGAATGATTGTAAAAATGTATTAAGACCAAAAGGTGATGTGGGGTTAGAGTGTACCAGCAGACATGTTTGTGATGCTAACGTAATGGTAATATAAGAAGGGATACTTACACATTTTCCTGGATAGTGACAGTTACAAGAGGAGGGTATAGAAGAGCCCCAGTCCTTGTAGCCCTCGATCAGACCACAGCATTCAAACTGGAACACACACATAAATAAGCCAGGGATAAATCTAACAGGGATCTTCCTTAATATTTGCCAACAAGCATAATGTTTGGTAATTTTTCTTCTGATTCCAGACATAAATAAGGTGAAGGTGCCCTTTCCTGTACAGGTATCCCTGTCCCCTAGAGTCACACCTTTAGCTTTGGTTTTGTCCGAGGTTGTGACTTTCTACTGTGAGGTTCAAAAGCAGATGGAGATCAACCTGAGGTGCTTACTAATCGTGCTTCTGTTTGTGTTGTTACGAATTGAGACCCCTCCTCTCAGGAAATCCACCAATTGTTCAGCCACACTCATTCTCACTGTGACCTTTCTAAATCCTTAAGGAGTTGAAAGCTATCAGGGGCCTGACTCAGAACTGTCTCCACACATATCACATTGTTGTGCCACTTCAGATTAACACAGTTGAACCAAACACGTCTACTTTCGGAAGTTTCCACTGCTCTGCTTCCCAGTTTTTTCCTTGTGTCTCTTAACATCCTCACTGAGAGGGACTCAGATGCTCGGGCACATGTGAGGGAGGCGACGAGATCGAGGTTCAAAGTGTCATAATGTAGTTTAGTCCCAAGCATTATGGGTATTGGAGTTCCACAACTTGGGATGACCTTTTATTTTATTTTTATTTTAAACAATCAGCATTTTTTTTCTTTGTTTTACATTAATGTCATATGGAGGCAAGGATGTACAGCAACAAAGGGTTTGGGATTATGAAACAGATGTTATATTAATGTTTATGAACGGACCACAAGAAAGATGATATCTCCACAAAGAGAAACTTGTTATTCAGCCACATTGTTTTTGGACATTAATCCAAAACTCAAAACCAAATATGACACTCTAACAGCTTTTAGTTTGAGTAGTTTACCCTCCATGAGCACCAAGCGATGAGTATATGAGTATCCGCTTACCTCCTCCTGGATGTGGTACAGCAGCGTCCTGTTGGCCTTGCTAGTCGCACTGAGGGGCATCATGGCCAGCAGCTTGGACTCCTCTCGAACAACGCGTTTCTAAGGCGACAGAAGTCCCCTTCAGATCAGTTGTTGTACATAAAAGCATGCTGCTGCAACGTTAGAGATGTTTCATTTGGGACGTGACCATCGTACCTCGTAAACATCTTGGTAATTCAGTGCCGTTCTGACAATGATCGTTTGACTGGCCGCTGCCATCCCGGCTGCATACTGCACACACAGACACGCAGAAACATAAGTCCTATTTTAAAGCCGCTTTGAAACTCACAGTTTATATTTCTAAGTAGAGATGGGCGGTATGGATTAAAAAATGTATCACGATAATTTCTGGCATTTATCCCGATAACGATAAAAATGACGATAAAAAAAAATACCAATTCAACTCCATCTTTTTAACTATAAATCCATCTTGCTCTCAGATCCGCCATGTTTGTTACACAAAAACGTCATCAACGGGAATTTATCCTTTCTTTCTTTCTTTCTTTCTTTCTTTCTTTCTTTCTTTCTTTCTTTCTTTCTTTCTTTCTTTCTTTCTTTCCATAAATCAGCTTCACACAAAAACGTCATCAACGGGAATTTATCATTTTTGATGACATTCTTACCGTGGGGAATTTTTTTGACGGTATATCGTGAACGGTAAAATATCGCCCATCCCTATTTCGAAGTACTTTTTTTTTTTTTCTATTACCAGAATCAAACACCATCTCTTTCCTTTGCAGGCTCCAAACACGCCGAGCACTGAGAGCAGCAGGCAGCCGACCTCGATGATATACATCATCACCACAGACATACTGGACACCATCTGAAGAGGAGGGAAACCACACAGGCGTTACACTAACATACTACAGTCGCAAATGCCAGTTACTGTACTTTATATTGTCGGCATGGCAACAAACTAAAGCACTAAAGGTCACCGTCAGCTGGAGACTCTAGCGTATGAGGATAATTCACTGTCTTCAAGGTGTTCAGGCTTGAAATCGACGATAGATAATAAAAAAAAAAAACGGTGCTGCTCTTGTGCAATCGGACGCTTTTGATGGAAGTGGCCATTAATAATTCCTCAGCTGGCTTCTTACAAGGTTAGGAGTTATTTGTCTACATCTAGTAAATATAATCTGCCACCAAAACGTCAAACTCAGACTTACTTTGCCCGTCTGTATGAGGTCTCTGTGCCAAACGACTGTCATTCTCAGCATGAAGAAGCAGAGCGCCTTCGAGGAGAGGAGTACAAGCGTTAAAGTTTAGAAGCTGCAGGAAATAAAAGTTAGTTCAGACGAAACAATATATAACTTTCACAGTGTCGTGATTAATTTAACAAAAACAAAAAAAGAAACTAATTTATCCTCTTTAATTCAATGACTTGTAGATCCACCTTTTAGCAGCAATAATTTGAAGTAGTAGTTCCCTTTGACACTTCCACGTCACTTTGGAGGAAGCCTGCCTGATTCTTTTTTACCACATCGCTTCAGAGCATGGAGACGTTTGATCGTTCACCTCTGCACAGCTCTCTTAAGACCCTGCTACAGCATTTCAGCTGATTTGAGGGCTCGACTTTGACTGGGTCGTTCCCAAACCCTGATTCTTTTTTGTTTTTCAGCTGTTCTGATGCAGATTAGCTGGTCAGATCTTGCTCACAGTTGACAGTTGTTATAGAGATTTAGCGGCCGGACCGATGATCTCACAGTTTCCTCCAGAGGAGTTTGTGGATGACTCAATGACTGCAAAGTGGCCAGGTTTTGAGGCTGCAAAACAAGCCCAAATCATCACCCCACCAACGCCGTGCTTTATGGGTATAAGGAGTTTCTGCTGAAATAATGTTACTGCCAAACATGACCCTGAGCATTAAAGCCACCCAGAACACTAGAGCCGAACAATGTGAATAATCTTCCTCACTGACTGCTGAACTCAGAATTGTGTGGAAAATCATTTTATAACACCTTCCAGAAAGATAGAGACACTGTTCATGTCATTTCTTCTTGTTATTGTGTTAACACACACCTGAAAGCTACAGGACAGCAAACTACTAAAACATCAGCTTTACCTTTTAAAAAAAAAGCATTTCAAAATCTCACAAAAGCATTAAGGGGCTACTAAGTGTTTTCCAAATGATTTCTTTTTCTTTTTTTAATAATTTTTGCTAAATAAATATAGGCATCTGCTATTTGCCCACCGAGAGCTGGGGCATTCTTGTTAGCCACAAACAGGTATAAAAGGTGGATGGAAATAATGCTCTACAGTGGAAAAGTTATATATCATTGTATATGCCCAATACAAAAACTACACCACAATCTTATGGTTTTGGAACCTAGGATATTAAGATTTTACACCTGACTAAAGTCATGAACCCATAGATGTCACTTCTTATGGGAGCAGTGGTTCATGGGACAGTAAAAGCACTGGAAGGGAGTGAGCAGTGCAGTAATATGACAGTCAAAACAAAACAAGGCCTAACCTGAATGCAACACTTCTAAGAAACACAATGCTGGAAATATTGGCATGAAAAGACAAGTACTGATATTATTTCGGTTTGAGAGTGGAATAGTGGCAGAAAATGATGAATGGATTTATTTTAAGACGGATGAGATGTAATTGGGCACAAAAGGAAAAAGTGCCTGCAGCTCACACATACATAATTCGTATGTATGTGACTTATCTTGAGTCGTTGAAAACTGACTGAGGACGTCAGAGAACATCAGATCAATTATTCAAAGGAAAATCGTCCAAAGAGAAATCACACAGGCCTCTGCAAGCAAATCTATAGGAATGTACCTACCATATGTACTGCGTTTGCAAAAATAAACGGCCTTTTCAGGCTCGTTTTGTCCGCCACCACGACCACTGAGCTCTTCTGCATGTCTCTGCTCTTCCAGGCTTCAAAACGCCCGTTTACATAGAGAGAATGTCACAGCAGCGGAGCTGCGGCTGCAGCAGTAAGGACATGTATCGACTGATGCGCGCAGGACGTCAGAGATGTGCTGGATGCGAGGACCGCGACGCCTTCACGCACACTCGGAAATGTGGCCACTCAAAACAACTGGAGTTGTGGTTAATTTAGCGGCTGTTAAAGGCGACCATTCAATGGGTAGTGGCAGAGAACAATGAACATGGCCAGAACAAAGGTTATATAAATAGTAGGCAATTGAAATAAAGCCCCATCACTCCCAGAGTTTTAAATACAGGTAGGCAATAATCCCCAAAACCCATCATTTGTCTAATGGGTTTTAATGCTTGTAGCTATCGATGGCCTTCAGTTGGGAACATGTTGACTATTACATACATACAAACATAAATACATACATACATACAAACATAAATACATACATACATACAAACATAAATACATACATACATACAAACATAAATACATACATACATACATACATACATACATACATACATACATACATACATACATACATACATACATACATACATACACACATACACACATACACACATACACACATACACACACACACACACACACACACACACACACACACACACACACACACACATACATACAAGACTCATTTGACAAAGTAATTTGTAATATTATTATAATTAGTTTTATTGTATAAAACGATTTCGATTGCAGAAATTCAAGTACAAAATATGTTACATCCAACATTACAGGGATACAATGACTCATCCTATGTCTCTTTAATGAATTGGAAAAACCTTTCCTCATCTGAGCATCTGTTGGCAGGGTCTTTCACTTTAAACATCTTCAACTCACCCTTGAGTTTTCACATTCCTACCGAGCATCTGCTGATATGAGTCATAAGCCACTATCACTTGTTATTCTGTGCACATGTGCTGCAGGACAACTCTCTTATCCTGCATTCCACATGGAAATTGACAGTCACATATTTCAATGATATGTTACGAATGAAACGTTAAAGAATTTAGAAAGATGCTCTTCATGTTGACGGACATATGTATGTTTTTACTATCATGCTCAACAGGAACCCTGTAGCATGGTTTATTATCAGTAATTAGCAACACCAGTGGAATAAAAATAAAATAAATTAATTAATTAATTAAAAAAGAGGATTCAGGTTGAGTTTTAGAGAACTTAATGTCAGCTCTTTACAGGAACCGTAGAGTTTGAAGAGGTGACTGCATTTCCCAGAATCCACCAGCAGTTATGCGGCCAGGCCTCGCCTACCAGGAACAGGTGGGGCGGGTTTGTATTGTTACCACAGGTGCTGTGGGGGAAGAAGAACTCAAGTCAGTAGAACAGGAAAAACCGACGAGAGAAGAAAAGCAGAAATAAAGGGAGGAAGAAAGTCAGGGGGAGGAAACACGTGCGGGCGTGTGTGTCACGGACAGAAGCAGAAAGCAGCAGGTGCCTCAGACAGCACCCTGCATCATACACATGCATCTTCCAACTCTCTTTTCATTGGAAGTTTCTTTTTTTATGACACAAGACCGCTTTGTGCAAGGACTAAAAGAAAGAGATGTGCATTCATTCTGTCGGTTGCTTCGGGTCACAAAGAGGGTCAACACCTGAGACGGAGCTGAAAGGGGAAGCTGAACTGAGGCGGTTTTTGTCCCCCTGACACAACACAAGATGGGAGCAAGAGATTCAACTGCCTGAGGAGATGAGACTTTTTCAAATTTTTCAACAATTATGTTAAACTTTGAAGGAGCATAAGCAATTTCTGGCCCTCCCTGACGCCTGGAATGCTCTTGTTGAGCATAAACTGGTTATACAGGCCTGAAATGGACTAACCTAACTGAGTATACGGCTCTACTGGAAACATAACCTGCTCAACAAGTGCATCTTTTACTGGAGGGAGCAACTTTTGCTGCAAATTTTCACTTGTATTTTAATTTTGAGCTCCCTTTTTTTTAGTTTCTACTCATCTCTGCAGATCATCTTGGCGGCAAAGGTCAAACAATCCAGTTGATCTTGTGCATGATAAAGCAGAGGAAGGACTCACTTCCTTTAGTGGCACAGAAAAAGACGCACACTCCACTCTACCTCAACCATGCAGGCAGCAGGACCTGAGCACGATGACTGTTTCGACTTCTTGTTTAAGATCATCCTGATTGGAGACTCCAATGTGGGGAAGACCTCGGTGGTCCAGAATTTCAAGTCAGGAGTTTTCTCTGAGAAGCAGCAGAACACCATCGGGGTGGATTTCACCGTGCGAACCGTGGACATCGAGGGGAAGAAAGTGAAGGTTGGTCCTCTGCGGGTTGTGTTTTGAATATGTGGGTAGTACTGCGTATACACGGAGGTGTCACAAGTGTAAGCTTTATATAGCCAGTTTGCAATGGGAAAACTCTCAATAGCCTCAAGGGTTCACATTTTGTCAGTTTGTTTGACTGTATTCATGAGTAAGTGTTGATTTTGGCAAACTATGAAAAGGATTAACAAATTCCCATCAGCCATTTATTGAGACTTATCTGGGTCCAGATCACATCAGTTCACTGGATCAGATCATTAAGAATCAATACTATATATACTACCACAAAGTAGATGGTTATAATAACTTGTAATGGTATTGAAAACAGTTGTATTGCGTTCATTATGTCTTAAGATTGATAGCTTTGTGGTTTTCTTTTGTTCAGACAAGGATCCTAGTTCTTACCTTCAAACTTGACTTTACTTTAGTAAAGTTTGAAGGTAAGAACTCTGATCATTTTCTGAACAAAAGAAAACCACAAAGGTATTGAAAACACTCAAGAATCTGACTGAAAGCGTGCTCAAGTGTTCCCTGCTAAATGATCCATGTCGATGACGCAGCTGAGTCAGCAGAATATGACACTGACTCAGGTTAATACACTGAACGAAAAGAGCAACAACAAGACAGGGCATTATAATTCATACTCAGGCAAGCTGACTATCCCATGTGATGAATCTATCTCAGAGTTCGGGAGTCGCTTGAGGGGCGCAACAGAAAGACCAACTGTACTTTGATCACAGTGGCAGTTTGGCTCAAAACAAATCTGACGGCCGGTTCAGATGAAAAACCTGTCGTTCAGGTTCCTCCCCTTTAGCTTTTGACGTAAATAGAACCTGGAATGACCTCTTTTGTGAAAGGAAGTGACAGTTTATGCAGATGATGATGGCGTCTGCCTTCAGCTCAACACAGATACCGCTGGTTATGAGGAAAGGCGGGGAGATTATAATAAAGTCAGTTTTAGTGGGTTTTACTAAGTATGTAATGGTCAGAGGTGGAAGTTATTCAACGGGGCAAACAAAAAAAAAAGCACCAACAGCAGTTCTATTGTTTTGTGGACCAGACAGATGGCTGGGTGATAAAAATCCATGAATATTTTCTGTTTTAAATCTTCAACTTAATGATCTTATCATCAACTTGCCTTTCTATTTCCATCTATACGCTTCATAAGTACTTATGTCTTACCGTTTAAAGAGCAATTATGTGCTGCAATCATGTGCGGTAGGAAGTAGTCTGGCTTTATTTGGCTTTTCTTTTTTTTAGCTGCTTGTAATTATCAGGTGAGATCTTATTTTCCGCTAAGTCTACTTTAAGACTGCAATGAAAAGTTACATTGGATTCAGATGGTTCAAATGTTTTTGTATTCATTTTTAGACAGCTGTACTTCAGCGGTAGTAGTTCTTAAACCCTAATCCAAATCTATAACATTTCTTCTAAATGTGGTAGTTTTTCTCTCACTTTTAGTGTCTATTTAATGACCCAGGTGATGTGCTTTTGTCCATTTGTTCATTATTTATTCAATGTCGGGGGGGGGGGGGGGGGGGGGGGGGGGGGGGATATACTCCTCTTTCATACAAAGATTACTTCCTCTGGATTCCACTTTGATTTTCAGGGGCAATCAATAAAAAAAAACTATCAAAAGTAATTGAGTAGGAATGTCAATGAAGGACCATTGTCAATTTTTAAGTAAAGGCTTGTTGATCCGAGGGGTTATTAGCCATCTTGGCTCTTGGGATGCTCCAGTATGGGTCATCAGATAAATCCCGCCTCCACCCAGCTGTGATTGGTTTGGTACGTTTTGCAGTGGTGGAAATGTCTGTGAATGGGAGGCGTGAATGAGTACAGCTGGCAACGCTGCTGCAGGACACTATCCCAACTCTCTTCATCCAAAAGAACACAGCACACCCTGAACATGACTCACACGCTTCCATGACTGTAAAGACACTCTTCTAGAGACTTTAACATTTAACCTGTGAGTGAACTAGCAGTGATTATGATGTCACAAACCAGCTAAATCACAGTTGTGTGACGATAATGTGACAGAGGAGACATTTGGAACTGAGTTGACACGTTCATTAAAAAATTATACAACCTGCACATAAAGGAAGAGTCACTATGGTGGTTTATATTTAGAAAAGTACAAATATTCTCTCTTTTTTCCTGTGATAGAATGTGGAAATATGTGTTATCTATTCATTTTTTAAGATACAGGACTGTCTCAGTCCTTTATTTTCTGTAATGCAAAAATGTCATACATTCTGGATTCATTACAAATAAACTGAAATATTGCAAGCCTTTTATTATTTTAATATTGCTGATCATGGTTTACAGCTTAAGAAAACTCAAATATCCTATCTCAAAAAATTAGAATATTCTGGGAATCTTAATCTTAAACTGTAAGCCATAATCAGCAATATTAAAATAATAAAAGGCTTGCAATATTTCAGTTGATTTGTAATGAATCCAGAATGTATGACATTTTTGTTTTTTTAATTGCATTACAGAAAATAAAGAACTTTATCACAATATTCTAATTTTCTGAGACAGTCCTGTAAACAAAAGAAGGCATGGTTTCCATCTATGAACACTGAGAACAAATTGGCTGATAAGTCGGAGCTGGTTGCTACGACACCAGAAAGGTCTGTTAGATCCTCTGGGAGTTTTCTCTGAGACATTGTTAGGACTTTGGTATTCTCCACAGGGAATAACAGCCCACTGGCTCTCATTGTGTTGTTTATGTGCATATCCTCCACACATCTTTAATATATACTGTATACTGCCATTCAGCTACACAGGTGTCCTGTTATAGGGGATGTTTTGCACATCTGGTGATTATCACCTCAGTTTGGTAAATTCCCTCCTCACTGTCTTGTACAGATACAGGTGTGGGACACAGCAGGTCAGGAGAGGTTTCGCACCATCACCCAGAGCTACTACCGCAGCGCTCACGGCGCCCTGATCGCTTATGACATCACACGCAGTTCCACCTTTAACTCTGTGAACCACTGGATCAAGGAGGTGGAACTGTACGGAGCCGCCAACGTAGTTCTGGTGCTCATAGGTGAGTGTGGGCAGGGCTTTTAGCCATGCTGAATGTAGAGAATATCCCTGTAAAGGTGTCTATCCCTCAAAATGGAAACTGCTTTGTGACTGTGTGTACATGAAATTAAACTCAAATTATAAACATTATCTTCAGTACTTATTTTCCTACTCACTACCATATTAATTTTAGAAATAATTGACTTTTTTCATACATGGCATGATGATAATTTTGCTTCCAGTTGTTATAATAATGATATTATTTAATTGAAAGTGTGCCATCCTTTGGTCAAAATATCTGTGATACAGACCAACAGCTCTCTTTACAACCATCCATTGACTTCTGTTCATAGCGGCTTGTTTTAAAGGGGGTGCTACTCAGTACTCGAGTTGTAAAAAAAATCAGGGGTGATGGTGGATTTTATCATATGGGGACAGATAATTTGTGCTAATTACAAATAATATAATATATTACAAAAATTGGGCAGTGACCAAAACACCTGCAGAAATACTGCAGGAATGACATAGCAGCAGTTAAATGCAGCCTTCTGTAAGCTTTAAATATCCACTGGGCTTACATCAAATACATCAAAACACAACAATAAAAAACAGTTTTCTGAACTTATCAATATGACTCTGTCCTTCACAGGATAAATAAAATGGATCACTGCAAAAACTCAAAATCTTAACAAGAATATTTGTCTTATTTCTAGTTAAAATGTCTCATTTTAGTAAAAAAAAATCTCATTACACTTAAAGCAAGACTCATCACTGGAAAAAACAACAATTTTCACCTGTTTCAAGTAGATTTTCACTTAAAATAAGTACAAAAATCTGCCAGTGGAACAAGATTTTATTGCTTGTAATAAGAAGATAAATATTGTCCCATTGGCAGATTTTTCCTACTTATTTCAAGTGAAAATTGACTTGAAACAGGTGAAAATTGTCAAATAAGTTATTTTTCTGGTGTTATTTTTCTCGTGATGACTCTAAAAAAAACCACATTCCTTGATTAAATGACATAAGGGATGGAAAGGGGGGATGGTAGTTTTACAGGGGGGATGATTTTGACCGTTTTTATTTCAGGGGGGATGCCACCCCCCCCTCATCCCCCCTCAACTCCAGTACTGGTGCTGCTTATTAAATGCAGAACAATGTGAAGTTGGATGAAGGTGAAGACAGAGAAAGCTGAATAACCTTACTCTGATCTCAGTCCGTGATGTCACAATGCTCTGCAAAATCTGAGCAACCCGCTTAGAACACCTTTTCAGACTTAGGTGGCAACAAATAATTTATTTTTTATTTCCCTATAATATGTTCCCTTTAAAGAAGCATTCCAACATAAATCAACCCTGAGTAGAATCGTCAGGAGTGCAAACTTGGATCTGAATATGCTTTTTCAGCAAAATGTTAATACTGGGGCAAATGGAGCTCCATTAACATTTATTGTTTTTGGGTGGAGTCGTGTGGGACTGCTGGCCACTCAGACTGAGTTTCCCACAGTGTAATTTTCACCATTATTGTTTGAGAAGGACTCTGTCTTTCATTGTATATATCATGTAGCAAGTTCTCTTAACATTAACACAGAAAATTTCATCTTCTAAAGCCAAATCGAGGCATGTAATGCTAACATGGCTAACACCGGCAAGACCCCTGACAACAGGGAGACGCTGATGCTGTCGTGTCGTCATGGCGATGACACGCCCTGACAAAACTCAGGCTATCCTTGAAAAGGGCGTATGTGAGAGGTTGCACGTCAGCAGTATTATTCAGGAACTACAACCAGGTGTTTCTTTAGTGGAAACCTTACAGGTTAAAACGGAGGCAGAGGTCGTAAACAAGGACAAACGTGAGCGTATAGAACAATGTATAAAAGGAGAAGACTTCAAGACCCCTGTTTCTAACGTTTGCCTATTTTGACACAAATATCATATCCACTAATATGGAAACGGAGGCCATGAACTCTTCTAATTTTGTGTCCATTTGCAACACTTTGCATTCACTCGTCGGTAATCTTGTGTGAATTTATACCAAGATGGCAGTGACCGAACTGCGATTTCTGTACAAACAGTCCTATTTATATACCTTTTATACTCATACCAAGTCAAAATGTCACCCTTTTGTCAATAGGGATCCTATACACACCCTTGTGTAAGTGAAAGGATATTTTAGAGCCAAGTCAGCAGCTTAAAATTAGTGCTGCCAATTAGTAAAAATTGAGGGATTAATTAAGATCTGTAATTAATCAATCTAATTAATCTCTCTTTTAATCTCACCTAAATATTGTTGAGAAAAGCCTTCAACTTGAGGTGGTTTCCTTTAAATTCATTACATTATTGTGGCAGATCAAAACATTGATATATAACAACAAAAAGTGGCTTTATTTATTTAACAGACTTGAACAGATGAAGTCTTAGCCATTTACACCCACTTGTCAAGAACATTCGCTAGCCTCTCGGTCGCAGACGTGCACATGCGTGCGGTGCTCTCCTCGAGTTTAGTTTGGGGAAGAGCGTTGCTGTGGTAACATCGTTACTGCTTTTTTATTGTTGTTGTTGTTCTTTGTGGACCCCAGGAAGACTAGTTGGTTACTATGGTACCAGCTAATGGGGATTCTTAATAAACTAAACTAAACCAAAGATCCTCTATACACAAGATAGCGCATTGCCGTTACTGCCAATGGTATGGAATGGTATACACTTCCGGTCTCCTAAGTGGGCGTGGTCGCCCCTCTCCCCACATCGTTTTGGCACATACAACACTAGATACAGTACAACTTTCTTCCAAAAATACTTAAATAATAAAAATAACAGTATTATTAAGCAAAGAAGCAAGTTTTATTTTAGTTTTAAACTTAATTTTATCCGATGGGAAAACGATGAGAGCCAAATCTCGCGAGAGTGTGTTGCTCAGACAGAGACAGGTCTCAAACAAAGTTCATTTTCTCCTAATCTGTCGGTCTGAAAATGTGCATTTTGGTGTCAGAATGTTCAGAAGGTTTGTGGCTTTTGAAAAATGGGTCCCATATTTACTTAGGTTACTATGGGGCGAAGGAATTGGTAATAATCTGTGCTACCGTTCACTTTTCCCATAGGACTCAATAGACTCAGGACCTACTTCCGGTCTCCTAAAGGGGCGTGGCAGTCACGTGACACAGATACAAGAACTCGAACCTTAGTGGGCTGTCTCGGTTTATAGAACGTCTCTGACTAAACTAAACGTTAGCTAACGTTAGCTGTGGCCGCGCCTGCGACTGGGTGCTTTCTGTGTATGTGGCTAAACTAGCTGCTTCGGCGGTAAGCAAATTCCTTGCCACAAAGAACACATATCTCTCTACCTTTATCAAAGGTGCCGTTGGGGCGTTTTAGAAATGTAAATTCCCCATTCACTGGACCATTCACTAGTGTCAACAGAACATGGGTTATTGCTTATACACATGTCTCAGCTTCCTCTTTTCCTCTGTGCAGGGAACAAGTGTGACCTGGAGCAGAGCCGGCAGGTTGAGTTTGACGAAGCCTGCAGTCTGGCGAAAGAGAGAGGCATACTCGCTGCCTTAGAAACATCTGCAAAGGTAAAGTACAAAACATGTAGAGGAAACGTGCTTGAGGTTGGGTGATGTATTTATGCAAAGCTTTTTTGTGTCTTTAGGTGAGCCAGAATGTGGAAGAAGCCTTCATGATGATGGCCCGAGAGCTGTTGTCCCATAACGGCCTGTTTGTCCAGCGAGGAGACGATGAGGGCAACAGCACACCCCGAATCCTCCTCCACGCCAACTCTCGACCAGTTAATGGTATCACAGCTGCAGACACACAACCAGAGAAGAAGTCGTGTTGCTGATGACGACAACAGACGACGAGGAAGAGGGTGAAGGACACATGATCATGACTGTTGAGGGAGAAGAATACAAGAAGAGGATGTCAATGAGTGCGAACAAGGCCTTATAAACTGAGAATCTATTTGTTGTTGTTTATAATGTGTATTAAATGTACAACTGAGTGACATACCTAACCTGAGAGAAACAGGAACATAATCTCCTTCACATCCGAAGCCAGGCCTGGTCTTGCGTCCTGGGTTACGTCAGATTATCTCCTGAAGATGTTGCTGGTGACTGAAGCAATTCCTCCTTTTAGGTTTGTATTATTGTATATTTCAAATCTAAAAGCATTACCAAAACGAGCAAACACTGACTGGTCTCGTCCTTGATATCTTCGGCGTGATTCGACGGACGCAAAGCAAGAGTGTTTTCACATTCCCACATTCTGTTTTTTCTTCCTTTTTGTGTCTTAACGATGCTGTTGCCCGGATGGGAATGATGCTGGTAAAAGACTAAAACTATCTCACCTTCGTGGTGTCGTCTCTGACGAGTGTTATTCCTTTCTTCCACTACGTTGTGGATGAAAGTGTCCTGGAACCAAAGACGAGTCAAAACACAGTGAATTATACTCTTTTTTTTTTTTGTTTTAAAATCTCTGTTGTTACGTCCCTTGTTCTGTCAAAAATGGGTGTTCATAAATGATTTCAGGTATTTATGAGCTTCTTAAATATAGATGGAAACATGCCTTCAATCACTCTGAGTCAACTGCTCCCTTGTGAACACTAGAGGGCAGTCTCCTACCACAAATAATCTGTAACTTCAGGTCGGATGAAAGAAGGTGGTTATTTCAAACATGTGCTATCGCACGTTGAAATGATTAACTAAACCAACTCGTATGCAAGGACACAAGATAAAGTTAAAACACCGTGAAGTAATCACAAAAAAATGACTTCCTCCCGATGAAGTTGACGGGGTCACATCCAGAAGGGACAGAGGCAAGAAAAACTATGCAATCCCCTAGGAATTTACTGCTTTACTGCACCAATTTGCCCAGAATCCTCAGTGAAGTAAAGAAGACCCTGCAGGTTAAAGCTGAAGGCTGGAAGACGTGACTGGAAGTGGTGAACATCTCTGATCATGAACCAATTGAACAAAAGGGTGTCAAGAACAGCCAGACAAAGCCACTGCTATCCCTGCGTAAGAGTGCATCTGAAGTTTGCACTGTTTGATCAGAGTACCCAGAACTATCCATCAAACCCTTAAAACATCATCCAACAACAGTGAAGTAAGTTGGAGGGAATGTCGTGATCTGGGTTTACTTTGTTGCTTGGACCACTTGCATCATTTCTTAAAGGGGAAATCAATGTCCAGGCTGAAATTATTCCCCAGGGTAATGTCAGTAGATGTTGGGTGCTGCAGCAGCAATGATGCAAAATATCAAGGCATATCCAACACAGATTGGCTTCAGAACATCTGCCTTTTAGAAGTTGTCCATTCAGAGCCTAGAGACCTTGACCTCAGGGATTACCTGGAATGACCTCAGGAGAGACGTTCACGCTAGAAATCATGCAAATGTGTCTCTGCTGAAGCAGTTCTCTAATGCAGTGTTTCTCAACCCTGGTCCTCGAGGCACCCCTGTCCTGCATGTTTTAGATGCTCCCCTGCTTCAGCGCACCGTGATAAAAGTACCTGTGTCATCAACAGAGCTGTGCAGACCTTGGTGACAAGCTAATTAGGACCATTAATTAGAATCAGGTGTGTTGGTGCAGGGAAACATCTAAAACATGCAGGATAGGGGTGCCTCGAGGACCAGGGTTGAGAAACACTGCTCTAATGAACGGCGAACAGGTGTGATCCAGAGCTACTTAAAGTGCTTTCTTTGAAGTTAGGAGCTTCCACCAGCTTTTAACTCCAATGATTCACTTTAAATTTCCTCAAACCAGTGTTAAACCAGTTAATTGAAGCTTTCAATAAAGAAATGGGAACTTATGATCGATTGTGTTCTATCAGCTCGATCCCCTTGTCATTGCCTTCTCTTGCAACTGAGATTATGTTGATCAAGAAACTCCTGAGATATTAAAACTCTTTTTCAAAAGTGCCCAGATGGCAGCCAGCAACAAAGATTACAAAACGGACATTAATTACAGCAGTGTTCCCAAGTCTGGTCCTCGTGGGCCCCTGTCCTGCATGTTTCAGATGCTACCCTGCTTCAGCACACTATGATACAAGTACCTGTGTCATCAACAGAATTGTGCAGACCTTGATGACAAGCTAATTAGGACCATTAATTAGAATCAGGTGTGTTGGTGCAGGGAAACATCTAAAACATGCAGGACAGGGGGGGCTCGAGAACCAGGGTGGGAAACTGAATTACAACATGCATGTGAAGTGTTTCACACATACACCACAAACCATCAAAAAGTCTATCACTCAGTACGTTCACATGCAGCGATTCAACCTGGTTGCAGATCTTATCACATAATGACATGCAGAAGATTGGATCACTTGTCTGATTATACATGCTGTTCTGAGATCAGACTGAATCAGATTGAATAAGCCACTGTAACCAGAGCATGGCTGACTCCGTGACGGTAGGTGGCGCTGTACCCAAGGTAAAAGTGTGGACAACTGGCCGGATCGTGTCCACTTCTATTGTTTCTGTGTTTGGCGCTAATATATCCCGTGCGTAGATTCTTCCACTTTATTTTGAGCTGCTCCGGTGTCCTCATGAAGCCCGCGTCAGCCATCTCTTTTTATAAAGGTCCGCGTTCCTACTTTTCCGCCCATCCATGAACCTCAAAATGTTTAACTCTTGCATCTGCCGTAGCAGAAAACGCGTCTCCTCGTCGGACCAAAAATGAGTTCTTCCTGTTGACATGTTTTGAAGAATTAAAGAATGGCTAAACACGCGCCGCTTCCTTTTCAACTACTGAGCACGCGCCGTCTCCTTTCACTTCCGGGAAACTCTCGAGCATGCGCAGACTGCAATATCTATGTCCCCGTATACATGGCGTTAACAACCTGGTTGCGACTGGCTTATCTAGGTGCTCCAAACTGGTTGATGAATCCGGCTTGACCAGGTTGACTTGACCAGGTTGAGGTGTTTACATGCAGTTTAAAAGTCGGAACGATGTCTGCAACCGATCTGCAACCAGGTTGAATCGCTGCATGTGAACATACTGACACACTATAAACAATTAGATCGCAAATCATATGTAAGGAAACAGACTGGAAATTCTACCAATTCTTCAAGTTCAGATGTCAAACTCATGTCTGGACAACATCTTTTCCTTGCCACCGTAATCTTTCTTTGTGTGTCACGTTGAGTTGAAGAGCGTTAAACAAAAATGGTACCAACCTTGAAATCTTATAGCTGAGTCCACACTGTTAGCACCCATTCAGCCAATTTGCAATTGTGTCTGTTGAGTTTTTTGTTCTTTTTTTCTTTTTTAATCAACTGATCTTGGATAGTCTGGTCCATTTCATCTTTGTTTCACCTCAGAGGAGCCCAAAGAAAAATGTGTCTTGAGCCATTTTAATCCTTTAATCCAGCAGAAAGTTAAGCATCAGACATGTAGTGGCAGTTCAAGGTGGAAGTGGATTTCGAAGCCAAATGGAACAAGAGAACCTTGTTTGCAAGAGACTCGCTGTTTCCACAATCAGCGTTGCATCCGGTCATTTTTTATTTATTTTTAATAAACTGCCCTGGTTCACAGATAACTTCCAGTCTTGGTGCTTTTTCTCGGCAAAGTATCTGGAAATGTTATGTCCTCATCGAACTGGTGAGTCACCATGTCAACGGTTAAACGGTAAAACTTCCGATCATGTATGTGTGTGTCTGTGTGTGTGTGTTTGTTAGTGAGTAAAACAAATGTTCAGAAAAAATAAGCCCAGTTTTATTTCCAGAAAACAGGCAGCCAATATCTTACATTAATATAAACAAGACCAAAAGCTACTTTTGTGCAAATAAGTAAAAGAAAAAAAAAACAAACAACATTAATAACCTGAACTCAGCTTGATAATGACTGTAACAGAAGAAGAGTGCACCTGTAGGTCACTGCGTGGGAAATCTAAAGACATTTCTCTGAGAGGAAATCCAGAGGATACCAAGTCTGATAACAAACTCAATCAGGAATGTTTCAGAAAAACAGAAAATCTCTAATGTCCTTGTCCTTTGCATCAAGATAAACTTAGCAACATGACATTACAACAAAGAAACTTAAAAAAAAAAGAAAAACAGAAAAGAACGTGAGCATTTCCTACCACGGGCACGGATAAAAGTTGTCGTCTTCAGCCCGAAAAACTAATTTTACTCAAAAAAATTGTTGTTCACTTTACCCTTTTAAAATATCAAACCACTGAATCTACCTTTTTTTTAATCAACAGTTGACATCGTTACTCACTTTCAACCTCTTTTGTCAATTTTCCCTCTGAATGGAACAACTCCAGTAAGATAATCCACCTCTGTTCTAACTCAGCCTGATGATCTCAATTGTGTTGGGCCCCTTCTCCTTCTTTTTCAGACCCTGTGATAGATGTTCGTCCTGTCCGTCACCTGTCTCCTGCGCGTCATTCTCAGACCCTCCATCCACTCCCTGCCCCGTGTCCATCCCTTCTGTTTGCTTGTCCTTGGGACACTCCCCGTTGTAGGTCTTGACGTAGTCTTCCACGCGCCAGCCCCTGAATTCGCGCGGCCCGGAGCAGATCAAGCCGGTGTGAGAGACGCCGGGATGGTGCTTGAGCCAGTAGATCAGGTAGTGGACGTTGTAGTCACAGATCCACGGGTTGTCCTCCAGCGAGAGTTTCCGTAGGAAGTAGAGGTCCTCCAGTACGCCGTATTGGAAGTATTGGAGGCTGTTGTTGGATAGATCAAGCTCACGGAGGTACAGCAGGCCTGCAAAAGCAGCTGGGGCCAAAAGAAACAAGAAAAAGAGCTTTCATTATTACTGAATTGCTGTGGGGACTGACTTGGCTCTGGAACCAACCCCTAGTGGTCAGTGAATGAACTGCAACTTTTCTTAGTTCCACATTGGGGTCAACTCGGAAGTTAAAATGTTGACACTTGGTCTTGTGTGCTTTGTGAAATGATCTTATGTCAAGAAAATAGTGACATTTTCCAAAACATAACCATACCCCATTGGTATCCTTATTGAAGCTTTTGTTGAAGGACAAGAACATGAAGTTCTGCAAATGGGCTGGCTTAAAAAAAAATGTACATTTCCACTGACAGCCCCAAATGTTAAAAAGGTACAAATTTCCAGCAACTTTGGTGGCTGCAGTCATATCGCTTAAGTTCAATTAAGTTCTATACCTGTATAGTTCTATGTAACCCTGACGAATTATGCTTAAACAGAGCCAAAACATCAAAAATAAACAGTTTTCTTATAAAATAATGAGAATCTTTAGGTTAAACTACATTTTTGACTCATGTCAGAGGCTTCACATACTCATTTATTTTGACATAGCTCCATTGCCTGCTGCGTTAACATTAATTGCCAGTTTTTATGCAAATATTTATTCCGTCCTCACTCAGAACTTTTTAATTAATCTTATTTTTCTCCCTGACGAAGGGTTTACACCCCTTATCATCTAATGATAGACCTAGGGTCTGTTTTAACTCCAGAATTTCTTTGACAACTTTAAATAAAGCTATATAAGAGAAAGTTAAAATACTTTACCTGGTTAATTGAAATGTGAGGAAGGTTGGTTGCTATGCAGTTATTAGTCTATTATAGCTAACTGGTTCAGTTTTTTTTGTTTCTTTTATCGATCAGTAAACCCTCCAACTACAGCTGTCAGCAATTTTTTGGGACGTGATGCAACGCTGGGAACTATCAGATACTGGCAGAGAAATATCTTGCTAATGAAAAGCATAAAATATCTTCAAAAGCAAATGCAAATGTAAAATCGGAGCACATAATGGTTTCAATATTACAAAAGAATGCCAGTGTTTCTGCATGTGGGATACACAAACAGATTTTACCAGCTGGAGAAGTATCTGTTGTAGATTTCTTCTGCCTCCCAGTGAGTGAGTTGACTCCAAAAAAAAAAGATGTTGAAACATTACCACAATTTAAAATCATTTCAGTATTTTATAATTCAAAATGGTTTCAAGCAGTGCCTAATCTTAAAAATGCCACTTTCTTATGGATTAAAAGGGCATTTACACCTTCTAACAAATTATACACTGCAAGAACTTATTTCTAAGAAAAAAAACAAAAACAAAAAAAACATTGTTTCAAGAAATTTAGAAGACTATTTTAGATTATTTTGCTGGTTTTAAAAATTGTAGTCGAGAAGATTTTTCTTATCACATCTGCAACGATATTTTGCTTAAAATAAGACAATTTTGTCTGGATTCATGACATATAAGCTTACGGTATTTTTAGCGGGGCTGTTTTGGGAGTGTAGTGACAGTTAAGCAGCAGAAAGTGAACTAATGAATGCAAAGTAACTCTGAGTCGTGCTAGAGAAATCTCGTAAAGCCTCCAGATTTATCATTGTAGTTTCTGCATGAACTAGACTTCAGATGGGGAGTTATGAGACGGCAGAGATTGTTTCTCACTGTCAACCAGCCCGTGGGCCAGCTTTGATGTTTACAGAAAGGAAGAGGAGGAGGCGAATGGGAGGAAAGGGAATAGTCTGCTTGAGCATATAGCGATAGATGGTTGAGGCAAAAACATAAACATGAAGGATGAAAGAAAGGAAAAGATGGATGCCACAGGGATGGGGATACATCCGCTGTCCATTTATGATGATGATAACAGATAACATGACTCAAGTACTGTTCATCGGGGGGGTTTGAGCCATGATGACAAGGGGAAACCCACTGTGATCCACTTTTGTTGATGAACTAATTTTATTGTGTAACATTTCTACCAAAAATTAAAATTTTTACTTCTTGAAAAGGCCTCCTTGTGAACCTCCGCTTCCCCACACACACCAGCTCACCACGGTCTTATCGCAAATTTTCCCCACACGGGTGGGTCCCCACATCCTGATAACTGCTTCACTGCCAAGCTATTAGCCGGTGAAAAGTACAGGAAATTAACTTTTAGATACGCTACTTCTCTGTGACTGATTAAATGGCTGCTTTGTCTAAAAACCCACAACTATCTGGCAAAAGATTTCGCCCCCAAAAATTCTGGATTACAACCACAAATACAGCAAGTGTGTTTCTTTGATTGAAAACCCCAGAACATTTTTGCTGTTAAGTTCTCATTTATTTACGTTTTCTCCCTGGTCATCCTGAACAAGAAACGCGTAAATAAACAAACTCCTTTTAATTCACCCCTAATTTGAACATGATTAGAAGGAGGTTCATGGAGTGGGACCATATGTCACTGTACCGTCACTGCAGAGGCCACTTTCTCAGTTTCCAAATATTTTCAGACACACTGGGGAGAGCTGCTGTAGACTGTTTACGTGTGTTGATGGCTAATGACAAAAAAAAGAAAATAAATGCTACAGGCTGCTGTGAGGGAATTCCCTCCTGGGCAGGCAGACATGAGCAAGACATCATTAGCCTGATGCTTGCACTGCTGGGGCTGGATGTGTATTTAAGATAAATAAACTCAATCTTTCTGAATCTCATAATCTAAACACTAGAAATGAAATGAACTGGTCAGAAGCCTTCTTTTAATATGTTATGGATAGTCAAATATATACAGTATATATATACACTTCAATTAAAAAATCCACTTTGTGTCATAAATTGCACTGATGAACCTCACTAAGCATAATAATTGAGAGGTTAAGTAGTGAATTAACTTGTTCTCGTATTACACTCCTCACACTCTCAACTTGCCTTTAGGAAGCTAAAAAGCCTGTTGGGGTTTTTGAAATGACAGGTTTACCCGTTGAAATTCGAGAACACGAGGTAATTTGCTTTTTAAAAAACAATTTTCTTGTCATGATGATGTCCTGTCTTGTCTGCTCTTAACCTTTTTAAAAAGGAGTGTCAACTAAAAAGGGATTTTTAACTTCTGTAAAGATGTTCTGTCTCTACGTGTTTGAAATCTCTTCTGTCTCTCCGCGGTCTCCTTGTGTTACCATAATGTTGATGTACGAGTCTGTACATCACTCTTTGGTCTAACTTCCTGCCAGCGCGATGGAGCAAGTGTAAATTGATACAGCCGCACCATGGCTAAGCGCCAACATGGGCTAAGCTCGAATGTTTAGCGGACCTGGCTGTGAGATTGATTCAAGAGCGAAGAAAGAATGAAGGACTTTTGTGTTGTATGACATTGTGGACAGGAATCTTTAATCCTATTTTATTTTGTCAATATTTGTAAGGTAATTCCCTTAAAAAACTCAGACTACATTTCTTTCTTGCCACTATAACTAACCAATGTTTCAAAGTTAAAACTGAAACTAAATCTACTGATGCTTTTATTAAACTAACTAAACCTAAAATCAATCTGAAATCATCAAACAAATTGAAAAGGAATAAAAAAATTCAAAACAAATATTACCGGTACTCTTGGTGGGTGAACACACAACTCTGTGCAGCCAACCTTCTCCTCTCCAATTATATTCTGAAGAAAGTATTTGAGGACGTGGTGAATTGTGCTGATATACCAAGATGGACAACCTCTTTAAAGGAGATTCTGTGATGCAAGTAACACTTTTACTTTTTTCCCCAGTGAGCATAAGTATAATTCCAGCATTATTTACACTGTGGCACTTCTGTCTGAACCTTAGTCATTACTTCACAGTGGCCTGCTGGGTGCAGCTTCACCACGGCACTTCTTTGCTTGACAGGTTATTACTGCGTATCCAATCAGAATCAATTTACCATGGTATATTGTAAATGGTCAGATCTGATTTCTGTATCCCTTCTGAGGTTCCCCTAATCCATATGGTTGCTATGGGAGCCTCCACATTTAGAGCTGTTGTAAACAAGCCTAAGTAGAGAGACTGGTTGTGCCACTCTCACAAAATATTATGTGGAGCCCTGGTGAAAAATGTCTATAAATTACAACAATGTACTAGAAAGGGAGGAGGCTACTTTGTACTGCTTCTTTTCCAGCATCTTTCCACGGACTGTCTTAGTAATTAAGTTTATTATGTCAAAAACTGTGGGGCATAACTGGGAAAACCCAATTGTTTCCATTACAACACTCTGGTAAGCAGTCATTTTTGCCTTGGTAATGATACAGACGACTGATTTTAATCCTATTTAAGCTGTTCAGATTTAGATGTATTTGTGAAAACGTGACCCGGACTTTCCTATGAAACAAATTCTGGTCTGTTTGTTTGGTCAGCTGCCTAATCCAACTCTGATTTGGGTCAAAGAAGTGAACTCAAACAAGTGCACCAAACACAGGAAGTGGACTAAAAAAACGTATGTGTAGGACGATTTCTGGGTTAAATGTTACTCAGTCACATAAGTAGTGAGAACTAGGTAAAGGGTGTAATAGCTGTATTGATGTTTATTTGTATACACAAATAAACTACAGTAGTTAGTAAATAAATCAACACAGTCTGTAGCTTGCAAACTATCAAGCATGGAAGGAGCGCTGTATTAACCAGCAGGTTTTCTTCTTCATTGGTTGTCTTGTCCTCTCCTTCAATACTTCTTTGTGCAGTGCCATCACAGGCAAGGAGGGGATGAATATGTTATTCAAAGGGTTCTGTTTATTTCATAAAAGGGCATTGTGAAAGCAAACGCAGCACTTAAAGCTACAATGTTCCAGAAAAGAGCCTGTACCGCCACCTAGTGTTTGGTGGTGTAATTACAGGCTAAGAACAAATAACACCAACAACGACATTGTTGTCCCATTGGGAAGCAATATGCAACGTGAGGAACCATAAGGCCTAATAAATTGGAAAAAATAATAATGGAGAACGAGGGGGCCGCTAAACAAAAAAGGTGACAAAAAAAAAGAAATAATAGTGCCTTGTCTTTAAAATGTGTTTTCTGTTAATTTCAAAAACCAACACAAAGTAAATCTATATGTGGGACACGCAAAACGTCAGCTTACTCCGTGAATCTTTCATCTGTAGTCAAATAAATGACTAATTAACGTAACTTTTTTAAAACCTTTTTGACCCTTCTGCTATGAAAAAAGCTCTTTATTTGCAAACTTGGAGGAAGCCTTTTTTTCCCTTCTCATCGACACAGCACAATTAAATGGTCTCAGGTCTTTTCAGGTTGTGACGTGCATGGCATCCGTCTTACCTGTGTCTATATGCTGCAGGTTGTTGCTGCTGAGGTTGAGCGCTTTGAGATCTTTGGACAGCAGGAACTGTTTGGGCCTGAGATGTTTGATGCTGTTCTTGGACAGATCCATCTTCACGATGTCCGAAGGCAGTTCAGAGGGGATGTGATTCAGATCTGAGGGGGGACACAGGAAGAGAAACGTTAAATCTTTAACTCCAAAGAGACCCTCCAGTTGGAAAGTATAAAATGAAGAAGATTACTGAATTCCAAAAGGGTTAAAGTCTAACTTAATATCTGCCAGAAAAGGAGGTAAGTATTTAAACATATATTAACATGAATTTATCTGTGGCTGTTGAAAGATTTACAGCGTCAGGTGGATGTGCAAAACACATGACATCTGACTAGAGAATAAGCAGAAGAGTTGGAAATTAATCTGTCTGGGTCTTATATGTTTCCAAGATGTCTTGTGGGCTGTGTGTAACGTTTAACATTTCATGATGGAGCCAAGAATGACAGCATGTACAACAATACTTGAGTTATGTGTCAGAGTGGAGGTTTTTCTTTTTTAATCTGCTTTCACACACTCACATCTGTCTCTGAAAACTTTAATGTACAAACCAGCGCTGCCCACTTTCCGATTTCTTTAACAGAGACTCTTTACTTTCACATTTAGCAAATTTTATTTCTTCATGTGTCATTTTGGACAATGAAAAGTACGTTTACTGTAGTGTGTTCAGCAAAAAAAAAAAAAATGCAAAAGTTAATGTGAATAAACAATTTGTGCGTAATGAATATGTCAAGAATCATGAAAAACCCAAATTTAAACAAAAGCATCAAACCAAACATTTCATCAGAAGGTCACATCTGCTGCAGCAATTGACGGTTGAAACTTGAATCATCTAAATAAAAATGAGTGTTTCTTTCTCCAGAAAAATTTAAAGTAATTGAATGTCTTTTACTGTCATTATTCATCGTACAATGAAATTGTAGATGAAAGTAAACGTAAAGGGTGCCGGACATAATCAAGACATATTTATTGTCATCTGCCTTTATTTTCAATGTGAAAAATCGACTGTTGTATCTGTGCGTGGTAAGAACACGTGTACACGTTTCCTGCATGTATTTATTTACATGGACTGCATACTTTGCTCAGAAGAATACTTCCAGTCCCTTTTATAGAGCGGATGTTGCAGTCTATATGCTCCTACTTTACTGCCTCGGATGTTGGAACCGATTATTACGAAGGACCAATGTCATAAATCAGTCCTAAGGAGACATTATTATACACACACACACACACACACACACACACACTCATGTGTTCAGCATGCACACAGATGCCTCGTATACACTCCAACAGGAAATGTAGTGATTATTGTTATGTGAAGCTGATGAATTTGTAGCATGTAGAGACTTGCACACAGGCAGGAATACATTTTGGACACATCTGAGTTCAGTTCCAGAGTACTTTTAGGCACACTGGTTGCTTTTTTTTTTATCGTGAGATGCAAATTCACGGGATTTTTTTCTGAATTCAGGCGATTTTTATGGTTTAAGATCTTCAGTACAACATCCACCTCAAAAGTTGCATTCAAAAGTTTCTTTGAGGAAAAGCAATCACCACGTATGGGAGCTTGTTCTGGACTGGGCACATTTTAATAGTTCAGTTCATTCATTCGGCTATTCATCAATCCGTCCATCCGTCCGTCCGTCCAGTGATTCCCAACGTGGTGGTGGTGGTAGGGGTGAGGGAGATTGTGGGTGGGGGGATGGGGAGTGGAGTGTTTGGACACTGCAAGCATAATCAGAGGCGCCTCTTGCCAACAGGCATACCAGGCAAATGCCTGGGGCCTCAAGCCAAAAGGGGGCCCTGAGGGCTGTTCAACTTTGAATCGCAACATAGCAGTGACAGCAAGGAGAATTTGCAATGATATGCAACGATATGCAACGATATGCAAAGATGCAACGATGGTCGGCCCGCGGAGTATGCCCTAAAGGGGCCTCGCCTCTACCTCAAGCTCTCGCTGTGTCTTACTAAACAAACCTGATGAGAGCGGGATTATCAAAATGAAAAGAAGCTATCCCGCTGGCACTGAGAAAGAAAATAAATAAAACACAAGAGGACCAAAAGAAAGAAAGAATAAAGAAAGCTGTAAGTAGGGCAGATCCATAAGGCATAAGCTCAGAGCAGCTCAGTCTGTCCTGCTCATGTTGAGTGTTGTCAAAATTCTATTCAAAGAAAATCTGATCACGTTTTCAAAAATTGGAATAAGGAACGGAATTTATTAAAATTCACCAGAAGCGTTTATTGTGCAGAATACTTGATATCAAATGTCTAACACTGATGGATCATCAAATGAAATTGGAAAGAAAAAAGACCCCGACCGCATGGCTAACGTAAACATTTATACTACAGGTAGAGAGGGCGTGGTTTAGACTTTGCTGCTCTCATGATTGGCTGGTTCTGGAGGCTCGTCTCCTCGTCCAATCCGATCGTGCCGGAAAAGGGATAATGAAAATAAAATACTGTAGCTTGGACAAAGGTAATTCTACAGCTATCAAATCAAAACTGTGTCCAGGTAAATTTAGCTGTCAAGCTAAGAATACTAAGTTCATTGGCAAGAAATGTAGAAAATGTGCTACTAAGGTGCAGGGAGGGAAGTAATTGTGCTTTGTGTGCCAGTGGTGTTTATATTTTATTTTAAAACAATACAAATGCACGATTTAAACAAATGTTTTTGTTTCACATTTTTCATTAGTGTCAGATTATTTACGACATGAGGTTGATTAATTAGTTGGAGGGGCCCCCTGTATATTTTTGCAGAGGGCCCCGAAGAAACTGTAGAACCTCTTCTGAGCATAAAGGACAGGTTTTTGACAAAACTTGTTTGACGGAGAATATTTCATGTTTTAAACACACTTTGCTCAAAGAGTCATTTAAAATTGAAGAAAATTATTATCAGCAATGTTTGAAGTTGTTACATCACCATCCAAACTTCTATCTTCTGTCCATCTCTCTAAAAACGTCCATCCATTCATCCAAGTTAGCTTCCTTCCTTCCTTCCTTCCTTCCTTCCTTCCTTCCTTCCTTCCTTCCTTCCTTCCTTCCTTCCTTCCTTCCTTCCTTCCTTCCTTCCTTCCTTCCTTCCTTCCTTCCTTCCTTCCTTCCTTCCTTCCTTCCTTCCTTCCTTCCTTCCTTCCTTCCTTCCTTCCTTCCTTCCTTCCTTCCTTCCTTCCTTCCTTCCTTCCTTCCTTGTGTCCACCCATCCATAAGAAAGAAGAAAAGAAGTGTCCCTAAAATTCTCAGGCTTCTTTGACAGACTTCAACCTTTTGGGCCAATTTCTGATGTTTCTGTCCAGCAGAGATGGATCTGAGACTGAGATCCTCTGTGTTTTACGGTGAATGAGGTTAATCTCCTACTCCGTGGGTTCAGCAGAAACAGACATCTAAGACAGGATAAAGAGCGTCTCCTCTGGGTAAGAGAATTTAGAAAAAACTGAGCCAAACAAGACCAGCTAATATCTTACTTGTCGTCTTGAGTTGCCTAACTCCCTTTGCTTAAGTAAACCCCTGTAGCATTCACCCGTAGCTTCCTAGATGTGTTTTCAGGGAGTCTTTGGGTTATCATGTGATGAGTCTTTGGGTTATCATGTGATCTTTATATGTTAGATAAGGTGTTAGGCTTGTTACAACTTCCCCATCTTTTAACTTATCTGTATCAATTGGATGCCTGAGTGAATGAAAGACAGTATAAAAGGGGAAGTGAGACAACATGCCAGGAAAACGAAAGGCCAGTCATTCATAGCCGGTGTTGGAAGGCGCTTTTCCTAAACCTGCTAGAGTCATTACTCAGGAGAACATCTGTTCCTCTTGGACTTTTCTTTCCAAAAAGAAAAAAAAAGACTTGTTACCACATGAAAACATCAAACCGATTGCACTAATGTTTTGTCTTATAAAAGCTCTCCTATAAACGTGGGTTATTTGCCACAATTAAGAAAATATTTTTCATTAGAATGGTATCACTTGACGGTATTAAAGCCAAAGGTTTTAAAAAAATAACATCAGCGATTTTAGGCAGCTGTTACCGGCAACATGGAGGGTCCACATGCCTTGCTATTAACATGATTTAGGTCTAGTGAAAACTACTAATCTGGAATTTTTATATGAATAGGAATGGATTGGCACTGAAAATGATTTACAGAGACATGTGAAGTAAATTAAAGTCTGCAACCTGAGTTTTTTCCCTTTTTTTATGGGATTTTGTTCAATAAACTGTCTTTAAGTGGTTCTATCATTATCACTTTTGGAAAATGTGACACATTTCTACCCCAGACCCAGGTGTTGTATTGTGGTCCATGATGTGGAGACAGTAGAAAAGGAAGTAATTATTTGTTTAACAGCGCTGACATGACCCTCATGGGGGCAGATGTGATTTTTTGCTCTTTGAAAAGCAGCTTAACTGGATTCTTGTCATTGGCAAAAGTTGGTATACCCTTTTTTATCCCACATTTTTGTGTGTTAACATAAAATAAAACCTTTCCTCCTTAAGAAATATTCAAAAATCCAAGCTCAAACGGACAAACAAAAAAAACATTTTACACAGTATCATCACTTACAGAACAAAAATCAAGTTAAATTTTTGTGGCTAATAGAAAGACCCCCTTGTTGCTTCCATAGGATTTTACAGCCAGGTTGTGCTGATCACCAGCTCTTCATGACTTCAGCATCAGCACTTCCCAAAAAAGCAGATGTCAATTTGTTGGCCTGGACGTATTTGTGCTAACACAATTCCAAGAGAGAAAGGCATAAGCAATGGTCTTAGAGAAACATTGGTTGACGCACATAAATCTGTGAAGGGTTATAAAACAAATTTGGAGTTTCAGTGAATTATTATTCACAAGTGGAAAACGTTCAAGAAAGTTGCCAATCTTTCTAGGAAAGGAAATCCCAGCAAATTTAACGCAAAGTAAGATCAGGAAAAGCTCTAGGAAAATTCATTTAAAAAAAAACCTGACACCATACAGACCTGACTGAGGATGTTAAATGTTAACATCCATTACAGCACAATCAGAAAAAATACAGTTTGTTTAGAAGTGTTGCAGTGTAATGATGTGGGATTGTTTTGCAGCTACGGGTCCTGAGCACTTTGCAATCAGAGTCGACCATGAGGCCCTGCATATCTAAGTACTCTTGAGACAAAAACGAGTCCATCTCTCCAACAGCTAAAGCTAATTTCAAATTGGGTCATAAAACAACACAATTATCCAAAAACAACAGCAAATCTATTTCAAAATGGCTGAAAAGGGAAAGAATCAAGGTTTCTCAATGGCCTCATAAAAGTCTAGACCTCAACCCAGCTGAACCCAGCCACCCTAACATCGGACTGTTTATGCTGCCAGTTAAAAGTAAATGACTTGATGCTTAGTGTGTTTTATCTGAGTTACCTAGGGTAACTCTCACCTTTGTTGCTAAAATTTAAACTGTGAATTTATGCAACATAGAGAGAGGTCTATATGGGCTATAAGCAATGTTTAATTTCAAGCTGTATATGCTGGGAGGGTTTGTTTTTATCATTAGAGATAAATAATTCACCGTAAACTCTGAGCCTCCAGTAATATTATATCCTATTTTTAGTGTCTGGTCTTGTGAGGTATGTTTAGATTCCAAAAAAATCAGTCATCAGTCAGACAGAAGCGTTTTATTTTTTAAACATGTGGGCTTCTGTTTATAGAACATGTACACTATATTATTACTATGACCAAATAAGAACTATGAGCCAGGTCCAATGTATTATTTCTTTGTGAGTTTATCTGATCTCTTTTCTTGCCACAGGGCTTCGATGATTTTTCAAATCTCAGAAACTGGTCGTTTGGTCTGTGCAGAATCTTCTGTGTGGTTGTCTTTCTGCGTACGATCCAGGAAGTCCAGGGAGAGCATGATATAACGGTTTGTGTGTGGGGGTGTATGGGAGGTCGTGACTCACACTGCTGCTGCAAACTCAATCGGCCTCCCATTTTCAAGCTGGACTTATTTTTCTTTGCAGACCTATTATTTACTGACGATGTGAGCAACTAGGGGTTAGAACTAAAGTAATCAATACTGTATAGGTGTGTTTCAGAGCAGCATCATGACTGTCTTTGACTGTCAGTAACACATGTTGAGAGCATTACAATATAGAGAGCAGGAGCTGGGACAGTTAAAAGTTTAAAACATGACATGTGGCAACTAAATTTACCAGATTTCTCACTCTTATTTTAATGAAACCACAGACTATTCAGCTGAAGGCTATTTGGAGAAGTTTGCAAACCCGGAGTCACATTCCTGAAATTAGTTAAGTAGTGTGGTCTATCAAATAAAAGGAATTCCAGCATTTTTTTTTAGATTGCTGTTCATAACAAACAGCTGATGTGCTGCAAACCCGGCAACTCCACGGGGAATTTCATCGTCTGATATCGGAGCTCTGTTTTGACGATGCTTGTTTTCAGCGTTATTTCCGTATAGATAAGAGTGAGTTTGATGCTCTCCTTAACAAGGTTGGTCCTCAGATCAACACTAACTAATGGCGAGCCGTTGCTCCTCGTGAACGCTGCAGTCTGTCTGCGGTGAACACTGACACACCGGGTCGTAGTGGATTTGGTCATATCATTTAAACTTAAAATAAGCACTGTTTTTAATGATTTTGCGTTGGATTGATGTAGCAAACTATAGTTCAGACCATCCAGCTCCTCAACCATCAGTTACGTGTTTCCCATGAGGAGAGTTCAGGTAAAAAGGGCAGTCAAATCAGCAAAAATGTCAGTTTGCTAGATGAAATAGATTCATTCCTGATAAAATAAGTTTGTGTGTGCACAGCTATGCTCATGTATGCATATGAATGAGTGTATGTTTGTGTGTATACAGAAGTACAATGTGCATTGGGGCAAGGCATCTTGCTTTGGGAATCCTGGTCCGTGATTGGACGCTGCTTTGGCATTGTTGCTGCTCATTTGCATAAAGTTGAGATTCTCTCTACATATTGAATTGGCCAAAATGAACGCAGACCCCGACGGACGACTGCACGGAAAACACCAACCCGACTCGAGTCATCGACCTCGTCCGACTGCCCGATGGCGTCCGACGGCTAATAATCGGGTTGGTGTGTCCCGGCCTTCAGTTTAGGGTGTAGTTGTCTCTATGTGGCCGTGTGAAGGTCTGACAACCCGTACGTCTGCCTACTGAGATACACTTTAGCAGAACTCTGAGTCACAGGAAAGGGGTATAGAGTAATGATAGATGAAGATAAGCATTTTATAGCAAATTAATGGAAAAAATAGTAACTTTTTAGAGAAATAATTTATCTTTCTACTTTATGTTGGAGGGAACAAAATCTGCTTCATTAAACAAACTTCAAAAGACATTTTAAGGGCAAAAGTTATCAAAAAGTAATTTTGCATCAAAGTTCCGTCTTTGAGAAAAATGCTTGAAAACTCCCTTTTCTTCCTGCAACCACTCCGTACGGGATTTCTCTCTCTCTCGTGAGGACTGGATGAAACTAGCAGTGGTTCACCTCAAAGAAACACCCATCAAACCAGAAGAATCTGTATGTCTGTTCCCAGATGGCTATGGGGTTTTCTGTTGCTCAATCCGTACATGCTTGCATGCATATACGGTACTTGGAGGGGAAAACAAAGCGAAAATCAAAACCAGTTATACCATAGAACTTCAACAAAGATGGGCTTTTAATGAACTTTTACATTAGTTCTACATTCTCTGTTTTCTTACTTTTGTATTTGTAATGTTTTTTTTTTATTCTCTCAAGAGAAGCTGCAGCTGAATTTGAAAGCCTGCCAGACTGTCAGCCAAATACATTGTCAGTAATTTTCCTTGAGTAACAACCAACCAACAAATGTGAAGCACGGTGTTCGAATCCAAAAACAACAGGCTGCCATAAACATGTGTACATCTGCACTTTTATCGTTTTCAGCAATTAAGAATACATTTGCTGACTATAAATTTTAAACATTTTAATTGGACTCTTCAACTTCAAGAACATTTTAACTTTAATGCACTACCAACTAAAATTAAATCATTGAATAAGTGAGAAACTGCCTGCCAAATGTGAATTATTGCCACAATCAAATGAAACATACACGAAAGCCTCTGCTGCACATTACTGCTGAGCTGGTGGTTAAAAACATCATAGGGTGCAAGTCCGAAGAAGTTTCTCAGTATGCGTTCCTGTCTGTGCTTGTGCTCTTATGTACTTGTGAAATGTTATCTCTCACAGCCAAAGTACTGATCCAATTCAATGTTTGCATCAAGCCAAGTCTAGTCAACATCCCTGTTGGATATGTGCTTGCCCCACCCATTTGATCAAGGGTGCATCCACTGGAGACTTGTGGAAACTTGAGACAGCAATTTATCCCAAAATGCATTTCACCTCGTTATGATTATGTTATGAAAATGGGGTTGTGACAAGCGCCAGCCATTTAACTTCCAGATTGAGGCTTACATGGAGCCAAGTTCCTCGACTGACCGCTAGAGGCTGGCTGCAAAAGCGAGTCAATCTTCATTGATTCCCATGTTAAAATATCTGACTTTATTGCAGAAATTAAACATATTTACAGCCTGGTTCAAAAAAGATCGATTGATTTCACATCCATGACAACTCTAAGGGGGGCTGAATTAGCAGGCTTTAAAACCGGGCTTCAGAAAACAATGGGTCATGTGACCAAATGCTTCGTCCATTGTTTTATACGGTCATGTTGAGATTCCAATAACTTTCAAAGCTTCACCTGCTTAAAAACAGTGGGGTCTTACTGAAAAGATGCCACATGGGAGATGCTACACACAACACTGCATGAATATATTGTATGGAAATGTTTAATGCACACCACCATGGAGGCTTACATACATTTTTAATCTCTCATTGAACATCCAATGTTGAGAATGGGCTAGCCACCCAGGCTAGTTTTGCCAGTCTGAGTGAGCTGGTCCATCAAGGAATGGGTGGTGAATCAATGTCCAAATCATGTTTCATCCCCACCAAGCTGGCCCAGGAAAGGGTAGGACACGTTCAATATTTTACAAAATAATATAATTTGTAGTTAAGTTATCAAGAGACCATGTTTGAAATTTTCCTCTGGCATTTTCAGATATTACATATTTTCTTCAGAGCTTTAATCATAACAGTTGAAATACAAAAGCATAAAATCCTTTAAAAAAAATCTCAAACAAGATTATGTTTTTTTAGCATTTGTGCCATAGGGGTCTTATTCATGTTCAGTATTTATTGATTTATTTTGCAATTTTCTGTTTCCCAGGGTTGCCCAGTCCTGCTCATGTTTCAGTGCTTCAAGACACCTTATTCAAATCAATGGATCATCATCAGCTTGTCATCGAGGTCTATACAGGTCTTTTCATGTCAAATTCATTTAAATCAGGTGTGTTGAGGAGGGGAAACATCTCAAACATGCAGGGTTGCAGCCCTCAAGCACTTCGATTGGGCAACCCTTAGTTTCTGAACGTATGTTAGCCTGCTATCTGAGCTGCAATGCTATTAAAAACGCCACCTTTCCAAGAGCAGAAAAACTGAACTATGCAATGAAATATGTTTTGTGTAAGTGGACATGAACTTACTAGCGCTTCTCTCCTTGAAAGACCTGTTTCACTCCTACTGTCTCAATAAAGCATGAGGAATTATCAAGCATCCCACACACCCACGTTCTCACTTGTTCCACCTGCTGCCATCTGGTATGAGGTGGGGATCCACTAGAACCAAAACAAACAGACTCAGAAACAACTTATTTCCTACCGCCATCTCCATACTCAATAAAAATGGGCAGAAAAACTTAATACAAATGTGTAATATCACATTTGCAATATTCTTTATCAAGCCATCATACTAAACTTTCATTGTGTATACAGTATATCTACTTATTTATATCCAGCCATCCATCCATCCTTTGTTTATACTGACTTAATCCTAAACCGTGTCTCAGAGTTATGCTGGAGCCTGTTGCAGCTCTTTGCAGGTGAAAGGCAGGGGTACACCCAGGACTAAATTCATATATCTTACATTTCTGAATGCATGCAAGCTGGTATGGATGTGTATGTAAATATGTAGAAAGAAAATTCTGAACCTTCCACTGTTACTTTACACCCAAAAAAGAGCTCTCAAATGCACAATTAATGCTTTCTGTTCTATCTATCCTAACTCATGATACGTGGTGCAATTCATTGCTGTGTTAAAGTTTCCAGCACACGTTGTGAAGCTTTCTAAAAATAAGTTTTAACTTATTTAAAAGGTAGCAAAATCTACTTTAGAAGTTCATCATCCATCCAAATCAGTATCCGATTTTGTTTTCAGTCACTATTTACTTTCAGAGGCTGTTTTCTGTTTGTTTGGTTTAGGCACAAAAACTACATGGTTATGTTTAGGCCTCAAGCATGATTGTTAGGAAAAACCCAAATAGATTACGTTACACCATCCAAATTATGTATCGTGGAACATGGTGAGAATAGTTATGTTCTGACTTTCCATCCCAACCCCTCCCTCCCTGTGAGCTGAATCAGAGAGGGAACCTTGACAAATGCTTCATAGTTAAGGCTAACTGTAATCCAGATGATAGATCACATACTTGGGTGATATTACCTTATTTAACCCAGCATTTGCAAGCTTATATTAAATCATAGCACACTGAAGTCATCTGTCCACATCTGCAAGTGTTTAGCTTGTGAACCAGACAAATGTACGAAGAGAAAGCAAAAAAAAATAAAAAATCACCTGTGAAATTTTGCAGATGCAATACAACTGCTGCAACCAATGAAAGTCAGACATGTCAAAATAAAAAAATATTTAAAAAAGAAACCTCCTGTCATCTGGTAACAACTCGCAGTGCAACAAAACACGAACCCTTTCAAGTCAAAGGCACACAAACTATGGAATATCATGCACAGCATCTGCAGTATATTAAGCGACTTTCACACACAATAAAGCTTATAGAGTACGAGTCGGCCTGGTTAAGATGGAAGCAGGATTGAGACAATTATAATACATCAAAAAAGGAAAGATGTGGAGAGATTGGTGGGATCATCATGCTGCGAGAAAAACAGCGGTTAAGATAAAGAACTGATTCAGACGTCTCACCGAAGAGAAGAAAATAATTAGGAAAATATGCAAAAAGCTTCCTTGAGCATTAACAGACACAGACGCTGCATTGTGTGGTTTTGGCTTGTCAATGCTCTGAAATATTGCTGTCTCTGTAGTAGGGCATAAACTCTCCATTCATATATGACTTTGAAAGCAGGAACATAGTCCCTTGGTGCTGTGTGTTTTACTCTGTGTTGAGTTAATGGACTGCAAGAGGATGACAAAAAGGAGAAGATGAGAGACCCAAAAATTATGCATATGAGCTTTGGGCAGAAATTGCTATCTCAGCCTCTTTGAAAAGCCACTATCATGGTACCCATGTGGTGAGAGTTTTCAACAGAGGAGACCAGATGTGAAAGCTGGAAGAAAAAAGTTGGAGAAACACTTGCTTTCTCTTCTATTTTATTTTGAATTGCATACACTTAATGTTCATGCACGTTTTACGCTAAGATGTTTTAAATCCAATGCTTTAAACACCAAATAGACTGAATTTCAGCTTGTTACTACTCTCTAAAATCTCTTGGGCAACAAAAGAATTTACAGAAAGTTCCAGATCCATTCATGTTGTAATAAAACACAAGCAAGACATCTTCAAAAACACTTAATCTATTAGATTAGACACCTGTGTTACCTTTTTGAAGCAAACCCAGAAGTTAGAAAACATGCATTTGCTTGATTTAACACTAGGGGCTGGCATCAAAAGTGGGTTCTTATCTATTGATGTTAAAATACACAACTTTGCTTTTACAGCCTGCAGTCTGTGGTGTCAAACAGCTAGCTACCATCCCTTTTTCTACTTTGCACTTTTGGCGAACTGCTAAGAGCAGATGCAATGTTAGCTTAACAACACTGTAAAGGGTTTTCTATTATAACAGATTTCCACACCCTTTAAGCTTAAAACTATTAAAAACTGGAGAGCATAAGACTGCTAAAATGGATAAGGTGTTTGCAGTTTGTGTAGAGTATTCAGCTCTGAGTTTTTGAGTCAGCTTGGTGGGATAGAGGTGGTTGCTTTGGGGGATCCCCTCATGGGAACTCTCCCAGGTGCTGGCCGACACCTGCCGCGCATAATTTATCCACAATAACCGGCTCTGGGCCAGCAAGGAAGTGTCCTGGGGCAAAATTGGTTCACAGCTCAGAACTATGAAGCCAAGCAGGACTCATGCGTGCGCCAGCAAGAGATGTTGCTACTGAAATGAAATTTGAAACGGCACTGCTTGGAAGGATTCGCTCAGAATGAATGTAACGCTAGGTCGCATGAGCTAAGCTGACGTAAAAGAAGTAGAGTGTAGTAAATGAGGTGAGATGGGTGGGTTCCAGCTAACTGCCAGACTTGTTTATTTTATTGATTTGCCCCTTTATGGATAAACCCGAGGGTTGGATAGAGTCAATTTGGCAACAGCTGGAACTCCCACAACCAGTCTTCAGAAACTCAGGGGTGACATCACAGAGGTTTGCTCCACTTTTCTTAGTTTATGATTCAAGCTCCACCACCAAAATACACCCTGTCAAAATTGTTTACTACATTATCTTTTCAAAACAGATGAACTGATGGGGAAAAAAACACAGGTGATGAAAGATTGTCTCGAGAACAAAGTGAGCAACACTGAATACAACTAACTTATATAGAATAAAATATTTTTTCTAACCATGTCCGTAAGTCTTTTGATATGACCTTCACAAATATTAAAGCCTTGAATGAGGCATATGTTCTTGCTCAAAATATCAGCTGTGGGAATGTCTTATATATCATTTGAAGCTGAGTTATGATCAAGCCTTCCACTGAAAGCATCTGTGGGCCAGAGTTTGAAAGAGCACAGCACAAACGCCCTCAGAGGCAGCTCTTTCCTTTCCGGTGAGGCTAGCACACCCCATGCAGCCAACTCAGTGAAAACAAACACATCTCAACTCTTACTAAGGCTGTTACCGAATCACAAGACGGCAAATTTAATTTTCGTGCCCCAATTTCATTGAACAAGCAACCATGACAGTATGCTGAGTGCTGAGATGTATTGCACTCCACATCCAAGGCAGGCTATTTGCTTTTTTTTGTAACACATGGATAGAATTTTAAAAAAGAAGCCAAGATTTACTTCATTCGGTAGAGGTTTAGATTTGGGGTATTATAAATGTCTTCACAAAATGTCATTGTAATAGAATTTTAAAAAAGAAGCCAAGATTTACTTCATTCAGTAGAGGTTTAGATTTGGGGTATTATAAATGTCTTCACAAAATGTCATTGTAATTTGTTTGGCAGTTCCTGAAACTTAGCAATTTATCATCGTTTGTGTTCAGTGGAAAAATATTTCAGTCTTGCCGACTAAAGGCCGCCAATAACGACCTTGACTGTATACTAACAGTATTATGTGTCTGATGGAAACTATATGTTCTAGTTGCAACCAAATGATGACCTCTCTTCATCAGATTACAAGCAACTTTCCTAAACTATGACTATTATAGAGCCAGAACTCACCCTTGCTGCTGCAGTCCAGCCGAGGTTTGGGAAACATGTAGGTGAGGCACATGGACGTGGCTTCCTGTTTCCCTTTCTTCGGTGGAGGCCTAAGTTGCAGTTCAACTTCAACTTCTGGCTTCCCATCTTCCGCACACAAATCCGCCTTCAGCTTTTTCAGCTTCTGCCCTTTCAGCGAAGGAGGACCTACACATCTAGCGTAGTTGCCCAGGTTCCGGTTGGTGGGCACCTGCAGGGTCCGGACCAGGCTGTCCAAGGGGCACTGGCAGCTCCAGGGGTTGTCGTACATACGGAGGTAGGAGAGGCGCGGCATAGGGAGGAGGAGCTCCTCTGAAGCTGTTTTCAGACGGTTGTGCTGGAGGAGCAGGGTGGTGAGCTGGGAGAGGCCGTTGAATGCATCATCCTCCACCATGGAGATGCTGTTCTGCTGGAGGTCCAAGCTCTTCAGCCGAGTGAACTGGGCAAACATGTTGTCCCGCAAAACCTGAAAGGTGACATGTGAACTGTATTAACCAGCAACCTTAGCTGATGTGATATATGAGTTCCTGTTTACCAGTTCAGTTGGGTATAATTTAAATACATATAGTATTTAAAGGAGCATGAGGCTCCTTTTAAGAAATGAGACTCATTAGCACCACCGTTCACCACGATGGCCGTCGGGGGTACTGCAGCCAACAGCGAAGCCGGCACGGGAGAACGTGCATGCAGCGTCATTTGATGTCACATCCGCAGGACAGCGCGGGAAATTCAGATCCAGAATTGCAGCACATTTTGCAGCACACAGCCTGTTCAAGGCAACGGAGAGATACGCTAGAGGTCTCATTATTTTTGGTTTGGAACGCTTCATCTGACATTATTACTCGAAAACTTAAAACGTATACGAATTTTTTTCATAAATCCTACCTCAATCCTGCCTCATGCTCCTTTAAAATGTATAATATTTCCATAGAGTGCTTCTTAAATAGATAAATAAATGTCCATCTGTTTCTGGTTTCTGGTGATTCCTAAAGAGCAGTGATAGACAGAAGCAGCTTTTATGTGAGGTCGTTATTCCCAGGAAGAACCATGTTTACTGTGACTTCTTGATAAAAGCTTTAGTGTTGGCGCTCCAGGATAGTGCTCCAATGACTCCTAAAGTGCTTGTCTGTGTACGAGATCAGGGGGGTAGACAGTAACATTAGACAACAAACACAGCCGAGGCTATGTCTGCAATCAACACTGTGTGAAGTGGCTGACTGAAACATAGTGTTTTTTCGTAATATATGTTAAATGAGTTTGCTGTAAAAGCATACATTTTTTTTAAATCGTCCCTGGAGCGAAGTGCGGCTCTGTAAATGTGACTATGGTCACACACTTACAACATGATCAGACAGTTGTTAACTTCTCACTTGGTTTACAGAATGAGAGCTAACATATATGACCAGTCTCTCTTTTTTCACACCTTTGGTCTACCTCGGGAGGCGGAAAAAAGAGGTGATGAGATTTTATGCCTTTCCGGAAAGTGGCTCTAATATACAGGCAATAAGACCGGCCAAAGGGTTAAATGTTCCGCAAAGAAATGCTAATATACAGTATAAGCACCTTATGTCAAAGCTGGATCATCATAGCATTAAAATCTGCTCGTAAATTTAAATGTGCTTTTCAGGCAGGTCTCGCTACCATCCATTGGAGCTCATTAACTTAGTCATGAATTTTACAAAATTTTTGATTGAAATTAATGAAGCCATGAGGTAGCACAGTCACAGGCCCATTCACATGGGATTTACGTATAATATATCAGAAATGTTCTTGTCTGCATTCCATGTACTAAATGCAATATACCTGAAATGATCTAAAACCTCTTAATTGGTAAATCAGTGCTTGCATAATCCCAAATTTGAGATCATAGTTTTAACTTCTGCAACTCATTATACTCTTCCTAAAAGAGTGAATAAACTGTTTTTTGAGACATTTCAGTGGCAAATATTTGCTGTGTTTTGATGGCAAGTATCAACAGTACAGTTGCGGGTTTTGTTATTACGGTAATACAAGTCATCTGAACTCCAAATGACGATAAAAGTATTAAACAGATGAACAGATGTATAAAAGCTTTCGAAGAACACTGCAGTTTGTAGCTTTGACCCCAAGTTATAGCTTTAATGAACGCATTTTAGATTCCACATAATGTCACGCAAAATAATTTCATGCACAATTAAACCTAATCTGGTTCTTCCTCTTGCCTTCACTAATTATACTAATTTAATACTACTTTGATCTACATATAACTCGTCTTTCTTCATTAATTACCACACTGGCAGAATATTTAAATTATTTTCTGCACCTGCGGCACACACACACAGATACATCTTGTTTGCAGACTTGCATACAACAAAGTCTGTGTACACAAACTGTGTCTTTGATCTTGGACCAGAAGAAATGGTGTACAGATGCTGACAGTATCAACAAGTTGGCTGGATTCATATTCATTGTAGAATGCTTAAATGCAAGGTCATTTCTTCTCTTATTTAAATCAAATTGTAGTAAGTATCCTTAGTAACTGTCCATCGCACCTCTATAAATAAATAACCGAAGGGCTATGTGTGTGTGTGCTCTTGGATTTGATACATTGTTAGGACCTTTTCAAGGTACAATCATTGACCTTTTGGGAGAAATGGTCAATATGGGGACCAAAGCCCAGAATTTGATTTCGTTTTTGGGGTTTGGGTAAGGGTTAGAGATGAGGTGTGAACTTTGATTAGGTTAAGGATTATCTTGGCCACCCACTCCAAAGCACCAGTGGATGCAGAAGAAACAGCATCTAGACACCACTAGATATGCATCTAACCAACCAAAAAAAAATGTCGTTCTGTTTTGCTATAAAAACTTGTTGATTCAAGGTGTTATTAGGAATTTTCTGTAGCCACCTTGGTTGTTGTGAATATTGGCTCATGGATGTTTCCAAATGAGTCACTGCATTAACCCACTGCACTGTGATTGGGTTGGTACATTGCATCGGTAGATATGGCTATGAATGTGAGAGGTGTCAGACCCATTTAATTACAAATAATTAATGTGAAGTGCATGAGTATGGCTTAGGGTTAAACTGTACACAGGGACCTGAAGTCAAGGCACAATCAATGCTTCTCCAGTCCCCCTTAAATGTGGCCCAAACATGATTAGGGGCCTTTAACAACAGGCGTTTCTTGTTAAACTATCAGTTTGAATTTCATTTGAGGGAATATTTTATTATCTTTAGGAAGTGTTGTCTAGCTCTAATGGTTTCTCATCCCTACTAATGACATTAGTAACATTTGGACTCCTCTCATGGTCCTTATGTTACAGTTGCAAATCTTTACAGCACTATGTTCGGCATCCACAACGATGGAGCTAGACTGAGAGCGACTGTGGACATCAGGGTTGAGGCAACCCCAGGAAGTGTTGACAACACACAAAACTAGAAATGACTGACCAAGAGTTATTCTTGGACAACTTGGGTACCACCAGACCCAGAAGCTGATGTCAATGGTAGCTATTCTGGTCAAAGCACAACAGTGTTTTTCTGAAGAATCCCAGAAGTGAGGCTCTGCTCCAAAATACGCTCCGCCGCAGGATCTATTTTGATGTTCAGAGCTACTTGGACCGTATCAATTTAAACATAGTGGACACGTACTATGTTAACCCATGGAGACCACGGGCAATCAGAGCAGAGGGTCTCAGAGGAGATTTCAACCACATATGTGAAGAGTTGCATTTTCCACACTTCATATTTTTAAGCATCTTGTGTTACTTCTTTATATTTCCCTTGGGATTGCTACATCTATCACGACTGGTCATTTAAAACCTCAAAACCAGCATAAGTCACAAGAGAAAACAAAAACTATGAAGATTTTTTTAAACATAATCTGGAAGAACAAAAGTTGAAGTGAAGATTTAACTATATTTCTTGAAAGTCCATTAGCTCAAATAAGGACTTCTTTCTTTTGCATCAGTTCTTCTTCTCCTTCCTATAATGTATATTCAAAGTGCTGTTAGATATATTAAAGTTCTCTGTATGTACATTCAACCTTGTCTTATTGGTCTAATGTCAGCAGTTGTATGTATACTGGTTTTTGCACCATGCACATTGAATTTGGGCTGAAAATACCTGAATTTTGTTTCTTGCAAGCAGCAGGTGGTCGATATCTTTGGGCCAGTGCTGCATCACAGTGGTCAGCTGCCTGTCCTGGCAGTCCAGGTACTTCTCTCCCTGCTCAACGTACTCCTTACACTCCTGAGTTTGACGCCTCATGACCCCGGCCCTGCCTTTGCCCCGCACATGTCCCCAGGGACCCCGCTCCACAGCCTTTGATCGAGGGCCTCTCCTGGGTTCTGCTGACCGGATGAGCAGCAGGATAAAGAGAGTCGTGAGAAGACGCATGGTGGGAGAGGTGAAGAGACGAGGTCAGGGCTCTTGGTAATGTGGCTTTTGGAGAGTGGATGTGAAGGGACACAGGAAGCCGGTCACAGCTGTGTGCATAAAAGAAAAAAGAAACATAGATGAAGACGAGAGGTTCCTTCAATAACCAGCTAACGTTTGCATTTGCAGCACAGCCGAAGAAGTTAGAAGTTTATCATTTGCAATGACTTGCAATACATTTTTTGTTCAGTAAGAAATATATATAAATATAAATCAAGTTTTTGCAGGAGAAGAAGAAGTCAACAATAGTTGCATTTCCATCACCCTTGAAATTGCACAAATTGTATGTCTGAAAATAAAAATATGTAATGGAAATGAGCTAATATCATGAAAAACAAGTGTGTTTAAAGAAAATACATGTTTAAGCTTGCATGAGGGGGCGTTTCCGGCTAATCAAAAAAGGCATTTAGTAAAATATTCCAATGGAAACACCTTTTTCTATACCAACAGGTCACATGACATACCGAACTCTGGTTGTCATTTCTCTTTTGAGTTTTATTTCCATTAGGACATATCGCCTATGTTTGTACCAACTTTGTACCAGAAACGCTGCTACTGAAGGTTTCAGTTAATCAGACCTAGAGATTTATCTGTCTTACAGATGAGGACGATGGACAATGATAGACGACATTATGAACTGTTGTGGGAGTAGGGGGCATGTGGAAAAAATACCTAGCGAGGTGGAGATATGCACCGGATAGAAAGGGAATGGAGGTCAGTCACAGCAAGACAGAATATGTAGGTTAAAAAACATTGTGAGGCTGAAAGGAGTAGAGGTCAAGAAGGTGCAGGAGTTTAAATCTTCTATTTGGAGCAATGAAGAATGTTAAAAAAAAGTGAAGAAGCGAGTACAGGAAGCTCAGAGTGGGTGGGGGGCGAGTGTCTGGAGTTATCTGCGATAGAAGAGTGGCAGCAAGAGAAAAGGGAAAGGTTTATAAGATGGTAAAAAATAGTGAGACCAGATCTCCTCTATGGCCTGGAGACAACAGCCCTGTGGTGTGTTTCTTTCATGCTGTTCAGAGTTCTTGCAGTGGGAATGAAAGACCTCTTGTAGACATTCTCTACCAGTGGAAGAGACAAGGATGGATTAAGGACAAGCACATCAGAGGGACAGCCAGGGTTAAAGAAATAAACCTTGTCTGAGGTGGTTTGGACACATAAAGAGAGGATGGTGATTACACTGGTTGAAGAATGCTGAAGATGGTTGATGTGGCAGAAGAATCATGCAGAAGATGGGAAAAGATTAAAACAAATGAACCTCTGTGTTGATCTTTAAAGGGAAAGACTTAACAAAAAAGAAACTGTAACGTGTGCAGGGTTTTGCCCAGGTGGTATTTAAGATGTTGGCACCATACATGTTGAAAGAATTAGTGGAAACTTACTGAGACGCAGACTGGGGAGTGGTGAGAAAAACGAGAACAGGAAAGTGGCTTAGGAGAGATGATATTGGTTACATGTTGACATGTGAAATGTGGTTGTACTAAAGTGCTGTTTTCCTTGTTCTCTACCTTCAGCTGAACATACCTGGAGTTTCCTCTTTCTGGCTGACCTTTTTTTGTATACTTTCTCATAGCCAGAAACATATTATTTCTTCATTGAGGAGTGTTTGCATACATATGTTTGTAATCATATATTTTGTGAATCTCTTGCAATGTAGAAGACATTTCTTCAGCTGTGATGGGGCACATCTTCAGTGATTCAGTTCATGAGGTCATCAAGTATTTCACATCTCTCAACAGCATACACTCTCATCCTGGTCACCCAGCCAGCGAAGCTGACTTGTGTCCCAGCAGGACTAGCTCGCGGCTCTGTCCTCTTCAGCCACAGCCATCTGGATGCACTTTCCACTGCCTCTAAGGGAAAGTTGATGGTTTTCCTCTTAGCAGCCCCAGTGATTACAAGCAGCATCCAGACATGCATAGCAACCTGCCAGCAAAGCCTTTACACCCCAATTCATTGGGTTTTCACAGTGTCTTTTAGCCTGTCCTGCACAGCTCCACCAGTCCTGGTACTTGGCCCACTTCCATTCATCCACCTCTTTGATGTGGTCCTCTCAGGGAACTGAGCTCCATCAGAAGCACCTACTTTGCAGTGGCTGATGTCTGGAGCACATTTGGCTTCAGGGAAAGAGTTGTAACATGGTCTGGGAGCTTGAGCTGTCTTGCCAGATCAGTTCGAAGCCCCCCAGCTTGACACCAAGGTAAACAGCCCAGATGCAGGTTTTGGGTTGGACCCTGATGAAGTTGACAGCACTCTGGCAGGGGGTCGTTTCTCGTAGACCTCCTGGATCAAGATGTGTACTTGCCGGAAGCATATCGTTCTGCCTCCATTACCTAAATACCCTTTATCATCGATATTGCTGTAAAACCAACATCTGGGCACTAAAGATCATTGAAACTAAATGTAGTTTTCCTTTATAAAAGACACACATTTATGAAAACTGTCACTGAAGACATCTAGATGCTTTCATCATCATACTGATTTGTTTTTATTTCCTGCTTTAAAACCACCAAGAGCTGAAGATACTTGCATTTATAGATGATTGATGATATCAAGCAAGTTATATAGCCAAATAAACGAGTCATGTGTGCCTTGTGTGATCAGAGGTATGATGGTAAAACCCACAGGCCTGCCAAAAAAACACTGTGCACTCGTACAGACACATGTGTAGACTGAATCAGCCCAACTGTATCAAACCACAGTCCTCTGTCTTCCAGTCTCGCACAGTGGAACAAGTCAGTCAATGCACATGGTTTCATTGTGAATCACAGGCTGGGTTTGTTCATTAGAGACATAAACAACTGAAAATGTGCCTGGATGTATTTTCTTTTTTAGTGGGCATTCTTCTTCAGTTCAATTGCACCAAATTAAGTAAAGTTCAGTTTCCTTTAATAAATAATTACACGCAACAATTAACTTTTTTTGTGATCTGTGTCTTTCAATCCAGAAGGAACTTCATGATTCGTGATTTTGATTGTCTCTCTTTTTCTCCTGTCTCTATTTTTGCACAAGCGTGTCCGCACATTGGCGTGTCTTATGTCATATGTTGGATACTGAGCATGAGCAGCAGAGAACAATTTCTCATTGCTGTGTTACGTGATTATTAAACTGATGAGAGACATGTTTCAACATTGGGTGAGACTCCTGCCAGTACATACTTCCAACTAGGCTTGACTAATGCTGAAAGGACACAACATAAGGTCTTGAGTATACCCAGACACATCCCATGTCTCCAACTGAGTGTTCAGCTATAAATTCTTTCTGGGTAAATCATTTGCTTCAGGTGCTGAATATGCAAAAATTGGCAAAGATTAATGTAAGGTAATTACCTAGAAAAGACAACATTTTGATGGAATGATGCATGGCTGTCACCAGAGTCGGACCTGCAAAAGCTACAAAAGTAAATTAAAAACATGAATTTCACTTTCGACTTAAACCTTAATATCCTGGAAAAAGGTACATCATCTTGTACCACTGACCTCTAATTCTAAACTCGCCTCCTGATTTACGAGGCACAAGCTTATGGGATTTCAAAGTCTAAAAGAAAACATCTTAGATTGTAGTTTTATGGTTGTACCATAATCCACTGATTTGCCTGCAACCTTACGCTTCATAAAATCCGGGAAAGGGACAACGATTTCCAACAGTCACAAGAAGTTCAGGAAAGATTCCAAAGTGAATGACTTTTTCCCTTTTTTGTTTGTTTGACTTATTTCAACCAGTTGAACAGCGTCATCTGCAGATTACAGGAACACCATGGAAAAAATTATGGAATATCTTTACAGGCTATAAAATCAGAAGTCATTGAGTCTATGTTTTGCTTTTCAGAGCAATATGAAGTAGCTTCACGTGGCACACGTTCTTGTTTTTCAGCCTACATTGAAGAAAAAAATGAATCTTCATGAATTCAAATCAGATATTACCCTGATTTCTAACATAAAGTAATCCTAATATCCCAACAGTTGCTCTCTCAGAATAATCCAACAAAGAAGATACAGTTAACATGTCAACTAAAGCCTCATATTATTTTATGCTTGTGGTATCAGACTTGACCTATACATTAAGTTAAATGAATGCCCACATAGCAGACACATCTGGGCCTAATGTGGGCAACTTGTAACAGCTATGGCCTTGCTTGGGCACTGGCAAGTATCATGAGGGCCAGATGCGGGCCAAAGTTCATGAGCTGGTCCAAAGTTGGGCTATGGAATGAGATGTACGGATCAAACAAAGCCCAAATGTCACCAGCCAGCTTTGACATGGGCCATGGTGAGTGCTGGGAGCCCCAGACCTCAAAGGCACAGAAAAATACAGCTTTGGGTCCCTGTGGCAGGACATGGAGCTGGGTTTCACCATCCACGCTCACCCTCAAATTAACATCTTCCTTCAAGCACAAATGTGAGCCAACAAAAAAACAGAAAAAAAAACAGAGAACCTTTACTCTCTGTGTGACCTTGTAGTGACAATGTAAAGATGGTAATGATATTCTCATCCAACTCTTCTTCTTAGAGCCTGGTATTAGAGTATATACAACACATGTTGGTAATGCTTTCTGAGGCTTGTTATAGTTCAGGGGTATGCAACTAGATTCGGCCGGGGGCCACATCTGCAAAAGGACTGTATGGAGAGGGCCGCACAATTTGAAAATATGGGGGTTTTCAAAATGTATTTTGCACTCAAAGACGAAGACTTATGTAAATATAATACATTTGTATTATACATTTGAATATATCTAGTTTACATATGAATTATGTATTAATTGTCTCCAGATTTAGTAATTGCGAATGTTAAATATAATATTCAGATAAAGAAATATTATTTTGAATGCAAGTTCATTTTGAAACCATGCATTGTGCAAACTTAATGAAGTTGATATTGACCTACTTTTAATAAAACACGCCATAATGACAAAGCACCACTTTCCACCAAAATTTCCTTATTTGAATATTATATTAAGCATTGAGCACAAGCATTTTAGTCCATAGTAGCCAGTTTGATGTTATAAATAAGCAACCAAAATATTAACCATAAGCTCCTTTATTAATGACATATCTGCGCATTATATCTGCAAAACAAAACAATCACGAATTATAGGAGGCTTAGAAGTTCCATCTGAAATGCAAAGTCCTCACTTATTCAAATGAAAAAAATGTCAGACCAATCCTAGAAGCCTAATGATGTAAACAAGTCCTCTATACAACGGAGGTTAATAATAATGTGACAAACATTAACACTGTGCAACACTGGCAAAAAATCCAAAGTAAAAAACATCTCCAACAGAGATTAACATGTACAAACACTATGCATCGTTAACCAACTAAAAAAAGGCTACCAAGCATCTTAAACTTAAATGCGATATGCCTTCTCTGCACACATTACAAATAAAAATCGCAAATCGGTGCATCACTATTATAAAAAAAAAAAAAAAAAAAACTTTTTTTTTTTCCAACAAACACCCCCTTTTTTGAAATATGACCAGGGGCCACATAAAAGCTCCTAGCGGGCCGCATGTGGCCCGCGGGCCGCCAATTGAATATCCCTGTTATAGTTCATCTCCAGGTTTTATGCCACTCAAACGAGAAACAGAACAGAAGTTTCCAGTTTGGAACAAGCTGATGTGACCATTTACTACCAAAAAAAACATCTCCACATCCTACATTAAATAACTGTGGACTGTGGCTGGTCCTGCTAAGCCCCTTTCCACATTTGCTCAGAAGGAACAGTCCGGCCCCTCTGAGAAGATTACAATCATGGTCAGCCTGCAGTAGCCGCCACAGATTCCAGCTGTGGCCATAACAAATGTACTCAGGCCCAACCTACCTCTGCGGGACATCTAATTGCCATGCCAAGCTCAAATTAGGCCTTTCAGTCTGGCGTTATTTCCTAGCCGAGCCCATACTGGTCAGTTAATGCCAAAATAAAAAGCATTACCAAGTGTAAACATCTACAGCAGAAAACCCTCACGTCTGTGGTAAGCTACTTTCTCATGGAACAATATACAGATAGTTTTTTTTTTGTTTTTTTGCTACCTCTGCCATATGTCTTGAAGCAAAGTAAAGTTTGGTTTCATAATAAAATCTGGTAGCAACTTGTCTCTGTTTGGATGGCATGAAAATAAACCTCTGGGAAGAGTCTGAAAACTCTGTTGAACGGACATAAAGATGGAAAGAAAAGCATGAAGGTACTTCTGTAGCAAAAATAATCCGAACATATTCCATACTGGAGCACTTTATACATGCAATATTGACTGTTTTATTTTATTTTTTTTTAGCAAAGAGTGTCATTTAAATCAATGATATTAGGATTACACAGTTTGGCTCAGCTGTGCTTCAGACACTTATTGGAAATGTTTTCCAGCTCAGCTGCACTGGGAGATTCCAATCAGACAACAAGGACAGGAAAAACCCCTTGGAGAAAATGACTTTAAATAGTGACAGCATCATTATATCATCCGGGATAGAGATTTGGTTACCAGACTGCAGTGCACCAGACATACACACTTACTGTCTAAAACTACTGAGCAGATGGAAAAATTGTGATGATTTGCTGTACTCTTTGTGAATGACAAATTATTTACCAAGTCAGTGCAAAGACAGCTATTACTCAGCATTTACCAAAATAATCTCAGTCACAATGGGCCATAGAGCACAAGCTTGAGCTTGCTGTGTGTCTTTGTGTTGAATTTTTGTGTCATTACATAGGATTTTCTGGTTAACATACATACAGACATGCATAGCAACCCGCCATACACACAGAAAGGGGACAGAATAAGAGATAAGGATAAGAGTGTTTGTTGGTTGTTACTCACAGACTTACAATTCATGGCTAAGAATGTTGCATAGTTGGCTGGAAAGTTTGCAATAATTTCATCAGGACATTAGCCAGGAGCCAAAGAGCTTGAACCCAAGGGGCTACACTGGTTTCCTACAGTGACATGATCCAGGAAGCATGTGGAAGTGCAGTTCCTTGAATGACCACTAAGACACGACCGAGTCAATCTCCAACCACCCTTGTGTTAAAATGTTCCGCTTTTCAGCAGAAATGAACTTATTTTGAGCCCTAAAAATACTTTACATCCATGAAAACTGTATGTAGGGGTAAAATTATATAAAGCCTTTTTTTTTTAAAGTGATTTGCAGTTTATGATGTTAACAGCCATCATTATTTTAACTATGGACAACTAGGCATTTTTGAAGAATTTCACATGATCTAAAAGCAAATAATGCATACTTTATAGATACAGTTACATTTCACATCATTAAAGATATTTATAAATATTTTATACTACTATTTTAAAGATAATAAAGATTCTTGTGCTGTAAAATGTATTAACAGACAGCTGCAACAGCTGCTCTGAGCTCTGGGGGAGGAAGGCTGCCAAACGGCTCCTAACCTTGACGAAGAACTGGCCTTTTACTGTTTGTGACCACTGATGATCAGCCGGGTCTGTGGCCGGGGGCCATGTCTGCAGCCCTGGGCTCACCCTGCTTCAGGAAAAGCCCCTTTTTCTCGCTTTTTTCCCTGAACCAAGGCATCACTCAAAGACTTCAAAAGTGACTTTAAAACTACTGTTCAGAAACCTGCAGGTGACGTCACAGAGAGTTCACCCACTTCCCTTTGTATGGCTCAACAGCACTGCCAAAGGAGTGGATATGAATGTGCAAATGTGTGAACACAGTTGTGGAAACACACTCAAACTGTGTGAGAGTATATGTCTGTATATTTATGCAGACAGACATAGAGACAAGCTTACTGCAAGAAACCCAAACACAGATAATGAAAGGAAGGAAAAAGGAGATATGAAGGCACAAAAAGGTGCTTTGTTTTATTGCTTATGTTTTGTGGATCGCCTGTGTGGGCCCCTGTGTGTCATTTAGTCTCAGCAGGTTGTTTTACTAACACCATCATATACCACCTACACTAGCAAAGAGAAGTAAAAAAGGAAAAATAAAGATTAAAGACATAATTTACAGGCTCAAGATGAAGATGTTTCATCAAATGAATCAGCTCTGTGGACAGCAACATCAAGGTAACGCAAGGGGATATGAAAAATAACAAGCTGCCAATTGGACCTGGCTGGAGAGGATGGAAGTTTCAGCACTGAGGAACACCGGAAACCAGCACACAGACCAATATCTGCTTTTTTATTCACACCACCCGCAGAAATACAAACTAATGTTGTGAAAACTCTGCACCGCTAAGTTGAGACAGCCCCCACTATCTGAACTAGGCTTTTATCAAATCAGCAAAGAAATCTGGAAAGAAAGGGGAAAAAATAAACCAGCACATTAATAGAAAGAAAATTAAAAAAAACAGGTGCACAAATATTTTATTTCCATATGTGGCTGGGGATGCCTGAGAAACTCAGAAGAGTCTTTTCCAAACACAACATCCCAGTGCACTTAAAACCTATGAACACAATCAGACAAAAACTGGTTCAACCTAAGGACAAATCACTCAAATAGAAACTGAGCAGCATTGTTCTGTCAGTGCAACAGGGAATACATAAAGCTTTATAGACAAGAAGCGAAACAACAACTCCATGAATGGCACAACACGGGAGAAACAGCTCCTACGGTCAAAATTAGGTAGTCCACATGCATCTCAAGGATAAAGGATGCTCTTTTGGGTTTGCAATTTGAGAGAGGTGCATTCATGATTTGGGGGTACCAGTGGACTTTGACCTGCCTTAATAACCATAAATAGACTGCAGGAGGCCTTGCCGCCTATTGTCTGAACCTCTCCTCTGTAATGTCCATGACTTTGATGAAATCACTGGCTGAAGAGAAGTCCAGAGAATGTTGTTAATGCGTTATTAATAGGGTCATAACAGAAAACGTCATGATGTCAGGAGAAGGGAAATCCTAAACCGTGGAAAACAGAGGGAGACTTGACATTGCTTTTCCTCTGTAATCTAATAATGCACATGGGATGCACAAGACCTTATTACCGATATATTACACCCTATCAGATTATATTAATCCAGAAAAATAGATGGTTTCTTTTAATATAATTCAGATAATGATGGAAAATGTTCTAAGAAGGTCTGAACCATTCATATAATTAAAATAAAAACAATGTGAAATAGTTCAACTAGTAAAGACATGTCTGATGACGGCTTAAAATATGGTTTGGTATGGTTTACAAAGCCACAATGCCTTCCTTGACAGCTCCGCCAACCAATGAGAAGCATCGCCAAACAATCACATAATGTACTGTAACAAGTCTTGACATGTGGGAGTAGGGGTAACTGACAAATAATAGTGATTAAGAGAAATGTAAACTGTTCATCCTTAAAGCATTGGTGAAGCAACAATCCAGAAGAGAGCCAGGATTTCTGCCTTAAGGAAGGATTTTCAGTTCGTAAGGGAGATGCTGTCCGATGCCAGGACAAGAGGCAATGCCATGAACCATTAACTACATCTGAAGAAGCACCAGCAGGCTGCTGTACAACAGATGTTCTATGTGAAACGTATGAAAGTTAATGAAACATACCAGGATTTTTGAGTGAAAAAAAAAAGAAAAAAAAAAGCCTTATGGATACCCAGCTGTAGTGCCCACTTCATGGATGAAAGCATTCCAACTGTCAACAGAGACTGAACATGGTTATGAAAACCTTATCAGAACTTTTGACAAAAGAGATGCCATTGCCTCCCACGCACATTCTCTTCCAGACTTTCACACAGAATGCAATAAACGTCGGTTTTATGCCACAGCAGCTGATTTGTGGTCAAAAAGGATGACCGAGCCAAACCCGTGTCGTATAGGTCACTACCAATGCCATTCTTTCATGGTAATGCTCCAATGCATGATATCTGAGCCTGATAATCATAGGCCTGCGATGGACTGGTGACCTGTCCAGGGTGAACCCCTGCCTCTCGCCTGAAAATTAGCTGGAATAGTCTCCAGCAGACCCCCGTGACCCTGCAAAGGATAAAGCGGGTATAGATAATGGATGGATGGATAATCATGGGCTGAATCACAATCACAATACCTGTCAGGAAAATTGGAATTGGATATTTGCACAAAATCGCTCAATCCTAGTCTTGAGTGTTTTTCATTAGAAGATTCCAGCCTACACTTATCTGAAACTCGATCAGAGGCAAGTCCCAGAAAGTTAATGCCCTCCTCTTACTTCCTACTTCCCCATCACTTCAGGGACATAATCAGTCCAGTTAATCGGGCCAGTGAAAGTAAGGTTTTGCCTATATAAATCTTATCTCTGCTCAACGTAGTCTCCCATTCTCAAAAAACTGCAACTTCTCACAGTTGCTACCTGTTGTGGCCGCCCACAGAAGGCGTCCATGCTCCAGTGACGCTTGGAAAGGCACTGGAGATGGAGAGGGTTCAGGCATCCAGAGGAAACGGCTCAGAAACACAAGGGTCACTGTGTTGCAGAGGGAGAGAGAACAAGAAGGGGAGGCTGGAAAAGCAAGAATGGGCTTTTTCTTCTTTGCTACTTGTAAAAAAAAAAAGAAGAAGAAGAAGAGGAAAATCCATCTTTCACCCATTCTAAGTCGCATGCACAGCCTGTCAGGGAGTTAATTACAGAAAAAGAAAACTGGAGTGTCAGAACAAGGAGCAAACATAAATGGGAGTTTTACATGGCAGCAAGCCTCCACGTAAGCTCACCTTACTTTTTTTTCTCTCTCTCCTTTCGGTTCCCTGTGTGCGTGGACTTAAGAAGACTTTCCCATCAGCTAGCTATGAGTAAGAAACAGAAAGGGATGCAAGAGAAAACTAACAGACTCCGAGAATGTATAGAAAACATGAGAGGAAAAAAAAACATTAAATCATCGCTAATTGTCATAAACAACCAGATGATAAAATGGCATTAGAGAAAGACGTATGCTGTGTATGTAAACTGAAGAGCATGCTAGAGAGAAGCCTCATCCAGCCCTGAGAGCCTAATTGAAACCAGACAAGTAAACCTCTGTAGCAAAGGAAAGGGAAGGAGGATTACAAGAAAGGAGAGAAAAATTAAACGGAAAATGACAATCCTGTTGTTCAGAGTAAAAGATGCAAAGCTGAATAAAAGCAGACTTTGGAGGGTGAAGCTAGACTGTAGAAACCCTTGTGTGACTTCAACCAGAGGTTTGAAAGTCTCTTGATCTGAACTGATGCCTGAGATTATGCAATTTTGGCTTAATCTAGTTAAAATCTAAATTGGGGGAAAATAGGTTAAACACTCAAACCTGGCAGTTAGCCGGACCAGTTCCATCTTATCTCAGTTATAACATCGTTGTATCAGCTCGTAACGCTAACTGAACTTACCTCATCAAACCTGTTCATCCATATCTGGGATGTTGCTACTGAGACAAGGACTACTGGACCCTTGCAGGCAAACCTAGTGGTCTGTTTGTATGATTGACAGCACAACAATACAAAGCACCTAACAGATGACTGCTAGCCATTACTACTTAAAGGAGCTTGAGGCTCCTTTTAAGAAATGAGACTCTCTAGCGCCACCCTTCGCCACGACGGCCGTTGGGGGTACTGCAGCCAACAGTGAAGCCGGCACGGGAGAACGGGGAGAACGTGCATGCAGCGTCATGTGACGTCACATCCGCAGCCCAGCGCGGGAAATTCGGAGTCCGAATTGCAGCACATTTTGCAGCACACAGCCTGTTCAAGGCAAAGGAGAGATACACTAGAGGACTCATTCATTTTGGTTTGGAACACTTCATCTGACATTATTACTAGAAAACTTAAAAGGTATACTAATTTTTTTCATAAATCCTGCCTCAATCCTGCCTCAAGCTCCTTTAAGACTGCAAACGACTGTCACTGAAGAAATAAAACTCCTTGTTGTACATTTTACAAAAGATGCACCCCTCATACAGTTACGGTTGTGAAGCTATGTTTCTGCACTAAAAAGTTGGGTATTTTAACGTGGGGGTCAGTGGTGACTGACTTACCTGAGAGCCAACCGTAGTAGTTATTCAAGAAACATTTGGTATTTCTGTGATGCCGTTAGTTAGGCAAGCTGGATGTAGCTCGTGGATGGAAGCTGCTGACCTACATGGAAATCAGGTTTCTCATCATCTCTAATTGCCAAACGTGCATGAAGCTGCATCAGTCGGTATTTAATGAACACACGTCTCCACATTAATGCAGACTGTTTTTTCTGTTTTTTTGTGCACACATTTATGTTATACTTGTACACTAGCTTGTTATTTTTCTGGTGCCAATGCTGAGTGTCTGCAAACTCCCTCATTAGAGAACGGGGGAGTTAAAAAGGCTGTCCTGTGATGTTTAACAGAGCACAAATATCCACTCACAGCGTCCCCCCCCCCACCTCCCCAGCTATGTCAACTGGTTCGGACTAGTGCCATACACATGTGGGAAGTAAACACACTCACATACGGACACACACTACACAGCACTCCACTTGAACGCAGCCACGACGAGCTGAGACAGCAGAAATATTCAGAGAAAGGGACTTGTGGACTTTGTAATCAGAGTAACTTGCAAGTCAAGCAACTTTCTTTATCCCCCCACAAGCTCCTTTTTTCCTTTTTTTCCTCGCAGAATTCCAGAGTGAAACCACATGCTGCTTCAGCTCCGAGCTGCGTGAGTTGGGATTTGAGTACAACTGCACGGGGGCATGTAACTCTCTGTGCAGCTGGACTACATATAACATGCCCAAAGTATCCCTCGTCATTACAGCCTAACAGTAAAGTATGCAGCTGCGTTGACTTTGTGTCTCTCTCTCTCTTTTTCTCTTTTCACTGAAGTGTTTCCTAATCTTACCCAGAAATCTTTGATAAATTGATATATCTCACAACTTACTTACGAAATATGAATTAACTGACTATGTATTCACTAAGCATGAGTCATCTGGATCAGCGTTCAGATCCACAATTCCTTCATTGTAGCTCAAAGAGGTTCCAAGTGGAGAAATGAGCCCCTAATTCTGACAGAGGTGCTGGTTGACTCTATCTATCACAGTAGTCAGGGTTTGACCACCAGCCAGTAACATGCCAAAAACAACAAAGATTGATAATGGATTAGTCACCACATAATTGTTTTGTGGGGATACTAAGATGAATGTAAGTGTGCAATGACCCTCTGCAACATTTCACAACTCTAAGTTTGAGTGCTTACTTCAGCAGTTCTGCATGATGGATCTTCATTGTTGTGACTACAGATAATTTATGATTCCGTTTTTCGTCATTTATGATCTAGTGTCAGACCAGAAAGGCATTGCTCAGCTCTGTGCACTCATATCCTAATACTTTGTGATGCACTCCTGCTTTTGCAGCAGCCGTGTAAATTGAGATAATCAAATCAGTGTCCGATTATTACTGTATTCTTGATGTCATGTTGCAGGATTTTCCTTCATCATGAAGCACTTTTTTTTCCATCTCAGCATGACCCAGTTGTATCTTTACATAGTTTGTGCAGATTCAGCCCATGTCTAAGAAACAAGCCTAATGGGTCTTACATCTAATAAAACTTTTACAATGATAGACAGTATCCTTCGAAAACTGAATATAGTTCAAAATGTCCTTAATTTGCTTTGGCCACATTTTAGCTATTGGACTTTTATTTTCCCCTGCAAGAACTGAAGTGTACACAAAGCCAAATCATAGCAGCCAATTTTTTTTTTCATGTATATTAGATACAGGCTGAGCAAGAATGAAAGAGATTATTTTGTTTCAGTTGCATAGTCTAATATTCTTGTTTCACTGTTCACTGTATCACATTAAAGTTTCAGTCCTACCTGTCTGGCTCGGGTTCTTCCTCTAGAACCTGCAGATCTCCGGTTGGTCCTGTGTCCCAGGTTCCTAATCCTGTCATGGGCGCTGCATCCACGCCAAGAATATCTGCCTGGCTACCTCAGAGCCTGGAGTGGGGGACAAAGAGTGTCTGCTTCTTCCCTCTCACTTTCTCCCTCCCTTCTTTTTCACCCACTGATCACACTAGGAGTGTGAGGACACAGAGAGAGAGAGAGAGAGAGAGAGAGAGAGAGAGAGACTCTGAACAGAATAAGCGATTCTCATGGGAGCCTCAAGGCGGCGTATGGTATAGCATTACAAGCGCAGCAAACTCACACTCATGTGGGAGGGCTGCACCCCTGCGTGGGTCCCCCCTGTTTTTACCAGTGCACTTACAGCAGGATGAGTTGCTAACAGACCTGACAGAAATACACAGACGGACCGAACATCTGGGTGGCACAGAAGCAAAACACTTAGCCTCCACTGCAAACACCCGTCTGTCTTGTTTGCAGTCAAGCTATCCAGAGAGGAGAGTCTTGGAGACGTACCATAAATCATCACAGGCTTGCTCCAAAATAAGCTCGCTCCACTTACAACAGCTGCCTTTGATGTGATCACTGTTTCAGGGGACAATTGCCATGTTTATTGCACATCGGGAGCTCTTTGCCACGCATGTTGCAGGCAATAGTTGTGGTTTCATAATGTTCATTCAACTGGATCGCATCAATTTAAAGCAACACTATGTAACTTTTTCCACTTAAGAATAGTTTCCAAATCCTTCTGATGTTTCATTGACTTAAGTCAGGGTAAATGGAAAATGTATGCTCAAATGCCTTAAAGGCAACGACCTTCTATAAATGTTACTACTTTAAGACATGATGGTAGCGCAGTTATTCATTAAAAGGTTAGGAAATTTAAAACATTTACCCAAGCTGACACCAAAATAATTAACCACCACATTGTTTGCACCATGTCACATTTTAAATTGATACAATTCTGCTCTGTCTGACAAATATCGATGAAAGCAGCTCCAGCAGCACTTGCTTTTCCTCAAAACTACTATTACTAAAATTACTGTTCTACTGAACCAAACTTTCATTATTTGCAAGTTAGCTTAATTAAGTACAGTGGCTTTCGAGAGCCAAATGCTGATTTAATGTGTGATTGTCACGGTTTGGTTTCAGTTCCTGTTTTATTTTGAAACCCGGGTCTGTGTTTCACTTCTTTTTTTTTTTTTTGAACTGAGAAACTTTTATTCTGAGATCAAAACAAAAAGCATGAAAACATTTCAACACTGTAAAAACATCCACCCACTGTCTTAAGTTTTAAAAAAAATGCAATCAAACACTGCTTTTTTTACATGATACTCAAATTTATTAAGACAAATTCACCTTTTGAACAATCCCCATCACTTGGAAAACATTTTCTTTTTATCATGCTGAAGTCGAGAGAGATGTAGGTAAAACAATTAGCTGAACTTCAGCGTTACGATGCAAACAAATGGATTCAATATGCTCATGTGGTCAAGAGTGTTTCAGATGAGTCGTTAGTACGCAGCCTGTGATGCAGTGGAGCACCTGGTCCTCAGGCAGGACACAGGTGAGATCAGCCCAGGGGATGGTCGAGGGGGGGGCTGATTTCGAGGCTTTGCTTTCATTTCCCCGTGGATTTCAGCTCGAGAGGTAGGCCGATGTCCTTCCCACGCAACTTCATGCCAATTGCTCTTTCAATCTTGCCCATGACTACGTTGTTGGGTATTGCCTTGCCGCACTCGTAGTCGGCAATAACTTGAGGCTTCTCGTTAACTTTAGTGGCCAGGTCTTTCTGGGTCAGCCCTTTGGCCTGCCTGCCCTGCTGGATGACCTTCCCCACCTCCAGCGGGACCCGCTGGTGGTGCAGCTCCTCCGTCTCTCTGTCCAGCTTGGCTGTGTTTTTCGTCACAAGGTGTTGCTTGTTCTGTCCAGCTGCCCATTTCTTGGTCGTCTCCACGTCCTCCCCGCGTCTTTGAGCAGAAGCGATCGCCTGCTTGGATTTGGCCTGAGCAGCTGTGGGGCCTTTCTTCCTCAAAACAGTGGCCGCCGTGTTCCAGTCGCTGTCTGCCATACTCTCTGCTTTTGTTGTTTTCTCTTTAGGAAAAAGGTTAGGAAGATTTCCGTGAAGTTGAGTGTAGATTTGTGGTTATTTCTGCCTCGTGGTCGTCAAGCAATGCAACGGCTCCTTCCAGAAATATCACCCACGTGTTCTGCCAAAGCTTTATTTATAACCTGCCGTTAACAGCATGAACTGTGTTTCAGTTCTGTCTTGACTTCCCTGGTTCCAATCTGCCCTGATTGTCTGCACCTGTGGCTCGTCAACCCTTGTGTATATCTGGTCTTGTCTTTCCCTTCTCCCTGCTGGTCTGTACTGTTTCATCACTCCATGTTTCCGGTCTTGTTTTGTGCAATTCAGATTTTTTTCAATCCTGCTCAGCAGCGCTTTGGGTTTTGTTTAAGTTAATAAAACATGTTTTTTTTGGAACTCCTGCCTCCTGGTTTCCTGCATCTGGGTCCTGTCCACTGCATTCGTGACAGTGATGGGACCATGTTGCCACCATAATAACATGTTGTCCTTCAACTGCTCATTGTCCAGAAAATTGTGCGATAGTTGGAAATGTTTCTTGGGAAAACCATGTCCAGTTAGGAGGAGGGCATCCATCCCATTATGAAAGGGGCAGCTGTCATTTATAGAAATCTGGATGTTTTATTAGTCTAGACCAGTAGCAGTTTTACATTATTCTCCACAGCTTCCTACCTGCTGTGGCCCAGCCATCCCTTGGTTATTGTTTCTGCTCCCCAACCACACCGATTGAATAATTAAAAACGCAGGGGGAAAAAATCAGTAAAAGAGCAACAAATCCTAAAAACCTAAAACAAAAAAAAAATCTGAAATTGAAATGAATTAAACATTAAATGCGGCTTGTTGAATATTAGATCTCTTACATTTATTTTTGTATTGGTAAATGACTGTTGTGATTATAATATTGGTTTATTTTTTCTTATAGAGCCCATTGCAGTAGGAGGACCATGTTAGTATCCATGAATCAATGCTCCCTAGTTATGTTTATTTTCCACATTCATCGAACCCTAGGGGCAGAAACTGACTCAGTTTCTCTCAGCCAGTGTGGAAATCACAGGAACCAGTTCTTTTTGATGTGGCAATATTGCGCACGTAGTCATTACTTTGAGTTTCTCTCTTTTTTTTCCAGTTTCATTGTAATTTTCTTTTCATAATCATACTTAGTGTGACAGTACAAAGAATAGTACAAAGTACAAAGAATATCATAATAGTGGGGGACTTTAATGCTCACAAAGATGCTAACAAAGACTGCATAAATGTTGCCTCGTCTCAAAATTATGGAGCTAGAACAGTCTCATAATTCACAAATGCACAGGACAAGTTTTACAAATGCACAGACCGATTTGCAAATACACACACCGTTTCACACGTGCACAGGACAAGTTTTACAAATGCACAGACCGATTTGCAAATACACACACAGTTTCACACGTGCACAGAACAATTCACACGTGCGTAGGACAAGATACACAAATGTATTTTTGATGCACACACAAATATAACCTGATTTACACATGTTTTTTTGTCTGTGAGCTGCGCTGGATTTGTGTGTGAGTTTTGAGACTCTCCTGACGTGACAAGATCCACACGTAGGTTTTTTTTAACACGGAAGGATCTGCAACCAATCAGATTAAAGGGGCGGATACACCTGCTGTTTGAGCTGCGTTAGCGCTGGTTTGTCGGGCTGATCAACCAGAGCCGTCAGGAGACTGCACTCCAAGTCCTGCCGATGCAGCAGCTGATGAGAAACAGCGGAGATATATATATATATATGAACTACAGGTGTCTTTCAGGAGAACGAGCCTGTTGACGGGGGTGAATATTGCTGCAGTCTCGTTCTGGCTCTGGCCGTGGGTGGCGCTGGTCCCGGTCAGACCAGCTGACCAGGGACCAGACACGGAGGTCAGAAACAAGCAGCTGTTATCCTCACATTTATGATGTGACATCGCCACCACACAGAGACAAACGTGTGTCAAAACAGCGGTGGCAGATCAACACATTCCCGGTGCAGATAGAGTCATGCATGGGAAGATGCAGCCGTGATGATGCTGGTCGGGGTTTAGTCCACCGATCATCAAACATCTGAGCTGATACAGAGGTTCTTCGGTTATCAGTCACTGATACCGACGTTACTCCAGATATTTCGGTAAATTAATCTCCTGACATGCGCGTGCTGCTCCACCTGGCCGCTGCTCGTCCCCGCCAGGCAGCGCAGCAGCTCTCTGCTGTCTGTCTGGTTCTGAGATGAATCAGCGGGACAGTAATACTTCGTGAAACCAAACGGAGCAAATATATAAAAATCTCCGCTGTTTTTCATCATCAGTTGCTGCATCGGCAGGACTTGGAGTGCAGTCTCCTGACGGCTCTGGTTGATCAGCCCGACAAACCAGCGCTAACGCAGTTCAAACAGCAGGTGTATCCGCCCCTTTAATCTGATTGGTTGCAGATCCTTCCGTGTTAAAAAAAACCTACGTGTGGATCTTGTCACGTCAGGAGAGTCTCAAAACTCACACACAAATCCAGCGCAGCTCACAGACAAAAAAACATGTGTAAATCAGGTTATATTTGTGTGTGCATCAAAAATACATTTGTGTATCTTGTCCTACGCACGTGTGAATTGTTCTGTGCATGTGTGAAACTGTGTGTGTATTTGCAAATCGTTCTGTGCATTTGTAAAACTTGTCCTGTGCACGTGTGAAACGGTGTGTGTATTTGCAAATCGGTCCGTGCATTTGTAAAACTTGTCCTGTGCATTTGTGAATTATGAGACTGTTCTAGCTCCATACAAAATGTGCAGGTCATCTGGATCCGTTTTTTTTATCACATCCCAGAGTCCGAACCAGACATGGAGAAGCTGCGTTCAGCTTCTCTGCCCCACATGTCTGGAACAAACTCCCAGAAAGCCTCAGCCTCAGCTGAATTTCCAGGTTGAAGACACCTGTTTTCAGCTGAATTTGAATAAAGCTCAAAAATAGCATTAAAAAACATAATCATATTTTAACAATTGATTTTATCTTATTTTATCTATTGTTCTTCTTTCTTTCTTTTTTGTTTAGATTTTAAATCATACTTTTTTTAATGTTTTAATGTCTTTGTAAAGCTATTTGAATCACCTTGTTGTTGAATTGTGTTATAGAAATAAACGTGCCTTGCCTTACACAGAATATGAGTGGAAATAGGAACTTCTAGAGAATCCTGTGAGTTAAAATAAACCGTTCAGGTTTTAGCTCCTTCATTGTAGCTCACTGCAATGAAGGAGGCTTACATAAACCTTTCTATGCAGGCTGATTCAGATAGATTTACAGTCCCAATGCATACAATACCTGATAATGCAGCCCTTCTGAGAAAGATGGTAACTGGTCAAAGGAGGTTGGCTCTGAGGTTTAAAGGTATAATCCCTGATTTTGGAGAGCTAGCAAGATTTGAAAGTGGCACCTCCTCTAAGCTCCGCCCCCTCCTCCCCCTCCTGTCAGCGCTCCGTCCAAAGCCACGCCCCCCCAAACTTTGGGGAACGCGCATTTGCAGGAGTCGAGTTTTCCAGGACATTTTGGACATCACATTTTCAACAAAACTACGCCATGTCTCATTCACCTGTAAGCGAGGCCGGTTTTAGGAGGGGGGGCAGGGGTGGCAGTAGCTGCGCCCGGACCGACGGTTCTGCTCCCCGGTCTCACCCACACAGCGGGGACCGAGCCGCTCTGGAAATAACTACATACTGGGGGTCCGTGGCAGAGGGGAGGGGGGGGTTACACTGGGACACTCTGAGCCGAGGAGGACCCGTGGGAAGTGGACACGGGGGCTGGAAGCAGAGTGCGCACATGGGACGGAGGAGGGCGTGGGCGGGACTTAAAATGAAGGCATCTGATTGGTTCTTTCCCCCCTGTCAATTATCTGGTCCTCTGACCAATCCGTTTCATTCGGACCGCAAAAAACAGAATGGTCAGAGTTTTTACAGGATTAAAGCTGTCAGAGAGGTCGGAATTTTTTCTTTCCTTTTTCTGAACACATTATTCACTGGCTACTCTCAGGATGGAAGGACCATTTCACCCAGTATAACAATAAATGTTTTTGAATATGATCACAGACTATACCTTTAATTCAGAACTGCATACCTTAAAGCGACACTACGTAACTTTTCCACCTTAATATCATATTTCCAGAGTCATTGTGATGGTACATCAACTTCCAACAGGTTTAATGACACCTCTGTCATGGTCTGAGGGGGTCAGTATCGCCTTCACTGGCACTATGTAACTTTGAGGAGCATGGTAGGAACCCTGCCACACTAAAAAACTACAAATCGTTACGACTTTGACTGCTTTACGGCATACGTCACTTCCCCCTCCTTCCCGATTCGCAGTCGAGACAAAATGGGCGGGGCGTGGAGCTCAGAGCTCCGCAGAACCTGTTGCTGCGTTGCTGCTGCAGCAGCTCCACACAACAGACGTGGGGAAAAGATCCTAATGGTTTAACTTTTCACCGGTTTCCTGCTCGGAGGCAGAACCACGCAGGCCAAGTATCTGATATAACAGAGTAAAAGAGTGAAAGAGTCGTCGGCTCGCTTTGGATCGCGGCTGTAACGACCAAACACACAGTAATGCCTGATTTATGGTTCTGCGTTAAATCGACGCGCAACGTACGGTGCGTGTCGCCGCGTACCCTACGCCGTAGGCTCTGCGTCGATTTAACGCAGAACCATAAACAGCCTTAAACCACAAACACTCACACAGACCGGGTCGGATCAAGACACGGGTTTTATTCCCCACTTCTCCAGCTAAACCCAGTTGCTGGCCAGCTCTCTGCGGTGCAATTAACCCCAATCTTCAGATAAAACTAGTTTGTTGAGGAAAAAATATTAACTCTTATTTGTAGCTGCAGAGGAAAAAAATAATCTCACGAGGAAAAAAAAATATTGCTCACGCCTCGGAGCCTATATGGCAGTCAAAAAAAAAAGAAAAGAGAAGTAAGAGGGATACAAAACATGTACTGTATGTTGTACTATTATACAAATTTATTGAAACACATGGGTCTTCAGTAGGGATCCAGACCATTAATAATCATTATTTTCTCCATATACCGCTCCCTGGCTTCCTTGTTTAAGGTATCCCGGTAAATTCCAGTTCCTTTCCAGCAGTTTAACATCTTTTTTTTGCGTTCCTTCTGTTCACTTGGTGAAACAGAAAAGCGTCCCGTGTTTCTCTCATCAAAACAAATGCAGCGACGGGACAGGAGTTTTCCGGCAGTACGCGCTGGTGCTCATGGGAAACGTAGTGTTCTTTCTGGTAAAACACTACCGATTTTGTCCACAAGATGCCGCCAAACTCAGAAAAGCTGAAAGTTACGTTGTGCTGCTTTAAAGAAGACCTATTATGGCATTTAATGTCTATTTTAAACAGGCCTTGAATGTCTTAAAAACAAGCTTTTGATTGTTTTTTCTATATAAATTAGAAATTCAGCCTCTGGACCATGTCTTTATTTTTACCGTTTCTAACCCCATTCTCTATGAGGGATTCTGAGTGGGCGGGGAGGCTATGATAGTGAGGCACTGTGCTGATTGGCTGCCTGAATGACATGTAGCAGGGGAGAGCACAAGGCCTCACTCTGGCAGAAGAGCAGCCAGCTGCGTACACTATTAAAGCGTGTCCCATGCGATGCGAGCGAGCATCACCGACAAAATCAATTCCATTGCTTTATTTTCTATTGGTCTGTCCTAACTGGCCATGAGTTTAATGGTTTCAGCGCTTAATGGTTTCAGCGTTTAATGGTTACTCGCAGGCGATGGATTGCCTCCCTCCTACTTCTCCCCCCCCCCCCCCCCCCCCCCAAAAAAAAATCACTGGGTTTGTATGTGTATATTTATGTATGTGTATGCATATGTATGCATATATATATATATGTATATATATTAAATATAGTAATAATGCACATATATATGCCTTTGGTTTCTACCGTCATGGTATCAATCATTAATATGTGTGCAGACAAGGTAAAAAAAACAAAAAAAAAAGACAGAGCCTGAGGTAAAGTGGTTAGCACACACGATACACCGCTACGAAACAATGGAGTTCTTGTTCCGGCGGAGTTAGTTGTGGGCGTGGTTTCACGCATCGGAGGCCAAACCTCTGCTCTTGTCGTGACTCACGACGGGAGCAGAATCTGAACGGCTCGTAGAAGTCACATGACACTGGACGGCTCATCCGGGCGGCTGTACAGACACTGCAGAATTTGGTTGCCTTCCTTCTTCTCTGAGTTGGCAGGCTGAGGGGAGACCACTTTATATATGTTAAAGCAAGAAAAAACGTGTTTTTCATATTAGGCCCCCTTTAAAGCAGGTTGGCTAAATATGAGCATGCTAGCAAGTTAGCCTGACGATAACCACACAAAGCTACAAGTCCTGCATGTTTTGTTTTTTTCCATTACATTTGAACGTGTTCACTGGTATCATTGTTTTTAAGTTATGCTTTGGCTATTTTTGATTCAGAAATGTTGTTGCAGGAGGCTACAGTATACAGGCACACTCTTAAACTGCTCATAGCGAGCTGTTAACATACAAAGAAGTAAGACATAGTGGCTGGTTTCTACTATTGACTGATAACATGAAGCAGTTGGGCACAGAAATAGCACAGCTCAGGTACAGGAATAGTGTAATCAACCACCAAAGAGCATTCTCTTTAGTTTTATGGGCCTGGAGGAAAGTAATCCCTGATAATCAACATATCTCTCTACCCTATTCTACTCCACTCTTCTCTTCTCTGCAACGACACAGAATCAGCTCCATATTTGGACCACCATTGTGCAGTGTTTGAAAGAGCTTGTTTACTGTCAAATACTTATACCAGAACAACGTTTTACAGTTGACAGGAGAAGCTAGGATAGACACGTCTTTTATTTTATTATCTATTTTTACTGGAATGACCACATAGCAATTAGTCGCTGTGTTAAGCACTCACCAGCAGAAAACCAGTTACCTCTCTTCAAATGTGCATGCAAAGAATGCACAAATACAGTGCCCTACTGTGAGATGGTTCATTTCCAGTGATAGGATACCCACTGCCAGGCCAACTGTGTTCCTGGTGGAGGGATGAAGGATGTGGGCTTTGTCAAGATTTCTCAAAGACATTCTTTAAAGGTCCATGTTGATCTGTCAAAGGAAAAGTGTTGTGTATATAGACGTTTAGATGAATCATTACTTTAAAGGAGCTTGAGGCCGGATTGTGGCAAGATTTATGAAAAAAATCCGTATACGTTTTAAGTTTTCTAGTAATAATGTCAGATGAAGCGTTCCAAACCAAAAAGAATGAGCCCTCTCATGTATCTCTCCTTTGCCTTGAACAGGCTGTTGCTGCAAAATGTGCTGCAATTCGGTCCCGAATTTCCCGCACTGTCCTGTGGATGTGACGTCACATGACGCTGCATGCAGGTTCTCCCCGTTCTCCCGTGCCGGCTTCACTGTTGGCTGCAGTACCCCCAACGGCCGTCGTGGTGAAGGGTTGCGCTAGAGAGTCTCATTTCTTAAAAGGAGCCTCAAGCTCCTTTAATAATAGTGTGAACCTATGTGAGACTGTTTCCTAAATAAACAAAGAAATCTAAAGAAATCTTTTGCCAAATGCTGTCATAGTGACAAACATAGAGACCAATGGCCTCCTGAGGGGTATCCATCGAAATGCAACTGTGATTTATACTAATTGCATCCTTCAGTTTGCAGTCATGTCAACACAGAAGCAGCCTTGTAATTATGGTAACGCAGCATTTCCTCTTTAAATAGTCTCCACCATGGAATAGGATATAAATTAGACACAATAAATTACCCTTAAATACAAGTGCTTCTTTCCTACTACGGTATATATGCATGTCACATTTTAAGTGCAAATTCTTGCTAATATTAGCTGGATTTCAGTTGTAATAGGAGCCTTTATTGTTACAATGGTTACTCATGGTGACAAAGCTACTGGGAATTGTTTTCCACCTCAACAGCTGTTAACCGACATTCAGACCACCTTTTAACCAATTATTTCGGATTTGCAGCTCAGCATTTTACTCATAGCTATGATTAAGGCTAATTATTGCTCATGCAAAGACTTCAGGAAGCTTTGCACGCCACCCGTATAGGCCATAAGCCAAAAGACATACTCATCGGTTCCTCACGAATAGGGACATGCACACGACTACAGGCTCTTTCACCAAGAGCTTGTAGTTGTTCATTTCATCAGCTTATCTGCTTAAATGAGTCATTATGTGGTTCAGCAGATTGGCTTCAAAAGAATGGGGTAGGGCTCTTTTGGACATGGGCTACTGAATCAAGCCTCAAGTTCAAGTTATCATAATTTGATGGCTAGCTGAACAACCATAGAGATTCTTATACCTTTGGTTTTTTTTGTAGGTAAGTGCATCATGCTGCTCCTACTGGATGCATACATGCTTTTGGACACCAAAGTGTGGCTCTTACTTAAAGCACTACAATAAGAAATGATGCATTATCTTATACGATTTAGAATTTCTCCATGAAGACATCTGTGTTTTCAGCAATGCATTTATTCATGTTAATGTAGCGTTTCACTTGTATTTGTTGGAATTATCATCAGATGAGATTCAAAAGGTCTTAATAAAACTTTTATATGAATCTCAGGCTCTGTGCTAATTTTTTAATCAATTACATCATAAGTCAAGATCTTGCTTCTCTGTTGGACTTGAGTTCCCCCCTTCTCTTCGCTATGCTGTTGAGCTTTTCCATCTAAATGCCTGTTTATGCTTATAGTTTATAACAGACTATATATACCCGCAGAAGGCATAATTTCTCTAGGAGAAGAGTAGGATAAACATACAGAAGGGGGGAACATGTCAGGAAAATAAAAGACCACGAGTCACAGAGAAAACATTCCACACCCAATTACTAATGCAGGATCTTTGTATGAGATGTGTCATCTCCAAAGTATTTTCTGGCAGATTCCCATGATCCATTTTAATTAATAACCAGTTAAATAAGACCTTTGCTTTTCACTTGACCTTTTTTGAGACCAATATTTATCCTTAAGATGAAAGGAGATGACCCAACAATAAGTTTTGGAGAATACTTGCAAACATCCAAGATCTTTTATTCTTACCAGCGACTAATGAGAGCTCTAAATTTTTTATCAGCTGTTGGATGTTGTTTCACTCAATGTGGTTACTGGCACATCTAAATCAAGTTATTGGCAACAATCTAGCTACGGATTAAACTGGAGGTTCAGAGAAATCCAAGTATACATGCGCGAGAAGACAATCGATTATTGAGTAAGGTGCGATCGACTCTGCTTTGCTAAATGGCGCCACACGCACTTTTGAAATTCTCTTTTTATTTAGAACAGCAGTATTCCATTTTACACGTTTTTACATTCAGTCCTAAACCCAATTCAGATTATTGCTCATCCCAATTCAATACTTTTAGCCTTTCATAATAAACTAAGAAGGGGAGCCATATTTTGCGAAACTTCACCAGGGAGCCTCTCAGTGTGAATTTGATCTTTTCTAATTTTATGTATAACAGAACATCCTTATTCCATCTGCTATGTGTGTGGGGGGGACTGGTGCTTCCATTTAAGAAGAATTAGCCGCTAAGAATTAGCCGCCTGGCAAGTAGAGTCGTAAATGAAATAAAATCATGCATACTATTACTAAAAGTCTGGTCTCACGCCGAATATAGCCATGAGTGGGTTCGGGTCAATAGAAAGACCGTAAATCTCACTGAAGGACTTAAAGATTTCCCTCCAAAATTTTTCCAGAGCTGGACGCCACACGCACTTTTGCGTTGGCGTTCTTCCAGTTAGTTCTTTGTTGTTCGTCTTCTTCTTGTACTACTGTGTAGATATTCTGGCTTTCGCGGTATCATCACTTCCAGAAGGGGGAGTCCCGGGGCAGTCAGTAGCTCGGCTAAGCGTGGGTTGCGTATACATGCCGGAATAACTCAAATTAGGACCACATTATCTGACGCTAACAGCTTGACACTCTGTCCTGATTGTTCACACCCGTGTGTTGTCAGTCTCTCAGGCGCACCTGACCAGTCTACCAGATAGCTCACTTGGTTGAGCAGGTGCATAACCTGCAGAAACCCCTGTCTGATTTCTGATTTCAGCTGGCACAGGTTTGAATCCAGGTTGGCCTGATTCAATATGTAGCCCGTCTAGTTCCTACTCTGCTTGTCCTTTGTTTGGCTATTCTGCGTGTCAAATGTTTATGTGGTACTCTGTCTTGTGATAAATGTACTCTTATGTGATTTGGAGATCAAGCATAGCTCTGTACTATTGAAAACAACCCCAAAGCTTGTAAGGTCCTGTTGCTATCAGTAAAGTATAATCAGTAAAGAGTCTGTTTTATCAGTGGAATTAGTAATTTATCAGTTGCTAAGTGACTGTGTTCCTTGTGTGACAGCAGATTAAAGAGTCACAACAAAGAAGTGTAAAGACAAATGGAAGCTGGGAGGAGGAAGAATAAACAGAAAGTGACTTTAAAGTATCCAAAGAAGTGTCAGAGGAGATATTAACATGTCTGCTTTAGTTCAGTGTGCAGCTGAGACTCAAACATTACTTCACTGCGGCTGTGCTGAGTAAAAATATAGTCTATTAAATTAGGTTTAACAAAGGGGTGCAGTGGGGACTGTAAGTTATGTTTAATATATCCAAACAAACTGGAATTTCTAGCTATCTTTTGCCAGAAAATTGAAGAATGCAGTGCAATAATTGTTGAAGGGGTGACAATGTTGCTTTAAATCATTTGGAGTGGACGCAGCTTCAAGGCAGCGTGTTGTATGACTGGGAATCGGTCCAGTAGCTCATCTCTGTAGGAATCCTGAGGGAGTTCTCTATAGGTTTTATTACTGAAAGGTGACTAACCGCTGTATAAGAACTGGTGCTCCCCACCAACATTTGTCTTCTGTTATCAGCATAACTTAAATAATTTTTTCTTGCTACAATATATTTGGTCTTTTATGAGCTTGAAGAGATTTTATAACCTGTATTCAAACAACACAAGGGACATTTTGTAATTTTTAGCTCAAATGCTACCCCTATAGGTTGAAAAAAACAACAGCATTAATCTACAGGTACAAGAGAGAGAACAGTTTCAGATGTGGTCAAATCAACCTTAAAAAGAAAAGGAAAAAAAGCTGATGAACCAAACATGACCAGAAGGCCTGGGCCGTATCTAAAGTGGATGACCACACTATCCTTTCCTTGGTGAAGATTTCACAACATCAACAGGAGTCTAAAATACTCGTGGTCATTGGTAAACTCTACAGTCATGAAAAAAATACTACAAGCAGAAAACCAAAGATAACATTCATGGAAAAAAACATAAATAAATAATATCCCATATTCTGGAATCAGAAATTAAATCAAGTTATACTTGTATCAGGATGACAGGTAGAAAAAAAGTACGGAGAAAATAAGGAACAGCTCATGATCCAAAACATACCGTACATATTACATAATGTGTTAAACATGGTGGGGGTGGTGTTATGATATGGGCATGGCAGCCAACGGAAAAGGTAAAATTTAATTCAGTTCAATAATACTTCACTAATCCTCAAAAGGACATTATATGTTGCAATAACGGTCACTATTTAAGTCTCTTCAAAAAGTAATTGTAGATATTATGGGGAGGAAGAATCCCCTGTAGTGATCTGTGTTGCAGTGGAACTCACCAAGCCTCTGAGTGAAGACACTCCTCTGTTGAACTAAGGTCTTGTGAAGAGGATGCTCAAAGTTGTCCATTAAGTTTTTCTCTCTATGAAGCATTATCATGTCCATAAGCTCCATAACAGTCCCCAGAAGAGAGCCAGACTTCTTTGTAAGTTTGTTCTGCTTTATTATTTTTTTTCCACTGATATTTCTAGGTGTAGGGATGGTGGCAGACGTATCTAGATGAATAACGAGGTGTTGATGGCTGTACTCTCAGCTCACGCTCAGTCAAATGCTACAAAACTGATAGTCCGTTGCCATACAGATAATGAGCCTCAACATACTGTGAAAGAAAAGCAAGACTTTTTGCAGTCAGAGAAATGTAATATTTTTTACAGGACAAGTCAGTCGCCTGAGCTCAACCCCATAGCGCAGGATTTTCAAGTGAAATTGTAAAAATGTTTTCATTTCCCAAATATTTCTGGTCTTTTCTCTTAATGTCAGGGCGGTATTTATCCTCATTATGGAAATAAAGAATATACAGGTGTATTTTTTAGTATGTTTTTTATGTGCACTATCACAAATGACAAAAGCAGTTCACACACAAGTATTGATGAAAAAGTTAAATAGCACAGAAAACTCACAGAGACTGTAGTGTTTAAAGACACAAAGAAATTGTACCAAATGTTATGAATTCAATTCCTCCTAACAAATAATCAATTTCAGTTGTTGCCATAACACCACTACTACTTTTCTTAATGTAATAAAATTAAAAAAAAACAGAAACTTGTGGCTGTCTGGTCTCTTTTCTCTCATGACCAAAACTTTGGTGTTGTGACAGCTTCTGGGAATACTTGAGGGATGAAGTCCATACAAATGTTGCCGTGGTAGTTTTCTATTTTTTTAACATGTATTAGCTGTAAATGTACCACAGCATCATGTGAGATGTAAGAACATAATCTCAACAAAACTAGTATAAGTCATAAGTGCAGCTTGGTAAAGCAGACGCATTAGCCCAGAGGGTAAATATTTGCTTTCCCTGCAGGGAGTGCACGGTCAGGTCACCAGGACAGCAATGGAAATTTCCTTTGCCAAGAAAACATCAGCTCAGTGTGTTCAACACCCAGAATAAAAACAGACATATGTCAGTCTATAAACCATGAAACTTACTGAATTCTTAAATGTCTATTTACTCTATATGAAATGTGGTTTCACATTATCAAAAGTTAGAACATTTCTTATCCCAAAATCAAGAAAATGTATGATTTCTTCACTTATTTCTGTGTGCAAAATATTATATATTTATTTAAATTGTATATTATTTCCCTATCAGCTCCAAGCACAACACACTTCATATTTACACGTCACACATTCATGATGACATAAAAAATGCACTTTATTTTCCTCTACTGTCAGTGTATTATAATTGTGAATTTAACATTCACAAGAAAATTATTATATTGGCTGCACATTGTCTTTTTGATATTATTTTTGAGGGAGTGCCACAGAAAGAGCCACTTAAATAGTGTAACAGTTTCCTAAAATCAATTACTTTGGCTTGGAGAAGTTGAGGCGGATTCTGTCACTCTTTAACAGCGAAGAAATACAATGTATGATTTGTACTTAAATGTTGGAATATTAAATCATATTAATTGTTAGAATTAGGGTGAAGCAACATTTTTCCTTTTGCTGCTGCTGCTCCAGGGATGGAAATATCATGACTGGTGGAGCTAAGAGAACAGACACCTGATGCAATAAAAGCTGGTATGTTCTCCTGAAATGGAAAAAAAAAGAAGCAGCAAAATTTCCATTTCCACTGAAATTGTGTACATTGGAATGTTGAGTATTAAATTTACTCTTGCTGGCATGACATTTTTTTTTCTGTGATTCAAAAAGGTTATATTGCAGAATTGCAATATAACACCTTTTTTCACATCTACAGGTAGTATAACATGCACTTGCTTTTCTCTTGAAATTGGCATCGTCCGCATGTTTTCAGACGAGACAGACTTAGGCCTGATTTGCCAACATGTTGGCGTAACACCGCAGTGAGGTAAAGCTGGGTTTTTGTCCTGTCTCCATGTCTTGTCTTATCATTTCCTGTTTTATTTTGAAAGACTTAACTCTCCTCTCATTTCAGGTCACTTGCCCTTGCTCATGTGTCTTGGTCTGATTATCACCACCTGTTCCTCATTACCCTGTGTTTAATAGTCTGCATCTTCCTGTTGTCCGGTGCCAGTGTGTCTCGCTAATTTACATCCACTCCGGCCATTGTCACAACTACAGTCATCGGTTTGGATTCTTGTTTATCCTCCGAGGGAGATATGTTGTAGAGTTTCATAAGACACTTCTTCCCATTTGGAGTGTGTAAGAAGCGAGTTTTCATAGCTTGTTTTGGTTCTCTCTTCTTGGAGTGTTTATTTATTGGGAATTTCACTATAAATAAAGATTTTTTTTTGTTACTCCAAACTCTGCATCTGTAACATGAGTCCAAGCCCGGTCATGGCAGTTGGTGGTAAACCAGGAGATGGTTGGCAGATGGGAGTTGGCACTTGATCATCTTGTGTGAACAATTCAAAGATTCTTCAAAGATGTTCACTGATGCGTTACTGAGCCATTGCCAATGAGTCACAGATATCAAACCAGACAAATATCTGGAGCCATCAAGGGGATCTCTATTGAAGCCACAGCCAATAATAGAGCAAGGAACCGGGTGAGGGCAATGTGAAAAAGAGATTTCTGCAAAGAGGAGACAAGCATAAAACGAGCTGTGCCACGCCACAATACATAAATTACAACATTTTCGGAACTTTAACCCCTTTGTACAATCTCAGTTGCACACATGTGCTGATGTATCGGGCACAACAAGAGGAATAACTGCCAACCAAACCTCATCGGGACTTTTAGAGAGTCATCTTAAAGTTTCAAATGAATGCTAGTCCCCGAAGTCTGATAAAACCAATCCTTAGAGGTGGCTCCATGTGTAAGGAGCTTGATTTGTGAGAATATGTTTCATACATCAATGTCTTCAAACTAAGAATAACGACAGCCAGTGCTTGCAGAAATAGAAACTGATCTGCTAAAATTAAAAAAGATTTCCAGACACTAATCACCAGCGTGACTTTGTAACATCACACGACTTCATGGAAATGCAGTCATTTCACAGTTAAATGTTTGACATTTTAAAATACCACTCAACGTTTGCACCAAATCTGTAATGGAAATGTGGCTACTGAAAAGGAAACGTGCCAAAGTTGTCTGTAAGAAGAGAAACCACTAAAAACTATTTATGTTTGACTAGTTCTTCCTTTTTAATCATCTTTGTCCAAACTTCAGCTCCCAATCCAAAAGACTCTTGTTTATTTTTTCAGTCCTTTTATGCAAATACTTAAATCCCTTTTTGTGAATATATGTGGGTGCAACGCCACAAAGGCCTTTGAGAGAGTCAGGATATATGGTATATTATTTCAACAATTGCAATTAATCACGTGGAAACTAATCCACTGCGACCAACCTTTCCTTGTGTTTAGCATTGGTACTTTTATACACCGCTGCAATAAGAGTTGATGAAACCCAAATGACAGCCTGCTGGAAAGAGTAAAGAGAACATCTTGGCAGTTTGTTCCAAGCAGATTTGGTGGTCTGGCAAGGAAATCTTACCCCCTCTGCTCCATTAGAGTGAATGCAGGATCCTGGGGTTTTTTTGTTTCATGTTGAAACCTATAAGTCTTTAGGGAGCTACAAACCTAAACAGAGCTGATAGCAGCAATGGACATCATTGTTACTTTCTTTTAATCACATAATTATGATACTTGATTTACTTGATGCACTTTCACTCTACTGGAAGGCAAATGACACAATTTGAAAGCCTGTAAAGCCATCATTTTTGTTGTAGTAATTAAGCTTCCTGAAGAATTATAGCTAAAGATTAGTATAATCAGTCAATTAACTGCAATTATTTTTTAATTCACTTCCACACCATACAAAATAATATTTGTTTTTTTTGCACCGATTTTTACCACCACAAAATAAAAAGTCATGCTGGTTGCCACAACACCATCTGTTACATCTGTACTGAACACATTTTAAATCATGTATTTTTATGTCTGTCAGCAAAAAATAGCTTACATTTTCATAAAATAAAACAAATGTATTTACTGTTTATCCCACTTGACTGAAATTACATCATTTGTAGCAGATTGTATGTCATGTAATGCCATGGATAAAGCAACCCACAAGTTACTAAGAGCGTAGCACAAACCTTCCCACACTAGTGAACACAATACAAATTATTTGCAAATGTAACAAAATCTCTCTTTTATAACAGAAAAAGGACAATATTTGCAGATTGAGTAAGCCTCCTTACTGAAAATAAAGCATCTTTGGAAGATCTCTACTTCTCTTTTTTCCCAAGTGAACACAAGTTCTAACATATCTGAAACATCTTATAATCAAGTAAATATCAGCTTTATATGAATTTCAGCATCATGGAAGTCACTTTTAATCTGATAACAACTTTGATGGGTGGCTGGGTGGACGTGGGCAGGCGAGGAAATGTACAGCAGCAGAGGAACATGGCCTGGATCACCTTCGGTACATTTAGGACGTTTAATCAGCAACATTCAGGATTTTTTCTTCTACGGCCAGGCCTGAGCGATGTTATGTACTGCAAAAACTAATTTCTACGCAGGAAAATAACTTGTTTGAAGAAAATTGAAGACTGTTTTAGACTATGTTGCTGTTTTTAAGAATGCTAGTCAAGAAAATGTTTCCAAACCCATCGACAAAGATATTTTAGCTTGAAACAAAGATGACAATTTAAGGAATATTGTGCTTATCGTTAGAGGGACTTTCTCTTGCAGTGTAATGGCCATTACTCTTGAAGCTAGACAGCAGGGGCCTTATGTACTAAGAGTGCGGCGCACAAAAAACGTGCGTACGCCACTTTCAACGCTCACGGTCGGATGTACAAAGAATGACGTGAACGTAGAAAGCTGCGGTCCTTCACTCACACATTAAGGCTTTTGTACGCACTTTTCTGAGGTTTTGTCCGTTGGCGACACTCACTGGTGATGCAGTGAAGTGCAGAATATGAGGAAACGTAACGTCAACAATAAGTTCACGACCACGTGAAGGACATGACAGTCCCAACATCACCAGATAAATTACACAAGAGTGGAGCTGCAACAATCTCACAATCAACCACATGATCTGAACAAACAACTAGGAGGAGCTAAACGATGGAACCCGCAAATCCTGATGGAGCTTTGGCTCCGTTAGAGGAACCTGCTGATGCAGGATCAGGAGCGAGTCCTCAGGCACCAAACGCATCTGCTGGTCCAGGACTAAGACTGGACCATCAGCTGGTTTAGTCTGGACCTGCTGGTCCAGGACTAAGACTGGACCATCAGCTGGTTCAGGTACCAAGAGGATCTTCTGGATCTCTGTCCTGAACTGGACCAGCTGCTCCGGTTCAGACCAACATGATGCTTCAGCTGGAGCTGCAGGTCGGACATCTGTCTGTCGTCATGACGACCGTATGGGAGGACTACTGATAAAAGCCAGATCCTAAACATCCCATAACTGTGTCTGGACAGAAATACATTAAAATTAATTTTGAAGCAAAAACCGGTGTTGTGCCAAAAAGTGATTGTCTGCCAGAATCTGATTTCTTCTGATTTGTGGCCGCGGGAGCGCGCACAGCAGCCCGTTGAGCGAGAGCGCTAAACCATCAGATTTCAGATTATGAAGCTCAAGAATGAGATCAAGTCATATTTAGGCAGAAACAACCTTTCATTATTTGGCCTTCAATCACTTTTTGGCACGACACCTGTCTCTCCTCCTGCGGATGCAACACTCCGAGTTACAGCAACTTTGCTCTTTATTTCTCACGTTTGCACCTCGATAATCCCGTCGGCACAAATTGTCTTAATTTCTGCAGCGGAGGAATCAGATCGTAATGCTTCATGTTTTAAATATAAATGTATTTTGTTCACATTGTTATACTTATGAGAGAGGTGATCGCGGACATCCATAATGTGTAAGACTCAATAAACGTGTACATTGGTCTTAATCCGTTATTATATAATATGCATGACAATAAAGCAGAACGAGGAGCCGTTTTTCATCCACCAAAAATTCTGGTGACGGTTCTTAAAATACAAACAAGAAAAGCAGAGTGTAATGATGCACTAACGCTGCCCATAAACATTCACAAACCCGTACGATCATAATAAAACCACAACTCTTCACCGAACGCAACGCAAAGCAAAGAACACCATAATGTACGTGTCAAACTGAATCCCAGAAGGGCCGGTGTCCTGCATGTTTTAGATGTTTCCCTGCTTTAACACACCTGATTCTAATTAATCATCATCACCAACTTGTCATCAAAGTCTGGATAGTTCTGTTGATGACACAGTCACTTGTATCATGGTGCAATGCAGGGAAACATCTAAAACCTGCAGGGACACCGGCCCTCGAGGACTGGAGTCCGACACCCCTAAATGCCCCAAAATGAATTATTTATTCCAGCTCAGAGCATTTTCTTGTTGGGATGAGCGGTTTTTAATGGATAATTATCTTCATATCATATTCAAACATATATTTGAGGGAGGAGACGGGGCGGAGTGTTGTGCTCCCGCATGTGCGCTCAAATCCACGCTGATTGGGATGTACAGAGAAACCTGCGTGGATTTGGGCGTACGCACAGCTTTGTACATATGAATTTTTGCGGTCTTGTTAATTCCACGTACGGATTCACGTTGAAATCCACGCACTCTTAGTACATGAGGCCCCAGTTCTCCAGATTTTGCGGTCTCCAGCTCCTTGTACCATTGAAGCATCAAGCACTTGCTTGGGGCTATGCCACGGTTTTTAGGGTAGTCTTTGACTCAATCTTAAATTGCTTCTTGAGCCTTCCCAAACTCCTGTTTCCAAACTTCTGTTCACCACATCTCCAAAGAAAAGACCTTCAGGTCGTTCATGTGGACGAGGTGCCCAGTCCATCGCAGCTGGTGGATCATCACTGTTTCACGTTTCTGTATTTGGTGCTTGATCATTGCATTTTAATTTACGTATCTTTCTTGGACAGCCCTGTCAGCGATGTTGGAGCCTCTGTTAGATATGTTGTCCAGCACTCTACTCCATATCAGCAAGATAGTCAACACAATGGAACAGGAGACACACTATAACCCTCGTCAGCTGTGTGACTGAAGCTTGAAAAACACATATTTAAGGGGGTAAAAGTTTGGCCAAAGGGCTATTTTCAACCATAATGGAAAACCTGACTTGTTTGGGGGAATTAAATGGGACCTATTATGGCATCTAATACCTATTTTAAACAGGCCTTGAATGTCTTAAAAACTAGCTTTTGACTGTTTTTGCTAAATAAATTAGAAATTAAGCCTCTGAGCCATGTCTTTATCTTCCCATTCTCTAACCTCATTCTCTATGTGGGATTCTGAGTGGGCGGGGCTATGATAATGAGGCTCTGTGCTGATTGGCTGCCTGAATGACGTGATACACCGCTACGAAAAAATGGCGGAAGCTCCCGCCGGCAGAGTTACTAACTCGCATCGCATCCTAACTGCATGCGATGTGAGCGAGCGTCAGTGACAAAATCATTTCCATCCATCCATTTGCTTTATTTTCTATTGGACTGTCCTAACTGGCCGCGAGCGACGCAGCGCAATGTTTTGAGCTGAACATTTGTCGGACGCCCTGCTTCTATTTTCTTCCTGCCGCTCGCGTTGAAAGCCGGTTGAAAGCGCTGTAGGAAACAGTCACGGATGGGGAACGGCTGATCCAGTTAGTTGAAATGAGAAGTTATCTCTATGATACCTCCTCATTTCACTACAAAAACCTCAATAAAGGGGAAACTGGCTGGAGGGATATGGACAGAGAGCGTCCGATGTCACGCAGTGCGATGCGATAGTCGGACGCTTGCATGCAGTTACACGCTTTTATAGTTGTGGGCGTGGTTTGCATTTTGGTTACGTAACGACGGGAGCAGAATCTGAACAGCTTGTAGAAGCCACATCAGACTGGATGGCTCATCCGGGCGGCTGTACAGACACTGCAGAATTTGGTTGCTTTCCTCCTTCTCTGAGTTGGCAGGCTGAGGGGAGACCACTTTATATATGTTAAAGCAAGAGAAAACATGTTTTTCATAATAGGTCCCCTTTAAAGACAGATTGTAAATGTCATATTGCATTGTGTAAAAGGTTGTAATAATTAGCGTGAGGTCACCAGCCCTGGTGCTGGAGGGCATGTTTTAGATGTTTCCCTGCTTCAACACATCTGATTCTAATTAACGGTCGTCATCGGCATGTCATCAAAGTCTACACAACTCTGTTAATGACAGTCATTTGTATCAGGGTGTGGGGAAGCAGGGAAACATCTAAAACAAGCAGGATAGGTACTCTCCAGGACCAGGGTTGGGGACATTTAGGGAAAATAAATCTATTTCAATTTCAGCTTTCTTATTGCCAGTGATTAAGAGACATGATACCCAGGCAAAGTATGGTGCGTTAATAAAGTAAAGGTATTAGCATTAGGATTAATATTAGTATGGAAATCCAATTAAAAACTGTCAGGTTTGTACACAATCCTCTGGATTTTATATGCCGTAAGTTATTGGTGGAAAAACACTGTAATATATGTTGTTTTACATCAGAGGCTGTGCTCTATTTTTAAGGACTGCAAATATAGTTTAAAGTACATTAAACTTGAAAACTCTATTTGGGGAATTGGGCTGTTGTCTGGGTAATAAAGGAGCTCAGCAGAAGCCAAAAGTATCCAATTTACACTCTACAAATCCGTCATCACTGCTGTAAAAACAAGAAGGGACCGACTTAGTTTAAAAAAAACAAAACAAAAAAACAACTTCATATAATTTGAAGCTGGTTGTGTAGGTAGTTATTGCAGCAGAATCACAGAGCAAATAAACAATCGTTCATTCATCAAGCCAAACTCAACATTTTTTAGTTAATTTCATCAGCGAGACACAATGTAAAGGAAAGAAGTGCTGTTACAGGGCTTTGGTCTCATCCTTTTTCCATCTAAATAATAACCCATCCTTCATTCAAGCTACATCACTCTCTTCAATGTAACCGTCTCCTCCGACACTTTTTCCTCTCATCCCTTGTCTCCATTTGTACATCTCAAATTGCACTGGAAACCAATCAGTTTTCTTTCTCCCCCTTTGTCTTCACGTGTCCTTTTGTGCCAAACCATTGGTATCCTAGCAGCTGCGGTCGGACTGCAACCTTGATTTTGGTCTTTATATACTGGGTAGTTTGGTTGTGGGTTACGCATGTAAACACTGCCATGTAAAAATGTGAAAATGCAGTAAAAAATGCAGTACTTCCAACATGTGGGACTTGTTGCTTGTGTGTTTTTGTATCTCAATAGTCGCTGCCATCTTAGGCAGTGTTAAGAGTGTGAATGGGTGTATGAGTATCAGTGTAGTTGGATATGAATGTCTATCTTCATACTTTACAACCCTAGAATTAACATTAAAATAATATTAGATTACTTGCATTACCTGCATTACTTTATTTGTATATACATTTTTAGGGCCCGAGCACTTACATTGCGAAGGCCCTATTGTATCTGTAGGAATTTTCCTTTTTTTTTTTTTTTATTTGGGTTTGTTTTTTTCATAAATTGCATATGATTAAGAAAACCAGATGAATATAAAGTGTAATTATGGAATATTGGAGAAGGGGGTAGGATTAAAGTTTTACTTTTTCCTACCCCTTTTCACACATGTTAAACAGGATTTATGCATTATTATATACATTATATATGTATTATATATACAGTATAGGCATGTATATATACAGTAGATAAGTGTGTGCACATTGGGTATAGATTTATTTGATATTTTGATATTTTGTGTATATTGATATAAACAGATTCATTTATTTATATAGATTTATTTACACGGTTGTGTGCGTGCGTGCGTGCGTGCATGCGTGTGTGTATGTATGTGTGTGTGGATAGATAGATAGATAGATAGATAGATAGATAGATAGATAGATAGATAGATAGATAGATAGATAGATTTGCACGAGTGTTAACATTAATTATGCTCTCTACAATGGTTTTGACATGTTTGGAATGAATCAGTAAATGAAATTAAGCAAATTAAGGTTCTTTCCACCAATTAGACTTTACAACTAGCCACACAGTCAGTACTTTTTTTCTTCCTGATGGAGAAATAGCACCAAGCCAATATCATAATGATGAATAATTACAGAATGGAAGTGCTGGGTGATCCTGTTATCATTAACAGCATGTCTGTCTTGTCAGATTATCCATAAAACCCACGCCTGAAATCCACTGTTTGTTTCCTCCCTTTTTCAAACAAACAGCTCATGTTTTGCATGCAGCTATGCATCATTTCTTACATGTGTTTTGCAGACAGAACATGGTTTTCGAGACCAGTTGGATGACTGAGTCACTTTAATATCAGGTTGTGTCATGCCCTTCATTGGCAATCAATCATGCAATGAGGACGGCTAAATTACTTCAAGACTCAGTTACTTAAAGATAAGTCTTGAAGCAAGTCATGTAATGTGAACAGCCTTGCAATCTGCCAAGTCTGAAAATCCCAGTTTACACTGAGCAACTGGCAATAAGCTGTAAAAAGTGTAAAAGGTCAGAGACGGGTCAAACTCGGATCTCTGGTTTGACAGCTATGTGCGTAAATCCATCACCACTAAATTACCACCAACATAAAGAATTTCCGGGGCTGGAAAAAATAAACAGTCCTTTTGTGACGGTTTCTGAAAATGCTGTGAGACTGTGAGATTAATTTCTACATATATGAATAAAAGACAGGTCTGTCCAAGATCACAAATCAATAAAATTCAAATGGATGGATCAATACATTTCACGAATAGCTGTGAGGTTGTTTTGGTATAAATTAAATAACTACGGTATGTCACTTGTGCTCCATGAAACATTCAATATTCACATTGTATAATAAGGTTACTCTTTATTTTGATGATGGACGTTGCTTCTGTTAACAGAAATGTCCTCAGTTCATATGACACAGGAGAGGCTTAATTAAATGATTAAATGATGACAGGAATCGGTGTAGAAAAGAATTTATGTGAACATCTACAGGACTGAGATGTAGCTTTAAGTATTTTTTTCATATTTAATTTTTTCCAGTTGTACTATAATTCAAAAAACTGAATTAATGAATGCTCAGAAATGTGAATAGAGCTAGTTGTTGTACCACTCAGAAATCATCAGGTCTGACAATATATTCAAAAGTAAAATCCAGCTTTTTCTGACCTTGTGGGCATTAGTCGAAGTCTGCAAACTTTTATTTTGTTCTGCATAAAATTGCTGTATTTATTTTTATTAGTGTGAAACCTTTGCGGCAACATGAAAGACCAATCGTTGGCCTGTACAGGAGTTTTGTAATGACCTGTTATATTTATCTCTTTTTCTATTGATTAGAGGGAATTTTTACTGGGATTTTATGAGATTTGTTGAAAATAACAGTTACTTAAAGAGTTTATTTGTGTAAACACATTAGCTGCATAAAATGTGAATATTTCATTTCTACACCAAATGCAAAAAGCTGAAATAAACAAACTTTCTTTGAATCCCTTGTACTGTTTTTCTCTACAAACATCTCTCTGAATGCCCATACAACATTTTACCTTCACTCCTACCTCTTCTTCTCAGATTTACAAATGTATTGTTCTCACACTTGAGGCTGTTCCCTCTCATCTGTCATTCCTCCACAAAACACCCCCTCTTTTTATTCTTCCCCATGTCACAATTTCACTCCTGGGTCATGGCTTATCTTCTGTCAAGGAATTGAGTAATTATACATGTGTGTGTCATTAAGTGCAACCCTGGATAGAAAACACCTGCTGTTCTTACACACGTCCATGACAGCGGGGTACACACACAAGGACCTTTTTTTTTTTCTTAACATCTGAAGAGATTTTTTTCTCTGTAGAGACCGCTCAAATGGATATCAAAAAAAATCAGGCATTAATTGCACTGTCTGTGGTTTGCACAGCACACCAAACAAAACGATTCTGTCCCGCAGCCAGACAAGAATCTCGTCCTCTGAAGAAACATAGCAACAGCCATAACAACAGACATGGAGGTTAAGTCACTTTCATCATGGAGACTGTAATTAGGTTTTTGTGGTTCCCAGTTGCCTCTGCCCTGACATCCACTGTAGCTCTATAAACTAGTTTAATCATTATTGATGTATGACATTGTACCATAATGCAATGAGCAGTTGGTGTAAGAGACAACCAGGACAGGACACCAACGTTACTTTGGCTCGATTTTACTAATAGCAGGGACGGGAGACCACAAGGCCGAGGTGGTTCTTTCAAAAACTTAAGCAAATATTCCCTCAATTAAAATTGAATCAGATATTTTACACGTAAACGTTAAGTCCTTTGGGCTGCTTTAACCTCCCACAAAGTCATTAAACCTTTTTCCAAGATATCATTAAAAATGCATCTTAATTTTCCTTTCAGAATTTACCTCTTGGCATCTCCAAATGTTTTGATTTGCATATGTTACTGTGGAAATACACATTTTTCTCTTTTGATGCCCTAATTTAAGAGTAAATAAACTACATTAAGACATTTTTGTCAAATTAAAGACACAATGGGGTTAAAGTCACATCAAGAAGGTCATAGATGTGATTGCATGTGTAGTTAGGGGCACAACAATTACATTTTCAGCACTGTGCCCGAGGAGCACAAGCTCTAGAATCAGCTGCACTGCTGTCCAGTTATGACAGCTGGTGCATGCTGGACAAGACAAATCACTTGCATCGCTTCAAGGAGGTGTGGTCCCTGCTTTTGCAAAGCCTCCCAGGAGGGCTGAAAATGTGCAGAATGTCAAAAAGTTGAGTTTGACCCAATGTAATATTAATGAACGTGACCAACGCTAGGGCATAATCCAGTTTAAATACGCATTGTTCATGGTCATTACACTGTAGGAAGGCTCTCCTTATGTCTGTTGTATTAGTGGTACTAAGGGAATGGGCCGTGCAAGAACTTTCTTCAACATTAGGGACCAATTTCAACATGGCATATCAAGCTGGCAGGAACAGACATAGGAATGGTGAAGAGAATCTGGTCAACTTTGAAAATAAAATAAAGCATAATGAGCAAATTCTGACTTGTATAATGACTTTCTGTTATAACCAGTGGAGGAAGGCCATAGGTAAACGAGTCAGAGGGTCAAAAAACACCCACATAGCTTCCTTTAAGGTTATTCTTTCTCGACAGACAAACTCTTTCCATGTTATCTTGTGATTTCAATTATCTCAAAACCTTTGGGTAAACTTATAATCTTCTGAATCTAGCCAACTCTACAGCACTGGAAAGTTTTCCTCTTCTGAAACATTCCCAGGGACGTGAGGACCGTAAGGAATTGCAGTTGATATACTTTAAATCATTATAGTTCATATGTAAGCATAGTATAGCATTGTTTATGCAGTTGTAGGGAGGGGTTGTAAATTCCTTTCCTGTTGTTAATGTAACACGAGCCAATACATGTGAGGGGATGCTGAAGATCCATGCCTTTCCTGGAGGACTTTGCTATCTAGCCAATGGCGGTGAAGCACAGAAGTACATCTGCTGATGAAGACGACCAATCTAGAGAGCAACAATTCCCAGGTGAAAGCAATAAAGTGTAAAGATCTTTGTGTTTCTGGGCTCTTGGGGGGTTGATCCTCCCATAGACCACTTCCGTGTAACTTTGCTTGTGATCCTGAAGTAAAGATGATTGAGTTGCAGCAGCTGCATCCTGGTCATCATTTTGACTCCATTCAGAAGAGGACCCTGCGCATGAAGTATAACCGCAGGCAGCGCAGCTGGGCCACGGTGTTTCCGCTCTCAGGGTGCTTCAGGGGCCAGACCCTTCCCCCCTCGCTTTATCAGTGTTTAAGAACTAGACCACAGTTTTTGGCTCTAGACTGTCATGTTCCACTGAAACAGGAGGCAGAAGGAACGGAGCCCTTTCCTCAGCTGAGGAAAAAAGGTGTGGAAATCTGTTTGTTCATTTTATAAACCATGCAAACAGTTTGACAATCCACACCCTTGAATTCAGATTGGGGAGCATAAGAAAAAGGATGAGTCCTGACTTGTTTTCCCTCAAATAGCCTCTGGGCAAATATGTACAGTATAGACAGCTTTAATTTCCTGTTTTTCCCCATTGTTCTGTTATTGTTTTCTCTTGGTTTACAGAGACTTTTTCCAGAAAGATGACTGTTTAATGAGTTATTGTCCTTTTAAAGATCAAATGTTTATACGAAGCTCCATACTGCTCCTCTCTCTTAGTCTGAAATCTGTTCTCTATAATTTTGGTTTTTCGGCGAGGGCTACTTTTTGAGGACTAAATAGAAAACCCTCTTTTTCCACAGACAATAAAGCAAACAGGCATACAAAAAGTTGTGGATGCAGCATATTATCCAATAAAATGTAATTGTGCCTCCTTGAAGATGGAACCACCAACCATAGAAAATTACAGACTCTTTGTGGTTTTTACATTTTGTGAAACAAATGAAAATAGTAGTTGGAGAAAAGTTTAAGTTGCATGAGTTTGAGGGGGAAATGGTTTGTTTACTGCATATTGTTATCCTTTCCAATTGCTTGTTGCTTAAAAATGCATAAATTTAAAAGTCATATTGAAACAAAATTCTCTTTGTTGTAAAGCTGCTGTATATTAACTTTTTTCTGTTGAAGCTTGGGAACTACGAGTGTGAGAAAATGATAAACCCACAGGCATTTATCTACAATGCATCTACAATTTCATGTTTAAGAATCCATAATTTCACATGGAAAATATGAAAATCTCTGCTTCAACAAGGAAATTTGAGGCATCAGACAAAAAACAAAAAAAGGCCACTTAGTGTTGTCAAATAGCGGTGCATAGACAATTTTACACATGGTTTTGAGAAACATAGTACAAAGCGTCAAAAGTTGCTAACTAATAGCATGACCTAAAGGATAACTCAGATGCCTCATAAAAAAATACTCAATACAATGAGCATGCAATATTAGTTAGGGATGTCAAATTAGAGGGTTAATTTTGATTAATTAATTACAGGCATATTTAGCCTTTTATGTTCTTTAATTATTATTTAATTAATCTTTAATTAATAGTGCAGCACGGTGGCTTAGTGGTTAGCACTGTTGCCTCACAGCAAGAAGGTTCGACTCCCAGGCCCGGCAGGGGCCTTTCTGTGTGGAGTTTGCATGTTCTCCCCGTGCTTGCGTGGGTTTTCTCCGGGTACTCCGGCTTCCTCCCACAGTCCAAAAACATGCATATTAGGTTAATTGGTGATTATAAATTGTCCGTAGGTGTGAGTGTGAGTGTGATTGTGAGCATGGTTTGTGTGTCTATATGTGGCCCTGTGATGGACTGGTGACCTGTCCAGGGTGTAACCCCTGCCTCTCACCTAAAATAAGCTGGGATAGGCTCCAGCAGACCCCCGTGACCCCGCAAGGGATAAAGCGGGTAAGATAATGAAAAAAAAAATGAATGAATGTTCTTTAATTGCTCAATCTATTTTTTAATCTCTAACTTTATTTTTTCTGTTTGCGAGTTACCTTTATTATGAAATCTGTGTCTGTGCGGTGGGCTTCTTGTGCTTGACTTGTGGGTGGAAAACAACGGTCAGTCCCACCTTGAAGTGGACATTGATTGGCTGTCCCAGCGTTTGGGCTTGTTTAGCATACGCTGGTAGACTCCCATTGTAGCTGGACAGACATGGGGAGGAACGGCGAGTAGCAGAGAAGTGAAAATGGAGGAGCATGTGAAAGTTGTCGGTCCAGTGAATGGAGAATTTATATTTCTAAAATTCCCCCTACGGCACCATTGATAAAGGTATAGAGATATGTGTTCTTTGTGGAAAGGACTTTGTTTACCACCGAAGCAGCTCAAGTTTAGCCACATAAACGCAAAGCACCCATAACGTTAGCGCAGCTAACGTTAGCAGCAACGATGTTACCACAATAACGCTCTTCCCCAAACTAAACTCCGCACATGCACACGTCTGTGACCGAGAGGCTGGCGAATGTTCTTGCCAAGTGAATGGCTAAAGGCTGGATTATGATTCTGCAACAAATCGACGCCGAGCGTGCGGCGCAGGTTGCGCAGAGCGTGCGCCGCAGGTTGCGCCGCGTAGCGCACCACACGCCACAACGTGCCTGATGCGCACCTCCCAAAAATTGTAACTACACGTCAAGAGGTCGCAGACCAACGCAGACCGAGAAGGCTGTGTTTGGTTCGCTTGGTAGCAACGCATTTCCGGTTCCGGTTCGTCAAGCAGTCGTGAACCTTCAGCGCTTTTTTCTCCGTGTGTGTGTGATTTTTTTTTGTTTTGGTTTTTTGCACAATAGTTGTCCTTTTGTCTTTGATTCACTGTGACCGGAACAGTCGGATAAACCATTCAGGAAAAGATTGCACCCCCTAGCGCTCGTGGGGGGTATTGCACCGCGGCGAAATGGAGTGACAGAGAAGTCTGAAGGGTTCACGACGGCGTCACGGCAGTGGCGTGTGCTCTGCGTTAGTGTAGCGCAGAACCATAATCCAGCCTTTACACTTCATCTGTTCAAGTCTGTTAAGAAGATCAATAAATTACTTTATAACGCCACTTTTTTTTTTTTTAACACCTCAAGTTGAGGTTTTTTCTCAGCAATTTTTAGGTGAGATTAAAAAAGAGATTAATCAGATTAATTACAGATCATATTCAATTAATCCCTCAATGTTGCTTGACAGCACTAATATTAGTATCATGTTGTTATATACAGATTAGCACAACTGTATGAAACTAACAGGGCTAGCAAGTCTCATGCAATGAACATGAGACACGCATTATACTGTCTTCACACACTCTCACACCATACCTCCAATTTCTTATGGTGAAAAAAATCTACAGTTAATATATCTGAGCTATATTGCTTCACGCCAAACACCACTTGCGATCCGTCAGTTAGGCCTGTTACACAAGGCTTTTTTTAAAACTGTTTTAACAAGTTTGTCTTGAGGATGCCCGCTGCATTAACCACATAAACTATTAAGGGCAGCATTTACAAGAATTTGACTGCCTGCTGAAGACCATGGCTGGGTTGAAAGGGAAGGAAACCAGACGGCCCCGGAGGATTCCTCCCCGATTCTGTGGGAGCGCATACACAGTTTGACAGACTGAACATCTATGTAAATGAGAGGCTATCCTCGAGATCTGGAGAACAGATGACACTAATTGTTTCCATCCCTTTCAGCAGGAGAACTCTCAACTATCAGGGAAACTAATTTACATTACACACAGAGACACATCACAGGGCCTTTCTTTCCTTCTTTCTTTCTCTCCCTCTTTCTATGTTCCTTGCCAAATGATTTTCCAGATGTTTGTGGGTGATTAAATCTTCTTTTGACATGAAAAGCATGGATGCACATTTGTTTCCAGAAGACTCTCATTGTTGTGTTGTCTTGTCTTTCCTCTATATTGTTCTCAAGCCTTCAAAGCTGATTTGGAAACATAGTTCCTCGAATGACCACTAGATGCTGGCGCCAAAAATGACTCCATCCCTGCATCGGTTACATTTATATAAGGCCTCAAATGTATGCATATTAAGGGGTGTGGCTGTTTGAGTGATAGCTAAAGACCCTAAATTGCATTCCAGTCTATGGTGGCAACAGCTAGCTGGCATCAATTTAGCTACTAAGTACTTATCATCTTTTGTGAATTTGTGTACATCTGAGCTGTGAATCAAAAGCTAAGAAAGCAGCTTTTCTCTTATGTTAAACATGTGTTGTTGATTGTACGAACCACCTGCCCAACCAGCTGTCAGTTGGCCTTGAAATGTCCCGAGGCAAAGGCTGCCAAATGGCTTGTGGCTCATTGCCTTTGGCTGGTGGCATAGCTTACCTAAGCAGCCACGAACAGCTGCCTTCACTCCCAGTAGAAGGCTGCGAGCAAAGGCAAACTGAGGAACATCTGGCCCAACAACTTCTAACTGCTTTCTCCTACAGATTTTGGAGCAGGGTCCATTTGAGCGACCTTCCAGTCGACTTACTGGAGCACCAGCTGCATTCACCCATTCGGCAATGAAGTGGTTGCTTCATTGACTCTTCGAGTTTTTGGAGGAGTTCTTACAGTCCTCATTTCAGCTCTGGCAGTAGAAATTTGATCAGAATAGATGTAAGGTAATGTCTGTTAATTTCATAGGTCAGCATGAGCCCAGCCAAGCTAAAATAAGCTAACTTGTGGTATCTGAGGTAAGGTGGGTGTGTTCCAACCAGGCTTGCTTGCTCTTCCAATTTGCCCATATTTAGATTACTCAGGGTTGAGCGAAGTCAGGCGGTGTCATCCAGAGCACCAACATGTTGACTTCAGCCTGAATCTTCCGAAAACCTTTGGATATTGTCTCATTGTACAGTCTATGACTGTACTGTGTGCAAAGATTACACTTGACTCCTTTTCTGGAATATTTTAATTTTAATTTAAGACAAACATGACAATTAATAAATGTAGTTAAAAAAGAATTACCTCAAACAGACAATTTAATCTTCTTAAATTACATTCTGTCTTTGAAACCTGCTTGGATACTGTCATTCATGTGCAGATGGTAAAAGTAACCTTTCTTCTTGGACTACTTTAAAGCCTTTTTATTCTTTTATGAGTATGTGTCCAGCAGAGAGAGGCATGTTAGTTGAGAGGAAGACCATAAAAGCTTGCATGTAATAAAGGTGTCATATGTGCTTAGACCTTGTAAGTGTGAGGCAAGGGGCACTTAGACATTGCACATCAAACAAGTGAATCTCACAGTGGTCTTCAAGGCAAATCTTCCCATAATAAAAAGAAAAAACAAAACAAACACTTTACTCTGATACCAAAGAATCTTTGGCCAAAACATGAACATCTGCAGTTTTCTTGGGCCAGTTGGCACGTAAACCCAATAAGTTCCAAATTCTTCACACCCAACCCTCAAAACTGTCCCTATAACCAGTCTTAAAGCAAATCAAGTATCTGGCCCATACAACACAAGCCATGACCAAAGTTAGATCGTGAACCATGAGAAACATCTGGTCCGATTACAACTCGCCAGGGCCATAAGAGACTCAAAGGTAGCAAAAGTAGCCCTGATTCAGCCCAAATCTATCAATTTAAGTGGCTTTATAGCGACATATAGATTAACTTTAGTGTAAATCAAAATGAAAGATGTTCATCCAAGTTTAGTGCATTTCTGAAAAAATGTAGTCAAACAGCCTCATCACTTACAACACATTGATTGTGCTTCTGCTGCATGAAGTAACACACCCAACCTAGTGTAGTTATTTGGATTCTTTGCAATAAGTTAATGTGACCTGTGTGAACTCTTTGTTATTCTAATGTTACTCCCAAATCCTTGACCATGAAATCAATGCAGACTCATGGAAAGTAGTACAATGGATACATGACTCTCTAACCTTTCCTTGGTGGAAATAGAAAAGGTGGTTGTAATTTTATTCTAATCCCCATGGACCTTTTGTAAACTATCCTGGGATAAATTCCTCCTCCAAGTCATGGAAGGTCGCATTTCTGGAATTAATTAAGTAACTGCTTTGCTCATAAGTTTTCAGACTGATAATATAAGCATTTAATAGGTTATGCATTTATATGAAAACCTCTGGTTTTCATATAAAATTACTGTATTGCATTTTTGACACTCTAATCTCCCTTAGAAAGAATTGCAATTATTATCATTATTTTATTTTCATTACTTACAGATCTGTTTTGTTTGACAGGTATCTTTTCAAACCAAAGCTCCAGTAAACTGTAATTTAACGGGGCATTTCAGGTGAACACACACACACACACACACACACACACACACACACACACACACACACACACACACACACACACACACACACACACACACACACACCTTACTTAGATTAGGCTGAGGCTGGCATTCTGATTCCTCCAAACAATGTGTAATTATCTTTTTAAAGAATCTGCTTGGTTTTATTTTCTCCAGGAACTGGCATTTATGTGACTTGAGTATGAATGCAGGCATTGTTTCATGAGCAGAATGTCAGCAGAAATGTAATTATCTCACTCAGGAATTTTCTTTGGCAGCAGATGCATCTATTTTGTGGACAAAATAGATATCCAAAGTACAAAATTACCTGCAAATATAAAAAGGATAATCTGGAACTTTAATGTGTGTTATAAAAGTGTCCCATGGAGTTTAAAGCACATAATAAATAGTAACTAAAAGCTCATGTCCATGCTCTTGTCCACAAATGTGAAAGGTTAATAGGGCAAGTATGCATGCAGCTGGCAATTTGTTTAAATTTATAACACATGGACCTGTTGCTGTGGCTACACAGTTGCAGAGGGAGCACATAGTACATTTGAAATAATCAATGGGCTATAAACTAGTAGGTTAAAACAATTGCAGTTTCTTGACTGATCACTTGAGACTCTAAAAGAGAATCAGTCTCCATTGACCCCATATTATATTGTCTAACTTTGTAGCAGAAATAACACAAATTTACAGACTGATGTGTCTCTGTGTTGGTCTGCGCTACACTTCGCATGACAATTGGACAGGGAGATTAGTTTTTATCCATCTCATCATTTAAAATGATTTAGAGCCACAAATGTACGTATATTTAGGTTTATGGTTGTTTGAGGGACGTTTCACTATGGTTAATAACTCGCTGGTATCACTTTAGCTTCTTAGCACATAGCACCGTGTTGACTTTTGAGCTGTAAATAAGGAAGTAACAGCACATAGTCATTCTTAATTTATAAACAATATGTATGGTTGTGTACAATGAGCTTTAGATAATTCAAAATTGTGCAAGTGGTGTCCAAATTTTCCAAATAGCAATTAAGGATCGGGATATGCCTTTTAAAGACTCCCACCTTTCTGTCTTTCTGGAGAAGACCCAGGATACTGGAAGGAATATGTCTCTCAGCTGGATGGGGACGCCTTATGAATCCCCAAGATAGGTGCAAAAAGTGGTTGGGGAGACGGAAGTGTGGGCTTCCCTGCTTAGGCTACTGTCACGCAACACAACCCTGGATAAGCGATAGAAGATGGATGGATGTTTTGTTGTGCTGTAAACTGTGCTAACAGACTGCAGTGACCTGCTGTGGGTTGGCATGGAAGGATTTAAGAACAAAGCTTGGCTAAGCAGCAGGCAGGCCGGAATAATTTAGTGTCAAGTAAATGACCACAGCCTTGCAGCCCTGGGTCTTTGTCACATCCGACACCGTTCCAACCGAGCCACTCTCCACTTTGGCTTACACGTTCTTAGACTGACTGACTTTGCCCAGATCTCTGCCGGGACCCAGCTGTGACAAAGCCTAGGGGACTAAAAGGCCCAGTGTTGGCTTGTCGACAGTCCCACTGGTGGTTGATGGGAACTCAGACAGCTCTGTGCTGAGAAGAAAAAGATGATTTCACAGCCATGACAACTCTGAGGTGGTGAATATTTTTGTTTCACGCCAGGAGCGTTATATCAAAAAAATACATTTGTTTCTGATATGATTGATTGGCAGTCAGCTCATCAGATCAGTAGCCGCTATTATTTCCTTATTTGGAATCATCATGTTAGCAACCTTCACGAAGCAGACACCTGTTTGTATTAACCCAGCTTCAGCCAAATGTGACGGTCAGTTTAGATATTGCCATCGAGATGATATGTAAAACGGTATATCCCATTGGAAACCTCTCACAGCACCTCTGCACCTCTTTTGTCGGGGTTCAGCTGAAGTAGATGGGAGCAAAGCTAACTTTGACTGACATGTGGTGAGTGTGTTCCCTTCAGCTTGCTGACCAACATGGCTGCGCCATGGCTTCAAAACCGGTCTTCAGAAATCATTGGGTCATGTGACCAAATGCTTCGTCAGGAACTATACAGGCTATGGTCATTACGTGTGTTTTACCACAGAGAGAGACATCTCCCTCCCTTTTTATGTCTGCTGAGAATTGCACATGCGCAAAAGAGTACAGTATCAATGCAACACCACGGTACCTGGCAGTAAAGTTCATTAAAGGGGACTTATTATGAAAAACACGTTTTTTCTTGCTTTAACATATATAAAGTGGTCTCTCCTCACCCTGCCAACTCAGAGAAGGAAGAAAGCAGCCAAATTCTGCAGGGTCTGTTCACCCCGCCGGGAGGATCCTTCCAGCGTCATGTGACTTCTACGAGCCGTTCAGAATATGCTCCCGTCGTGACGTCATGATGGGAGCAGATTTCCATAGGTCGACCTCCGCTGCATGAAACCACGCCCACAACTAACTCCGCCGGCCGGAGCTTCCGCCATTGTTTGGAAGCGGGGAATCGTGTGGCTGTTTCAACGAGGGACAGTAAAAATTAGGTTTTGCATCAACACTTACCCTCATAAAAGGATCAGTACCAACAGTACGGACCCGACAACTGCACACAACTTATGTTATTTTATTTTTTTTAACAATAAAGTTGCCATTTATGAACATTCAGTGTTGTTATTTCTTTACAGTTAACATGATTCATTTGTCTTGTAACATAAGAAATCTCCCTGTATGAATTAGTGTGAAGACGAGGTGACCCAGTCAGGTAACTAAGGGCTGATTTATGGTTCCGCGTCACACCAACGCAGAGCCTACTGCGTAGGGTACGAATCGATTTAACGCAGAACCGTAATTCAGGCTTAAGATCCCAGGGAGTCGTTTACACCGTGTCATAAATGCATGCGAGCGTCCGACTATTGCGTCGAGCTGCGTGACATCGGACGCTCTCTGTCCGCACTGAAACCGCTAAACTCCCGGCCAGTTAGGACAGTCCAATACAAAAAAAATAAAGCAAATGGAATTGATTTTGTCACTGAAGTTCGGTCGCATCGCATGGGACCTGCTTTAATAGTGTACGGAGCCGCAGCTCTTCAGCCCAGAGGCTTTGTTCCCTCCCCTGCTACACGTCATTCAGGCAGCCAATCAGCACAGAGCCTCATTATCATAGCCTCCCCTCCCCTCAGAATCCCTCATATGCCCCTTTTGCACTAGTCCTTACTCGGCCCGACTCGGCTCGTCACGCCGCTACCCGTTTTGTCCCCGTTTGTTTTTCCACAGCCAGGGGAGAAGTGGGCAGGTTGGGGTGAAGCTGCTGTGACGTACTCGATTGCGCAACCGCTTTGTTCATGTCGGCGCTGATCAGAAATCAGCTGGAGCCGCGAGCGGCTGAGAATAAAACAGCCCGTCGACATCCCTTTTTTAATTCTCTCCTCAGCCACCAGGTTTATGAACATCTGCACCTCAGAGTTGGATCACCAAACAGACGTTTTGCGCTTTATAATAAAATCGCAGCGAGTCGCGCTCGCGCTGACTCCCGCTTCCTGATTCAAACATCTGACGGCCCCGCCCCCGACCAATCAGTGGCACGGAGGGTGATGACAGCCCCGCCCCCCGACCAATCAGTGGCACGGAGGGTGATGACGGCCCCGCCCCCCGACCAATCAGTGGCGCGGAGGGTGGTGACGTCAGAAATAGTCCCGGCTCAGCCCGGATAGAACCTCGCCAGAATGGTTACAGAAATAGTATCGGCTTGGAGCGGCTCTACCCGTCTCAGCCCTAGTGCAAAAGCGCAAAACGGGGCCGTGGCGGGTAGAACCGAGGTGAAGCGGGACTAGTGCAAAAGGGCCAATAGAGAAGGAGGTTAGAAGCGGTAAAACTAGAGACATGGCCCACAGGCTGAATTTCTGATTTATGTAGAAAAAACAAGCTTTAGATTGTTTTTAAGACATTCAAGGCCTGTTTAAAATATACATTAAATGCCATAATAGGTCTCCTTTAAAAGATCTATTTTTGAATGAACTGTCCATCTTTCATGTATTTTATTTATAATTAGCAAATAATTTAAACAACCTTGTGCAAAATTTAAAAGCTGAGAGCTAATTAAGAGCCATTCAAAAATTCTTATGAGATTCATAATCCGATTAGTCGATTAATTGTTTCAATAGTCAATGACTAATCTACTATCAGAATAGTCATTAGTTCCAGCCCCAGTCCAAATGCAGGAAGAAAATGGGAATCAAAAACACCAGTGGGGATACAACAAATCGCATATTCTGGCTGAGTAAACAGAAAGAGCCACCGACATGAAAACAGGTGTACTGGAGGTGCAGTAAATCCTGGAAAAAGAGAGGCAGAAGTGGCTTGGACAATTCTTGCCTTCTGGAAAAAATATTCACCATGAAAAGAGCCATTTGAGGAGAAAGAAGGAGAGACAGAAACATTTATCTTGCATCTTGATGGATGGAATATAGAAAAAAGGAAGAGCATCTGGAGAACATGGGGAAGAAAAGTTAAACTGAAAAAAGAAAAATACCATTCCTCTGGATCTTTTTAAATAACTTCCAAGGTCTAACCCCCTTTTCTCCCACACACCTTTAAACAGGCTACCTTTTCTGTCTTTCACCAAACTCAAACCACCAAATCACCTCAGCAAAACCTGTTCTCGTACTCCTGTTCTGGTACTCGTACTCCTCTTGTTCATAGGCACCATTCAGGTAAGGGTTGGGGCAGGCTTTATGTGGTGACTCATATATGAGCATCCAAGAACCAGCATTCAAAAAAACACAGATGGCTGCAGACTTGCTTTTAAAACCTTGCGTCTGCAGGGTTGTACCTCAGAACCAACATCAGTCATTCACTAGCGTGTCTACTCCACTGCACACCATTTAGCATGTCTGTGGATTCAACTCTAATTGTCACTCACAGCACATGTTTCATTGCTCTGATCGGTTATATGCCCGTCCAATGGCATCCAGAAGCAGTTTCTTCCGCCTCCTTTGGTACTGCCCCCCCTGGAGTTACCAGACTGATCATTTCTATGGAAGAGGAAAGAACTCGACTGGTTGACCAAGCTACATTTAAACTGGTCTAGAAAACAGCTTACATTTGTTACAAGTCAACATATGCACAAACATGCACAATTGTTATTGACTCTTTACTTGGACACCTATGCCTACATGAGAATACAGAAACAGCTATACAGTATACATGATTTTTTTTTTTCCATTCTCTGCAAGAAGCATGTGTGAGGAGCTCAGTCTAGAAGGGGTCCTTCATCTGCACCACTGACACACTGTTGAACAATGCTCTGGAGTCTCCGCAGGGATCCTGCAGACTGAAGAATGACATCAGACTCATAGTTTGCCAAGAGCTGTTCTCAGTTTCTGAGTGATTTATGTTTTCGATAGTACAAGAAACTAAGGTTCAATCGTGTCAAATATTTTAAGCACACATATCTCAGCTCAATAGTATGAAACTTTACCTTGCAATGAGGACAAAAGGAAGTCGGAGTAACTTTCACAATTTCATAATTTTTTTTTTTCAAGCTGCTGTAATAGCTCCTTCTAATCTATTATTGGGTTTATTGTCGGAATCCCTCAAGGGCAAAAACTACTTATTAAAAATGCACAAATGTTTGTGTCTAAAAGATGCTTGCAAGATTTTAGGACTCCTTGAACATCTGGTCATAAACTGCCTCCAGGCACTTCATCTGAAGGACAAAGCCTATGATGAAAGCGAGCATGATAGCAGATTACGTGTGTGGAAAAATTACACTGCACATTGTATGAGTATGTGTTTATTCGAACAGTTAAAGTAGTCTAACATCCATCCACCAAAAGAAAAAAAAAGGGGGGGACTGCATTTGTTGTGACTACAATACAGCAGTAAAACACAGATATAGACTGTGCACTCTGGTAATTCAATTACTTTTTCTTGGTTTGGTTTGAACGTAGAGGTTATGATACAGACATGGGAGGTGCATGGAGCGAAAATGACGTTCTGTGGTTATTCACCTGTCTTTAAAGAGTTGAATAAAGGGTGAAAATAACCTTTTTATAATTAGTACAGTATGGGAGCAGCACTGTTCCACTCCGCTAACTGCCCCTGTAGCCTGACACAACATGCATCATAAACATCTGGTACGGATTGTTAAACTTTTGCCCCAGTTACTCTGAACTGCCGCAAAAGTCTCATGAATCACAAGCCAACAATTATGGGCTGGTTGACGGGAAGACAGGATGGAAAGACAGTTACCGCATATTTTGTCAGCAGATTTTGACACTCAAGGGGTGAAAAGTCTGCAAAATATAAACAATGACTATAGGAAGGCTTGTATTAATTAAAATACAAAGGATTACTTACTTGTAAATCAAAAACCCAAAAATCCCCATTTTATTCTGAACATTTCAGTATGCATCATTCCCATTGTTGTCCTGACTTATTCACTCCAAAATAGGTTAACTCTGGGTTGGGATTTATGTGTCCAAAAATGGTAGTACTTGGGGTTCATGGAAGGATGTATTTTCTTCCCTACCCTATTGGATACTTTTCAAGGTTAAACTGGTAACCATGGCTTCCGCCAAAAGCATTCACTCCCGAGCACTGAGTGATTTATTCTGACTCGGGCTGGTAAAAATAGCACTGCATAAATACCCCCTGTTTTTCATTTGCAATGGGTGAGGCAGTGTCTGTAAGCTGCTCCTGTACCCCATGTGTCAGTAGCTCCTGAACCTTTATCAGAACCCAAATTGTGGATAATGTGTCACTGTAAACCGCAATCACGAGGGAGATTTGTCATTTCAGCTGTTGACTTTGTGTATAGAATTCTAACATTAAATTACTTTGGAGAGTTCAGTCAGTTGGTCAGACATAACTCTGGAGCTGAGTAATGGGTAAGGCCATTAGTGTAATGATGCCACGTAAAAGTATGTCTAGTTGTGTGACTTTGTTCCTGAGATCCATCTTTAAGGCTACTTGTGCAATAGCCACTTTTAAAAGCTTTTTGGTGGCACCCGGAACTTTTAGAGTTAGTAATCTCTGTCTCTTTCAATGACTGTATGTAAATTCACTCTCTGCTAAGCCTATAAATATCTATTGATGCTGATATGAAACTGCCCCTGCAGCTGTTGCAGTGAATGACTGATGGCCCATGCTCCAGCGGTGCAGTGTGGGAAAGAGCCTAACGTGAGAACAGCAGCATTGGATCATCACCGTTATTTTTACCTTGGGTTCAGGTCAGCTGAAATCCACTTTCAATTGATGCCTCTGAGTGCTTTGACATTCGCAGTGGTCATCCAGCTGGTCTTTGATCCTGTGTCCAATGATGACAATGAATGACACATGTTGCTCATGAGCCTGAAGACTAGGCTACATTGCTATTTGCTTCCATCTGCTGGACAAACACTACAAATGGGAAAATAAGACCGTATGGCTTTGGGGAACTTGTTATTGTTATCAGCTTTTTTGCTAGAATAGAATAGAATTTGTAAATTATCAACTCAAATTTAATTTGATCATAAATTATTTGCATATTTCCAAAATATTTTATTTTCAGGAATTAATAACCTTCTTTAAAAAAAAGAAAAAACACCCACAAACAGCGGATTCACATGCCTCCAATAAATTATCACAGCTTTCCAATGGGGATGCATAAATTATTCTGGTTTTTACAGAAGTCTTTCTTCACACAATTGTGTGTGTGTGTGTGTGTATATATATATATATATATATATATATATATATATATATATATATATATATATATATATATATATATATATATATATATATATATATATATATATATATATGGTAGTACTTCAGGACTAATATTTAAGACAAATATAAAATATAAAAAGAAAAGTTTGCCTAATAAACGAGTGCACGGTGAGAAGAAGGTATGCGGGAGTTATCTTTTTATATTTGGCTGCAGCTTTCTTCCTCCGACGCACCTTTCTGCAAATCCGGTGTGCAAAAAGTTTTCTACTTCGTATATTTAACAGGAGTTAACGTATGCCGTCGTTGTCATGGTAACCACAACACGACTTCTCCAACGCTTTTCCGCCGGACTGAAATCAGTGACCGGAGATCGTTCAAACTAGCTTTATAAACTCTCCCAAGTTGTATACTGTAGGCTCGCATTTTTTTTTTACGACTGGTTAAAGAAGAGAGGAAGACGTATAAAAATCCCGAAGTGAGTCTTGCACATTTGTTTTCTTCCGTGTTTGGTCAATAAAACAACGAAACAATCTTTAAGTTTCGAGGTCGAGTTGACAACTCGTGCTGTTTAACATTATACACACAAGTAGGCTAAGTCAAAAATATGTCCTAGTCGTGTATACAGTATGTATTTATAGTATAGTATGTACAGTATGTAATGTTTTAACATAGTTTGAACGTAAAAAAAAGTAGAAAAAACGACTTTACCTATTTTTGCGTGTACACACACACATGTATAACATCCTGCTTTAAATACGTGATCACCTGTATTGATTAATATGTCGGAGGAGAGGCGAGGCTACTACTGTATATATATTATTATATATGTATATTTTACAGGACTGTCTCAGAAAATAAGAATATTGTAATGTGTGACAGACAGGGAGGAGACGGCTCGTACTTTCTTGCCAGTTTATTCCCGAGCAGGAAAACAAACAACCAGGTTCACTGACAATCCCAACGGCAGACTAACACTCTAACGTCTAACGTCTCCGGTAGAACTTAAAACAACCCCTTAACAAGAACAACAGAAGAAGGAAACCCCGGAGTTCTAAACCTCCCGGTGACAGGCAGAGAGGGTCGCTACAATATTGTGATTTTCTGTATAAGAACAAAAATGTCATACATTCTGGATTCATTACAAATCAACTGAAATATTGCAAGCCTTTTATTATTTTAATATTGCTGATCATGGTTTACAGCTTAAGAAAACTCAAATATCCTATCTCAAAAAATCTGAATATTCTGGGAATCTTAATCTTTAACTGTAAATCATAATCAGCAATATTAAAATAATAAAAGGCTTGCAATATTTCAGTTGATTTGTAATGAATCCAGAATGTATGACATTTTAGTTTTTTTAATTGCATTACAGAAAATAAAGAACTTTATCACAATATTCTAATTTTCTGAGACAGTCTTGTATATATATTTATATATATATATATATATATATATATATATATATATATATATATATATATATATATATATATATATATATATATATATATATATATATGGTAGTACTTCAGGACTAATATTTAAGACAAATATAAAATATAAAAAGAAAAGTTTGCCTAATAAACGAGTGCACGGTGAGAAGAAGGTATGCGGGAGTTATCTTTTTATATTTGGCTGCAGCTTTCTTCCTCCGACGCACCTTTCTGCAAATCCGGTGTGCAAAAAGTTTTCTACTTCGTATATTTAACAGGAGTTAACGTATGCCGTCGTTGTCATGGTAACCACAACACGACTTCTCCAACGCTTTTCCGCCGGACTGAAATCAGTGACCGGAGATCGTTCAAACTAGCTTTATAAACTCTCCCAAGTTGTATACTGTAGGCTCGCATTTTTTTTTTACGACTGGTTAAAGAAGAGTGGAAGACGTATAAATATCCCCAAGTGAGTCTTGCACATTTGTTTTCTTCCGTGTTTGGTCAATAAAACAACGAAACAATCTTTAAGTTTCGAGGTCGAGTTGACAACTCGTGCTGTTTAACATTATACACACAAGTAGGCTAAGTCAAAAATATGTCCTAGTCGTGTATACAGTTTGTATTTATAGTATAGTATGTACAGTATGTAATGTTTTAACATAGTTTGAACGTAAAAAAAAGTAGAAAAAACGACTTTACCTATTTTTGCGTATACACACACACATGTATAACATCCTGCTTTAAATACGTGATCACCTGTATTGATTAATATGTCGGAGGAGAGGCGAGGCTACTACTGTATATATATTATTATATATGTATATTTTACAGGACTGTCTCAGAAAATAAGAATATTGTAATGTGTGACAGACAGGGAGGAGACGGCTCGTACTTTCTTGCCAGTTTATTCCCGAGCAGGAAAACAAACAACCAGGTTCACTGACAATCCCAACGGCAGACTAACACTCTAACGTCTAACGTCTCCGGTAGAACTTAAAACAACCCCTTAACAAGAACAACAGAAGAAGGAAACCCCGGAGTTCTAAACCTCCCGGTGACAGGCAGAGAGGGTCGCTACAATATTGTGATTTTCTGTATAAGAACAAAAATGTCATACATTCTGGATTCATTACAAATCAACTGAAATATTGCAAGCCTTTTATTATTTTAATATTGCTGATCATGGTTTACAGCTTAAGAAAACTCAAATATCCTATCTCAAAAAATCTGAATATTCTGGGAATCTTAATCTTTAACTGTAAATCATAATCAGCAATATTAAAATAATAAAAGGCTTGCAATATTTCAGTTGATTTGTAATGAATCCAGAATGTATGACATTTTAGTTTTTTTAATTGCATTACAGAAAATAAAGAACTTTATCACAATATTCTAATTTTCTGAGACAGTCTTGTATATATATTTATATATATATATATATATATATATATTATTATATATTTATTATTACTAATATTCGGGTCTCCAAGCAGAAAAGAAGGTGAAATGGAGGACGAAGAGGAGGCAGGTCCATCTGATGGTTCGCCTGCACAACATCCTCCTCCTGCCAACATGGACATCTCCGCTTGTCCTGCTTTTCAGTACTTGGATGAGGTAAGATCCATCAGCCTTTTTAAGTTGTCATATGAAAGTTATAAAACCTCAATTTCATTTAAAATTGTAGTATTTACCTGCAATCCTAAAAAAAAAACAAAAAAACAATAGGCTATTGGTAATGCTTTCTAGGGATTATGCAGAGACAAAAAGACTGGATGTGTGTTTGAGGGAGTATCCCGTGGATGTTTGCAATCCAAACTGTAAATATAGTAGTTGCAAGTGTGCCATTTTTACCATAAAAATCAAAATATTTTATGCGTAAAAGAAATTAAAAATCACCCCAGATCCTGAGTTCATGATGTTCATGATCTTCTTCTTTTTTTTTTTTTTATTTACTTGATCATCACAAACAGGAAACAGACATTAAAGTCCCACTGCAACAGTGTAATCATTTATCTTCTGCAAATCGACTCAGTCTTTTGTTTAGTTACTTTATTGAGTCAGATCCTCGTTACCAAATCTGTTCAGGGCATGCTGCACCTTATCCTCTATTTTCACAGGTACTATGTAGCCCTGGTACATGGTACCTGTAAATGCCATGGCAGACGCCTTGCCAATAGATGCTTTATATTTTTTTTAAATGTCTGGTCGAGGGTACTCATGCTGAACATGTCTTCTATTCTGCAGCAAATTATGCTGTTAAAGATTAGCAATATCATCAGTATGAATTTGAACTGGTAAACACAGCAATATACACAGCCATATGATTTCAAAATGTTTCCTTTTTTAATAGAAAAGTGAATATTCTTTAGCATGAAAAATGAAGATGAATTTTATATATATATATATATATATATATATATATATATATATATATATATATATATATATATATATATATGCATAAATCAGCATGATGCACACAAAAGCTTTAAACAGGCATTAACACTTAGGCCCAAAGATATTTGGACATTGACAGACCTTATAATTTTGCCTTTATACACCCCCACAATGGAGGTTTCAGAAATGTCTTGCATTTACCATTTAAGAATTACAGCCATTTAAGCAGAATACTCCATTTTCTGAGACTCAAAAGTATTTGGACACTTGGCCAAAAAAACCTGAAATGCCCACATGCAGTTAATTCCCTTGTTACTTCAAGACAAATGAAGCAGATAAAAGGTCTGGAGTTGATATCAGGTACTAAGGTACCATTTGGCAGCCTTTTTACTGGAGCTACCTTATCGGAAGTCCAAGGAGATCATGATGCAAGATAAGGAGGCCATTATATGGATGAAAAAAACAACATAAATCCACAAGAGAAATGGAAAAAAACAACATTAGAAAGCCTGGAAGACCACAGAAGATAATTACTGTGACCGAATGCTTTTGAGCCCCTGAGTAATGGAGAAATGGAAATACTATCCTTAAAATAGATTGTTTTACTATTTTATATTATTGTGAAATCCCTTAAAAGAAGGCTGAATGTCTAAACCATGATCACATATTGATTGTTGTGTTTAAAATATATTGTAGTGGTGTTAAGACAAAAATTATAAAAACCATGTCATTGTCCAAAAAACCTCTGGATCCAACAGTAAATACCTGCACGGTCCTTATAGATGCTTGACTATTAACAAGCTTTAGATTTTGTACTGCATGATCAACAGTATGTTATATAAAAGCTATCATACCTGACAAAGTTAAATAAATACTATACACATCCTTAAAGTGAAACATTTCTTTTCCATCTTTCATATTCACAGTGTGTATCAAATGGATTACATGGTGCTATACAGTTTCCTAACACGAGAGAGCAGTATTGTACAAATGGTGGTTCATGGAGAAATTTACAAATGCAAACTGGTGTGTGGCAACAACATGGTGCAGGAGTTCAGAACCCCCAGAGATAAGGCTGGAAAAACACTATTGGAAATGTTTGGCTTCGTGGTCGGTGGCTACTGTCAGGAACAATTTACCAGAGCATCAGTAATGCAGAGAGAGGATGGAGAGCCCTCGAGGGAAATCTATCAGGCTGCTTATTTTTAACAGGATGCTTCTTATTGTTCAGGAAAATTATACATTAACAAACTGTTCTGGTGTAATTAAGTCAAGTGGCACAGAAACTTTAACGTGTGCACAGCTTCCCTAAAGGAGTTTTAAACCAATTTGACTGTGATCCCACCGTGAAGTCTTTCACGATGAATTTCAAACACAAAACTGAATGATCAGCTCTCATATACCTCAGTTGAGTGGCTGCTGCTAATTATGAAGTCATACAGCAGAGGAAATGATAGCTCATTAGATTTTACTGCTAGTGTGTGCGGTGCTGTGTTTCAGACGGCTTTATAACAGCAGGACAGAAAGTGGACAAATGTCAGACACCCGTGAAGAATAAAAAATATATTAAAAAAAAATCTCTTATGGTAACGTTCCATGTAATATTACGGCCTTGTAGGAGACTGGCCTTTACTCCGTGTTTTCAGGTTTTTTTTTTACAGATCATTCTCTTTTATTATCATTTTAATCCATCATTTTAAAGGCCATACTCACAACAGTAAAAAGAAAAAGTCATAGCACATCAAAATGTTCCACAATAATTATTGTTAGTACTGCATTCAAACTGTCTGTTGGACTTTTTTGGTGTATGCATGTGTAAATGTGTGCAAATGCATGACTGTAGGAAAATGTAGACCTCATGTTCCTAATTCTTCCATGTGTGTGTTTCTCCGTCTAAGTGTTTTATGTATTCACAAATATTTACCTATCCACTTACGGAGCATAGTTTTTGGGCCGTATCATCATCTTGACCGTTTTAAAGGCCTGCCTGTAGTTGGTGGGGTAGTACTCTGTCGACATGTTGTGCCACGTTCCCCAGAAGATCCCGTTCCTGACGCCCTTGTACCTCTTGTGGTAGTATTTCCCGTTGAGGTTGGCGGACATGCAGGCGTCGAACCACCAGCCAGAGCTGTAATAAGCCCCGCAGTTTCCGGAGGGGTACATGTCATTGTCGCGGTCGGGTGTGGAGAAGAACTTCTGGTCGTGGTTGAAATGCTTGTTGAAACTGATGGCATTTCCAGCTGTCCCACTACAATGAAGATGTGATGTCAAATGTGGTGATCAAACTTCATTCGTGGTGGAAACATACACACAAACAAATACTTTACCTGTATCCGCTGACAGACAGGCGGTATCGCAAGTACTCATTAGCCACATAGACCTGGTCATACTTTGCATATTCCCGGACACCCTCAAAGTCCTCCAGCTCGATGCGCAGAATCATGTCTTTGGCTTTTGTCAGCAAATGGATATGGTCATTGCCCAGCCAAAACTCCCCTCTGCAGGACACGAGAAGGTTAAGGGACAAGAGAATAAGAAGAGGGGGGGAAAAATAAGGCATCATGTAAAAAAGCTCCGAAACAGGCACACTTGGTTAGAAAGTGGATGCAGTTATTCAGACAAAATTTACTTATCTCTTCACATGGGAGGAAAGAATAGGAGATGCAAAGGAAGAGAAGCGTGACAGTGAAAAATGGATGAGAGAAAGCATTATTCTTTTAGTGGAAGGGGGAGTCGAAAGCTGCAGGCATGGTTATCAAGAGGTTACCATGGTTATTTCTCACTAAAATCAACATTCAAAGACAGGGAAATAAGGATAATGAGCTGAGAGTTTAATTCAGATTCAGTAGAGAGCCAGCACAGTCTTCACTGGTTATTGATTTATCTTAAATTAATGATTTAAGTACAACAGTTTGGAACTCATTCAAAGTAATCAGAATGACTGTGTTGGGAATATTTACTTTGTTTTCTGTGTGATAATCAGTGTTCGTTAGTGAAAACAGGTGGTGAGCAGTTTGTGGTCCTGAGACCAGGTGTGCATCATTACTGCAGGTCCTCAAAGCAGACTGGACATTGTTAGGTTGTTTCAGGAGTGGTGGAGGAGTTCTGTGGAAAATGTACTGGTTTCAAGCAATAATATCTGAGGCTGAAGCACTTCTGAAGCACTTCACAAAACATGTGTTTTTATCTGCATAAGATCCACTCATGTAGAGCAATTTGGAGTATATTTGAATTCTCCCGCAGTGTTGTATTCAAGAGGATAGTATCCACTGCTGTTAACATTACCCCAGTGGAGTTATCCCCTTGCTTTTAATCTAATTGATTTTGTTTAAAGCGTCAGTATTTCACTTCCAAACCACTGTGAAGTCAAATTTCCTAAAATGCTGGGTCAATGTGGCATCTGAAACACTGAGGGTAATTGTCACATTGCATCAGTCGCAAAATTGTGGCTGGCATGCCAAAGATCTCAATACATCTGTATATGGCTTTATATCAACTCTGCTTTTCTCTACCAATAGTAGTGTGGTATATGCATTGTGTCCTTCATATATCTAGTTTGTTCTGCTAGAAAGTTTGAAAACAATTGTGAGTAAAGCTTACACGTACCCGAGGTTTCCGAAGCCCTTCTTATACTCGGCCCAGGTGCGGTTAAAGCTGACGGAGCCATCTAGACGTTGCTGTATGACAGTCCAGCCACCACCGAAGGACTCCATCTCACAGAAAACCTCAAATGTGCCATTGCGGGCATCAGGGGTCACACGGTACACACCGTTCTTCCTTTCTTCCAAGACATTGTAGTCTGAGCAATCCCGAGGGGCTAAGATGACTGTTTGATGGCAGCAAGACAGAAAAGAAAAGGCAGTTGTAGAGGATTTTACAGGATGGTATTCAGCTTGCTTTCACTTTGGTTTAACTTTTTCTTTTTCCTCTTCCCAACCAAGAAATTGTAATAAAGGTAGCCCATGAGGCACAGGAAGAAAGAGGAAATGAAAGTGAGATAAGTTATTCTGAAATTCAGTTTAAAACTGTTGTGAAAGTCTCATTCCTTATTTAATTTCCTGGGAAAGGCGTCAGACATAAAGGTTTGCTATGATATTTCACGCCTTGGCTTTTAGATAAGAGTTAATAATATAATTCTGGTAAGAATCAAAGCCGACTTCAACATGTCAGGCATCAAAACGTTTTTCTGTGAATATCCTTTCCGATTGACTGTTGCCTCATTTCTCTGCATAGCTTTGGTACAATGTCAAGAACGAGGGATAAAACTCCTGCTTCACAACCTCACTTCAGACACTTTCACTACTCTCTGGAGTCCCTCCCTTCTTTTTTATACCTGCCCTCTTATTCTTCTACCTCTTCTTCCTGTCCACTGTGTTGCACTGCAGGCCATCCGCTCAACCCAAAAACCAAGGTCCAAAAGCCCTTGTCAGTCAGCATTTAGGAACTGAAAGGAACAGACTTGTCAAAATGTGGGAAAGTGTAACACTGGATTAGAGAGGCATACCCCCTGCTTTTTCAGCACCTTGGGACTAAATCAGCCTGACACTGGGCAAACAGCATGTGAACCCCTTTTGAGTTTGAATTGTTGAAACAGTTTTGTCATACTGTTAAATCTTTTGAGAGGGGTGGTGCATTATAATAGAGCTGGGCTGCATGGGACATCGACCTCAGGTACATGGAGGGGAAGTCTAGACTGTATAGTGTTTTTGGACTGAAGAATCATGCAATTGTGGTATCTTGAGACACTAGTTCTTGAATTATTAATCGATTATTGTTCTCACTTTCCTTGAAATACTTCAGGTGCAAAATGGCTGCAGATGGTTACACCCTCCAAATGGAAAGCTGCGTGCGACTCAGATGAAGAGTTTAGATGTTTCTTTGTCATTTTAACATCACTGTCAGCACTTGGCATTCAGAGTATTGACCTGTAAATTCTTTTTGTCCCCCACTAACTTTAAGTGTCCCACAGTATTTTTTACTGCACTTCAGTTCTCCCTCCCTTTTTGTCCTCATCCGCCTGACCGAGCAGCCAGTCTGCCTAGACGGACAAGTGCTATCTCACTCTCAGTGATTCTGGCATTGTGCCTGACCTAAATAACTCTTAATATCACAGAGATATTGATGCTTCAAAGACTGTTGGCCGGTTTGCTGCTTTCTGATGAAGTTAAATCAGTGGCTAATCGATCTTAAACTAGCAGCAGTTACAACAAGAGGAAAGGCTTTTAGTTATTTTTGCAGATGCCCCCAGACTGCATTAGCCTGACCATCCTTCTCTCTTACATAAAAAAAAAATAAGTCTAGTTCCTTTGGGTTCTACTTTGATTTTCAGGGGACGGTACCAAGAGATGCGAGAAAAAAATATACTGGCTCTGAACAGATTTGCGTACAACCATTCAGGGTAGCACATCATGCGACGGAGGTAGAGCATTAAGCAGACTGCTATCAACAAAAGGCATCCAAATTAGCCTGTTGTGCATGACCATTGCTGTTTTTTCAGTAGTAACTTGTTGATATCAATTGTTTTGAACACTGGCTCTTGGACGCTCCTGTATGATTCCTCACATAAAGCCTTCCCCTGCCCTTCTGCAATTGGTTTGATATGTTCTGTACTGGTGGAAATGTCTGTGAATTGGAGAGGTACCATTTCTGGAGAGAGACATTTTGCAGAATGAATGAGTGTAGTTGGCCAATGCTTGCCATGCTTTGATTTTTGGAAGTGGGACAAATGTATTTTTCTGCCAGTAGTTACACCTAATCAGAAAAAGCTTATGCTCTGAGTGGCCACTTCAAACAGCTTTACTTATACAGTCTAACTAAATTTGAAGATACTGTTGAACTGTGCTATACTAACTATAGTAACTGGCAAACTCATTTGTTCTGCCTTTTACTTATTGCTTTACAAACTTGATTGACACGTGAATCAGCTGATACTGTAGGTCTGTAAGAGTTGCTGACATATTTTTAAAACTTCTTGACAGGCTTCAAACGAAAATTAAGTGTCACATTGTCAGTTTAACTTCAGACTTCACATATGTTTATCATAAAAGGGAGACAGTTGTTATCAAGGAAGTTGCCCTTGTGACAAGAAAGGAAATGTGTATAGAAAATGATAACATAATCCATCCATAACAGCTTCAATTGAATACTACCGATCAGTATTTATGGACAGAAACTCAAAAAGAAAACATCCCGTTCTTACATATTTACAGAGAAGCACTTCATAACAAATTACCAGCATCCATTCTCATCATTCATGATTGAGTAGATGTAACTTTACACTAAGATGGATTTCTGTCAGCTTGCCTCAAGGCTCAAATATGAAGATTAGTGCTGGCAACAAGAAAAGATTGACAGAGCAAGATGAAAATAAATAAAAACTTTTGTCAAGATGCTTTTATCACGCGAAGGCTGTCCAGCACCTTCTTGCTGAAATTTTGGTTCAACCTTGGCTTAAAGTGGCTTAAATCATGTTGAACAGTAGCTCAATGACCTGTACAAATGTGTGCACTCATCCAACCACGAGGTTGACACTGTTGATGCACATCTCCTGTATTATGTATTTTGTTTGGATGACAGCTCTGTCAGTTTGGTTTGTGCAAATTTCCTTTTAACAATTGCTTAATGGGTTAGCTTCAGTTTGGCTGCTGGATAGTCTGTTCAGGAATAATGGGGACTTTTTTTTAACAATTAACAGCTTGTCTGAGCTATTATGACATTATGATAAACAACCATAAAACAATTACTAATGAGGTGGGTGTACTAATTCAGAATCCAGTTCAGCAGATGTAGTGGACTCTGTTTTTATTTTGTTTTACATATTTAGCTTAGTAAATGAGTGAAATTTGAGTGAAATGGTATTTACAATTTAGTGTATTCTTTTTCTGTGAAATTGCTGTCTTATCACAAGATATTGGCTAATTCCTTCTGTAGCAACAGCCGTTTCTTGTCTCCTCCTCTTGGACTGATTTCAAAACACTATTTGGCATAACATCCTGATTTGAGACAGAGTTCTTTGACCTTAACATAATGGATTGATATACAAAGGCAAGTGCTGACCCTGTGTGGTGTCCATGATGGGTTCAATGTCAGGAGAGCTGCCTGCATTGCAACTTGTGTTATTGGAAAGTTCTAATAAGTACCTGTCTTTTTATGCAGGTGTATAGCATGACCTCAAGAGGAAGAGAAATGAGGAGTGTAGAGGCAGAGTGAGGTCAGCCGGAAAGAGAAATAGACAGTCGGTAAAGTGAGAGTTGCGAGGGAAGGAGGAATTGGAAAGTTTGGATGAAATTGAGGAAGTTTTTTAAGAGAAGCAAATGCACAAGCAACAGAGATGGGATTCCCTTCACACCTCCATCCCAGCTAATCCACTTAAAAATAAGCCCACATCTGTTTTCCACATGAAAGCTCCAATATAGTGTCACATTCACTCATGCAGTATCAGGATATTATTCACTTAGTAGCTGCATTTCTGCTGTGCTCTCATCCAAGTAAGCTTTTACATCAATGTAAAATGGGCTGTTTGTTATGCTTAGCTGTTTTGCAATGTCTTTTATATATTTTACAGACACTCATGAGAGTTCACATTTGAAGATGTTTTTTTGTTTTGTACACACTAGTGACGTCAAATGCTCTTTTTTTATTTCTGCATATACTGTAGAAACAGGAAGGTCAAACTGCATGAATTAGTTACATAAGAGTTAATGGGAACTCAGTTTGAGCATGGATGACATAGTTTTACACTCATGCACAATATGACCTCCACATAAAGTTGTGTGTGTGTATATATATATATATATATATATATATTTATATATATATATATATATATATATATATATATATATATATATATATATATATATATATATATATATATATATACACATATATATCCTTTCTCTACATTAGGGTGAGAGAAGTTCTCATATTTGTATTTTTCCTTATTATTATTATAGATACTCATGATGGAAAAGGCTTGTCACAACAAAGCACTGAGTGCTGCTGATGGGGTTACTGTCAACCTGAAGGATTTTACTTTCCATTTCCCAGAATTAAAGGCATCATAAGGTGAAGGTGACCACCCAGACTTTGCTTTTGAAATGATATCAAGTCACAATGTCCACTTAGGAATGATTGAACATATACTGCCAGAAAATTCTCCTCACTGGAACCCCAAGTGCTGGACTTATTTCGATGTTCAGTTTACATCTTTGGTGGATTAATGGGAACAGAAAAGTATAGAGGATGTCCTTGATATTGTTTATAGAGATTTCAAAAATACTTCAGAGAGAAAAATGGAGGGGTACCTATGTGGCAAAACTGAGAAAAATAAAACAGTATACATTATAAAACATGCTCTCTTTTGAGTGAAATCTCTGACAGCTGGAAAGGTGGAGGCTTGTAGAGGAAATACTATTACAAGAAAAATAATAGAACAAAGGGATTCAAAATGCAGGCGTAAACAATGCTACAAAATACATCTTAAGAAAAGCAAGCTTACGCTGAGGGCTGTTCTGTGCTGCACATTGGGTGGTGCAGGTAGAGCTGAGCTTGTTGACCGCTCCGGTGATGTTCTCCACTCGTTTGTCCACAATAGCCTGAACGTTGTCCATGTTGAGTAGGTTGAGACCCTCCAAACGACCCTGCAGAGCCGAGATCTGGCTCCTGGCATTGCGCAGGCTAGTTGACATCTTATTGATCTTGTCCTGAGAAAGGCCAGAGTGCGAGCAAAGCATATTGTTTTTGGCTCAGACGACAAAGCAGGTGGAGTATTGAAGGCACCAGCCTCCTTCACTCTTTCACCATCAGATTTGAATTTTTGAATGGAAATGGTGTCCGTGTGATGGTTGGCTGCCTGCCAAACTGACTGAGCGAGTCAACAAGCAGACTAGACAGCCAAAATCTACCACCATTTGGCAGGTGTCTGAAGATGATTACCTTCCCTGTAACAGGATTTTTTTCCCCTGGTGGATTGGAGCCAGGTTGGACTCTTATGGGTCTTTTCACATCTGGTTGGCTTACGTTCCAGCTGGGTGCATTTGACCGGTCAAATTATACGTGGCATTGTATCTAAACTGTTCATAAAGCACATTTTACGTCCATTTGTTTAGGTCAGGGTCCCTAACATTTTCCCAAGGTTGCTAATGACATAGGATTGCCAAAGGTTTTGCTGAAAGTACATTAAATGGTGCAATGCTGCTTTTGCAGTGCTCATAAAGCCCTCTACACTAGATTTAGATGTACAACTTCTTTGGATTGCCCATAGAAATATACAGTAACCTGTTTAAATTGAGGTCCAAAAGCATTCAATTAGTTTGATCTGGCAATAAGTATATTGATAAAGTAAGACAGAACTTTTTCTCTTACCTGCATCTCCTGAACAGTCCTTGGGCTTGACGTTGATTTGCCTAATCCAGTACTATCCACCGGAGCTGCAGAAATCATTCCATCTCCCCTCTCCTCCTGCCCTTTTTCACTCACATCCTGCTGATTTGTGACCCGCGTCTGTCCCTGGTCTGCTTGCTGATATCCAAAATCTGCGTTCCCCTGAGCCCGTCGACACTCCTGGCATCCACTTTTCAGCTTGTTCACCACTTCCTTCAGGCTCTGCAGCTCCTTCATTGTCTTCTCCAGCAGCCTGAACTGCTTGGGCAGCTGGATGGTGAGAGGAGGCAAGGTAAGCTGGTAGGGGCATTCCTCCCCTTCCTCTGCCCCAGCCCCAGCCCCAGAGCTCCCGCAATGGCCCAAGGGTCTAAGTTTCATCGGGCAAGAAGTAGGGGTGCCAGACTCAATTCCCAGATTGTAAGGTCCTCTGGCGTCCCATCGCTGGTAAGAGTTGACAGAGAAGTCTGCTGCCTGGCTGGTTCGCAGCACCAAGGTGGCTGTGAGGAGGAGACTGGCACAAACACAAAGCACGGTTGTTCTCATCTTTTACGAATATGTAAAATATAAATGTAGGCAAGAGTGTCTGCAAGTGCCTCAGCTTTGAACTTGCAATGTGAAAGCTTTTAGTTGTGTTTGTGTGTGTGTGTGTGTGTGCCTGCAGCTTCGAAGTAAAAGAGTATATGCATGTGTGTCCAGTGTTGTATCAGGCTAGTAGCGTTTGTCTGTTTGAGTGCATGTCTCTGAGCATGTATGCATGAGTGCAGCCTGCAGGATGGAGCGGAGGGGTACTGCTGCTGCCTCAGATAGCTGTGTCATTAATATCAGGACACGGGAGGGAGGGAAAGAGGCAGAGAGAGGGATGGGAGAGAGAGAGCGCTAGGTTTAAAAGGATGGGAGGGGCAGCACTACTGCGTATTGCAAAACACCATATCAACAGCACAGAGAGAAAAGTACAGACATGCAGAAGAATTCTAATGTTGGGTGGATATGGTGGCATGAAGTAAAGGTTGGGGAAAGGTGGATAGGGATGAATGAAAAAAGGGGGGCCAGATACCTGCATTGACTGTATGTTCCCAAACTTTCTTATTCTGAAATGAGCTGAAAGAAATGACTCAGTGCACAGGAACTTAAGTATACACTCACTGAAATCAGAGTGGCGTTTTTTCACAGTTCATGGAATTTCACTGGTAAACCTGAACAGATTCCAAACCCTCCCTGGATTTCTTCAAAATCTCAAGTATGAAATATTCTGGAGGGACCAATTACTGGAAAGTACAGGCTTCGGCAAGAAGCAACACAAAAAATCTCTTCCCATAGTAATGATACAAACAACGGGTCCTTCTGCATTCATGAGGATTAAACATGAAAGCTGTGCACAGTTGTAAAAGCAAAACAATTGGGCACAAGATAAGAAAGTACTTGAAAGTACAAAAAAAAATAAAATAATCCAGATATATGTTAAGTGGCAAATGAGGCCTGCATTCATTTACTATACAAATTCAGCAGCATCGCTTAAATATGATCCGTTGAGGTTATTTTGCAAATGAACTGAATTTGTGTTTTGTAGAGACCAAAGTAGTTCATTTCACCATAATATACCGGTAATGTGTTCCTGACATCTATTGAGTGCTCAATGCACTTCCTTCATGAAAGTAATTGTGTTTCATACATATTGAAGGGGATGGTATAGTTCCAAAATTCAGATTAGTATTCTAGGTATACACTTTGGTTGCTTGTTTGTTTTTGATTTATGGTAATTCACAACATGAGTATTGCTGATACATGTTCATCAAAGGAAACTTAGGAACAAATATGAGTGTAGCATTAAATTCAGTTGATTTATTTGTCATTGATTCATTACATAACATGTCTCAGGGCACTTGCAGAGCAATTTCTTTTTTTTTTTTTTTTTTTGAGAAAGCACTTGATGACAGTAGGAAGAAAAAAAGCTCTTTCAACAACATCAGACCTTGGATGTTTGTCTACATCAATCTCAACTAAAAAGCCTGCCTCTATGGAGAAAGCCTGTAAATATAAACCCATGTTTAAATATTTTTAATCAGCTTTTTTTCACCCATTTCTGTCAAAAAGACAATCCTTTATTGCAAGTTACTGTTTTTTTTCTTCAATTTTGCCTGTATATTGATTAGTTAAAACTATGATTACTGATACAGGAAATTGGGGTGAGAAATTTTGACTATGACAAAAGTTAAATAAGCGAAGTAGCAGCATTCAAACAATACGGCTTGAAACACTGTGTTTTCACAGTAACCTTTATATCTGCTTTTACTTTATGGTTATAGTGATGGTGTTTTTTAAGGATGCCTCAGTGAGGCATTCGAGAAAATAACCAAATAATGGTCTCATTCTCAGTCTCCTGAGGCCGATGTGACGGCCCTGCATAGTGTGTGCTGGGTTGATTGCTCTAATGCATGTCTGCCTGTGTCTCTGATTGCTGCACCTGGTATCCTATAGGATCTATAGGATAAAAGGCCTTCACTTGCAGTGTCTGCGGCTCTCTTCCCTGCCAGCACTATCTCAGCTCTCGTTTGCTTAGTTTTATTATTTACGTTGCTGAAATAAACATCTTATTTTTATCTGCGGTTGCCGTCTTTGTCATGGCCTGGTGCAGTGGGGGTGCAGTCAGCACTGCCCATTGAGGGAGTACATGTCATTCTTGGTAATGGCTTGGCTGGCGGCTGTGTTTGGGCAGACACATCACCTATGGTTTCTTTTCTCCACCCTCCACCCTGCTGCTACATGACACATTTATGATTTCGTTTATTGTGTTCAAACAAAAATAATTGAGGTTTTATTCAAAAATAGCATTAGATGAGTATTCTTTGTTTTTTAAATGTCGTGATACATGTTGGTGGTCTTAAGATTGTTATAATTGAAACTGCATTTTGGTAAATTCATTCACGGGTAATTTAGAAACAGTTATGCAGTGACATCAATCTGAATATAATTCAGCCTTTCTTCATCCAGCGATTCTCGTTGCCTGGATGTGATTTTAGATGAAGTCTTGTCATAAATTTATCTTACATGCATTTGTTTGTGAGACAGCTTTTTTGGGGGTTTATTTATGATTCATAACCACAGGAAATGTGGTGGTGTTTTATGGGGGGGGGGGGGTAATTTCCAATGTGCCAATGTCACATTTTTCTAGAAGTGACACAGTTTCAGTGTTGGATTACTTGGACAGAACTGAATCTCTGGCTCGGTGGAGGAACATTCCAGAAGGGAAAATATTACTGCACAAACTTCTCCTAACAAAGTGATTCAATCTGGCTGTAGGCTCACCTCCAACTCAAACAGTCAATAGGGGGACATGATGGTAGACAGAGACAGGGAGATAGTGGCTCTCTCCATCACACGGTGGAATGCAGGGCTGTGCCTCCTGGCCATTGTCATTCTTTTTTCTCCCTGAGGATGCAGAGTATTAAAGGCTTCTTTTTGATATACGCGCCACATACCTGCTGAACTACACACTCATTTTCCTGGAAGGTTTTAGTGCTGGTCTGCAGTACAGATCACAGACTTGCTTGAGTGGGTTATTGGAGAAGATGGACAGCTGTATATGAGTGTGTGAGCATGCAAGAGCCTGTTAGTTACGGTCTCTTCCTCAATTCAGAGGTGGTTGCCACATGTGAGCTTCATGCAACCATCCCAGGAAAACCTCCAATACCCTTCGCTGCTGCTGATAAGTCTCGGCACCAGAATAACAACAGCGGCCTGAAACGCCTCAGGCTGCTTGTTTTTGATCAATTCTGTGTACAGCCAATATGTTGGTTTCATCTATGCTGCCGAGAACATAAAACTGACCACTTTTAAAATAATGGTTAGTGTCCAATCATAATTTTTATAATGATAGAAGTTGCACTTGAGGACAAACTTTAAAATCAGAGTGTCCACTTAATATTGCGAAGATATCAGCATTAAATTAGTCACAATTTCATTACTGAAGTTTGACCTTTGGTGAATGTACTAAAAAATCTTAACAAATCAAGTTAATGATCAACATTATTCACAATATTTACTTCTTTGTCCTTTCTGTCCTTGAAACGTGATACAAGCCAGATAAACAGTATGCTGTGGTGAATCTAAACATACAGTCATCTGTGCCTACTGTTTGAACTTGGGTTTATCAGTCTGTTTGTGTATATAATCAGAATATTTGTGTATGTTCATGCCGTTAGATCGCTACCAACACAATCCGACCTGAGATATCCTCATTCCTGCAGCTCTTTGATACGACAAGGCTATCCCTCATTACTCGCCACTCTCCCAACCTGGCTCTGAAGATAAGCAGGGAACAGCACCTGTCCTCCTTTTCTCTCACGTCTCTGCACACACACACCGCTCCCCTGGCAAGGAGAGGAATTTCACAACTCTCATAGTAATTTCCTTTTTGCTGTGTTTTTGACCTGATACGCCTTTGTCTTCAGTGTTGTGTTTTTGTTTTTCAAAGCGTCTTTCAAGCATAATGGAACTAGTAATGCTTAACCCCAGGTACTTGTCATTATCCTTGGGCCATTTTCAATAAATGGTCTTGTCGCTTTGAAACTGCAGATTCTTTGATATTGCTTTTTTTCCCTGCTGATCTTGGTAAGCTTCATTTAGTTTGCAATTCCTGCTATAATGATAAAAGCTTATTCATCTTGTCTTGAGTTAAATCTTTTATCCTACTAGCATGTGGTGGGGGCTTTGTTGTGGTCAATCAGATTGTGCGTTGGCAGGTGGAGACAGATGCATAAAAGAGCTACTCTTACAACAGTAGCTGGAATCTCTACGGGCTAGAGAGTTTTTTGTTTTGTTTGTTTGTTGAAAAGGTTCTGACTAAGTCAGTCGTCTGCAACTCAAGTTGAAAACTGAAGTGACTCAGTTTTCATCTTCTGAAACATGATTTTCCATCCAAATAATATTATACTTCTGACTAGTAAACACTTTTGTGTATCTGGTTTCTTGCAGTTTTGCCTCATTAAATATTCAGTCCAGAAAAATGACAATAGGTTTTGAAAAGAAGCTTAAATCAATATGATTTAAGCTTTTGGAGAACAGGCTGAGGCTCAGATGAGACACTGCTGCATAATAAAACCTACCGAACCCATGCAGCAGGATTTCTGTCCCCAGGTTCAATACTCCTTGTTTCTTCAGTTTCTTTTTGTCATATTAAAATAAAATAATAGAATGTTTTAATATTCCTGTTTTGTGTTCTTTAGATGTTGTCAATGGGCAATATCAGCCCGACCAGAGCAGCCAAGCTGAAAGCCAACTACAAGCTGCTATCTGATACCTTAAAGTGGTACGTGTTCTTAGTTCACTTGATAACACATAATAGCATTGGATCAAGAAGATAAGTGGGGAGAGTAGTTAGGTTTTGTTGACAACCAAAATACTTCCATCATTGGTCCTTGAAAAAAGATTAAATCCCATTAGTGGCAGCCACATATGTCTTTTACAAGATATGAAATAACCTTCCTGAAGTAGCTTTTCTCGCTGAAGATTCAAAACTTCTTATGTAGGCAAAGGGTGTGAGAATAAAAATGAGTCAGAAATGCCAAAGTTTCAATTTCTGTAAGAACTAAAGAAATAACTGCCAATGGAAAAGCCCTCTCCAAATTTCTAAAACTTCAATTGACAACATACCTCAAATAACCAGAGTATATTAATAAGTCAAATTTGCCTTCGAGATTCCAGCCTTTTGTTATATTTGCTTTTTAGTAATTTCTTGTTCAAACAATAAATTCACAATACGCACATTAGATTTATTCAGTTCTGCACTCAGGAGTCCACCATGCAAATCAACAGCTACTCTGCATTAATACACTTTTTTTTAAAAGAAGAAAAACATTATTGATTGCTTTTATTTGCAGTAGTATTTGCCTTTTGACCAATGGTTTGTATGGATTCGTCTCTCAGATCTAATACAGCTTCCTCAGAGCAATCATGCCATTTGTCCAATACAACTTGAAACATTATAACCAGGCACGTCCGGAGAGTATTTGACATGCTCTCAAGTAGAAAATTGACATGAAATTGGATTCATATTTACTTTTATCAAAGGCCAAATGGAAGAAAAAAACTTCATGTAGTTCACATGTGTCTTCAGACTAGCCTTTATTGGCTTTGGCAAGACAAGAAAAAAAGAGTGTTTATAAACACACTACATACTTATATAATTACATCATTCAACAGCTCCCAAGATTCTGAAATCCAGCTTTTGGAAGAAGCAAAGAGGTCCCGGGCTAAGCTGAAGAGGCTTCGGACTGAGCTGGAGAATACGGAGGAGCAGAGCACCTCTGAGGAGCCTGAAAGTGAGGTCAGCGAACTAAGGCGACGGCTCCTCCAGGCTTACAATGAACTCAAAGCTGCTGAGGACAGAGACTACAAGACACAGCACAAGCTGAAGTGGTGAGCCGGATCAAAGCAAGCATTCACATGCACTTACTTCAATCATCGCTGCTAAAGGGTTCATTTTCAGTCAGGGTTTCAGGCACAAGTCAATTGAGTCAAATACACAAATCACAAACAGGAACAGACATGTGGAAACACCCAATATCTCACGGCTTACATAGAAAAGAGTCAGGAAAAAACACAGAAGTGAAACTGGAGTGCTGAAGAGAGAAGTTTGGTATGGCAGAAAGCCTGTCAGCAAATACACGCACACACACGCGCGCACAAGCACGCACGTACACACTCAGAGTCCCAGTTGCAACTGGGGACCAAACACCGAAGTGAGCTCCATGAGGCAGCATCTTTTTATTGACTTTAGATGGAGGTGAAGGTGAGAGACTATTAGACACACACAGATGCACAAACACACACACGTAAATTGTTTAAATGTTGTTACTATCTATTCCTTGGCTTTTGTTATTTTGTTTTACAGAAATTACGATTTTAATCTTAATCTCAAAATCGTGAGACAATTTTATTACCAATCATTTTGCCCCCTCCCCCCAGTAAACATTACAAACAACTGGTTTTATTTTTGTATTTTTCTTTGTCTGCAGATGTAACCTACTTATTCAACCTATCTGCACTGTTTGCTTTTTTTATTTTATTTTTTATTTCACATCAGTCCTGTAGTGTTTTCTGTTTCTTTTCCCTCTCCTTTCACACCCATGAGGGTTTTTTCTCATCACAACCAATTTTCCTCTTCTCTGCTGCAGGTTTTTCTTATTCCTTCCCCCGACTCACTCAGCCCATCTTGTCCAAAAGGTCAAACACACCCACAGTGTTGGAAAGGAACGCACAACCTCAATTATCTCCTCCTTCTCTGTACATAAACTTTACTTTGTCGAGTGCCAAAGGGAGGTTACTGGAACATTGCTAGGCAACATGACAATATACTAAACACCAGCGGCTCCCAAACATATTTAGCCAAGCAATTTTGCGTATGAAACATAGTAATGGCACATTGTTTAGATGTGACCTCCCATCACAGGATGCATATAGATAGGTTACACTCTCAAAGTTTAGATATACATTTATGGATTCTGGGATCAATCATTTAAAGCAGTATGATTCAGCCAGATTTCCGGATAGACAGCCAGAAGAAAAATGTAGTCAAAAGAACAAAATAACTGCTGAAATTTAACTAAGAAACCTGTTTTATTCTCATCATTTCTGCATTGCATTTGAATCGGCAACATTAAACCAGCCACTGCACATAAAGCCACCACTGTATGGTAAAGGTTTTTAATGCAGACTCTGGGGTACAGTGTCACTGGTCCACCAGCAGTTGAAATATTCAATTAAATCCACTTGGAGAGCGTTCTCTGAGGATGCAGTTATACAGTATTACACACTGAGCATCAGAGTGTGCATGTTATTTATGACAGCTTTTTGCCAAAGGAGCTCTTTTGTACTCTCACCATCTTGCTCTCCCTCATCCCCTCCAGCCTTAAGCTATTTTCTTCCCTCTTCTTGTGTTAGCCCTAGTTTGTTTTCCTTCCTCGTCTCTCCTCCACATGGACCATCAGTCTGCACATGACAAGCAGATGCTCACCATGCAAATATGCCTTTCTAAAATCATTCCGCTCTTTATCTAAAGCCAAGGAGATACACAGGAATTCATCACTTTTCCCCCTCACATATTGCAGCATCCGTGCAATTTTTCCTCTGTATCTGTTAATATCCTATATATTAAATTGTCAGGAAGATTAATATCATTTAATCTTTATCTTTGTGGAATGAGCAGATGTACAGTATGTTCTGTTGTAAGTTTTTCATGACAGAGCTGACTTGAAACTATTTTGTACAAACTTTAATCGACTGCTCAAAAAGCATCTGCCGCATGGAAATGTAAAATTTGCAGAAATTATGATCTTATATGCGCATTCATACTGTATGAAACTAATGTGCTCTTTTTAGAAGATATAGTTTTTACTGTATTTACATGGATGAGTGAATGTGCTGTATGTTTTTGCCACTTCAGCATGCTTGTTCAGCGTGTTTGAAACTTGTCTGTTTCGGTTATAGAAGGATTCAGAATCTTTATTCTCTTTGATTAGGGGTTTGATCCGCTTGAAACTGCAAATAAGCTAACTTTTAAAAGTGCTCATCAAAGTTTGTGTCAGTGGATTCCTCTTTCATTAGAATAAGGAACTGATTCTAATCATTTTTCCAAATAACTTATCATTTTTTTTTCCTATTGCACATCATTTCCCCATACTCATCTTAATCGCTTTGCAGTCTCCAGGAAGAGAAGCGACAGCTGGAGGAAGAGATTCAAACAAAACCTGCTGTAAGTTCACCTTCCCTCTGTTCAGGTCAACTGCTGTCTTCTATGAGGATAAATACCAGTTTGGCTTCCTCGAATAAAGGTTTCATTCTCAATGTCATTCAAAGCAATGTGAAGCTCAAACACTGGAGAATCCACTCACTTGTAGTTTGAACAAATGTGTATAGTCTTCATGCAAGGAAAGAAGTTTCTTACATTTCAGCCAAACTGTTGAGTTAGCAAACAATTTGATGTCACATATTTATAAAAGGTTTTCTGAATGTTTTATTAAAAGGGAACAAAAATACATTTATTCATCAAAATACATTTCAAATATCTACTGGAAGCTGAGTTATGTGTATGCCATAGGGCATATAAACTATATTGCTTTATAATTCAGTCTGTGGGAATTCTATCACAATTTAGCTTTTTCAGTCCTTGCTGTGCCACACTACATTAGCTTTTGACCCATCAGCACTGGAAATCAGCAGTTTTCCTGAAGAAGATCTGATTAGAAATACAGGAATGAACCTAACATTAGTCTCAAAGCACGGCATTCACAATTCTCTCATCATCAAACTTCATAAAATCCTTTGCTTGCATTGCTAAAAGCAAAAGAAGCTTAGAGCTTGAGCTTGAAGTTAGTGAATAAATTATGCGACTCAAAACTTTTGGATCTGTCTTGGTTGCAGATACAGTCGTCTGAGAGTGGTTCCAGATCATTGAAAATGTGTAACAGCTGCGCTGGCTGATAACATTTCGAAAAAAGTCCACTGGTGCCTAGAAATTGAAGAGGTTTATTGATCATTTTTAATCTACACATCATCAGAGCTGAAATTAGACTGATGATCAGCCAGTTTCTGGGTGGATATTTGCTTCCTGCTAAAAGTGATGGAATCAAATACAGGAACACTCAACTCTCAAAGACAGGGAACTTTGTATTTTTGGATTGTATGTTGCAATCATCTACTGTCCTCATTAAACAAGACTGAAAAAAACTGTTTTTTATTATACGCAAAAAAACTGCATTCAGTTATGCAATTCAGAATTTTACATTGTCAACAAATGACAATTAGGCTTCATCAGTTTATTGTCATTTTTACATCCCGATCAGAGTGAAGCTTGTAGAAAAACAAATAATAACATTTTTCATGAGTGAATATCCTTGAGACTTATCTATAGATAGCAAACCTCACGAAGAATAGCAGAAAATATTTTCTCACATGAGTAATCTTTACTGACCAAATACTATTTACATGCCATCCCTCTGCTCATGGTCTCGGTAGCTCATCCAGAAGCGAGAGACCGAGAGGAAGGCCTTGGATGATAAATATGAGGATCTGAAGAAAGAGGTGGCCCAGACACAATTGGAAGTCAGGTAACAGATCACAGTTTTATAACTTATTCTGGGTTTGATCTTGCTGTGATCTTGGAGCCGTAGTTGTTGAGTTTTTGTATTCTGCTTGTTTCTGCATGAATTTATAACAGATGCTCCAGTTTCCAGCCACTCTCCAAAACTATGTATTTGGAATACACTGGTGATTTTGAATGGGCTGTTAGAGTGCAGTCTTGTCTCTCTGTTAGTCCTGCGACAGTCTGGTTATCTGTCTGTATAATTGTATTTCCCAACTCAGATAACAACAGCTAGGATAGGCTCTTGCCCCTCATCACCTGTGGGATAAAACAAACAAAGAATCATCTGAAGTTTCTGCTCAAATTACCCTTTTTTTAATATACATCTCTTTAATTGTATCTATTTCTTTGACATTTTGTGTTATTTTATGGTTTCTATTTAATGAGTAGCACTGATGCATTTTTTTTTTTAAGTAGCATTAATTAAAACCACTCTAAAGATAATTGCACTTTAGTGTATCTCTTCTTCCCCACTGCATACACAGAAGTCTGATGGAAAATGTGGAAATTCATGAAACCCAGGAACTGGAAGCACAGAAAGAGCTGGCAGAGAAGGAGGAGCTCATAGAATTAAAAGAGGTATGTGTAAGAAAGAGATTCTTACAATATCACAGTATTAACAAAAGCAGCAAAAATCTTTTCTTTCTTACATTTTTGTATGTCGCTTCATGGTTGGCACAAGGCTGAAAAAGCTCGGCTCATCAACATACCCTACCACATTTCAAAGGAGACTCAAAGGAAACGCTTGGAGAGGGAGTGAGTACATTTAATCCTTTCGTCCATTTTTGCATGCGAGAAACAATAACTATTTTGTTGCAATTAACAAAAATAACAATAAACCAGAAACAATCCTCTGGTTAAACGAGTGGAACAAACCAAGAACTCTTGACAGCACCTCTCTGAACACTACAGATTTCATCTTCACGCAATTATTAAAAGGTGTCAGTCTTTTTAATTGAACCTCCAAAGACATAGCCCCCTTTCAAACATTGATACAGGCACAGACATGGTGCATCAGGCCTCTTATGGGTTAAGAGAATTTTCAACTGTGTACATCAAGTATTAATTATTAATTTCTGACTTCAAATGCAGCTGCAGAAGGATGTCACAAGTGAACCATCCTTTTTATGTGTATTTCAAATTAATATTTGGCTTGCAAGTAATGCATTGGAATATTTCTTTGAGTTTTTATGAGCAAAGACTTGTGATTTCAAATTTACAAAGCTGAAGGATTCCTGAGGGTATGTCTAAAAGATGGATGCTTATGCTGTTATTTCATAAGATATGCACATTTGAAAGACAAGTGTTGAAAATTAAAGGAGACATACTATATTCTGCCCTCGTCCTTAAGTGCAATTAATTTTATTTGTTCATTTTTCCCCACACCTGCTCAAATACACCAGAGATGCAATGAAGAAAATGGAAACATTAAATACTGAGATCACAGAGATGGAGCAGCAAATAAAGATGGTGGATAAGCGTAATCAGTCTCTCAGGACGGTGACGGAGGATATGAAGAAGGAGCTGGAGGATGTAAGAGTCCAAGAAGAGGCCAGTCAGATGGAGAACAGGCAGCTACTGGAAAAGCAGGAGGTCGAGAAGGCTGAACTGATGGGCAACAGGTGCACAACTTTTCAGTTAAAGTTTAAATACAAATTATGTTGGGTGTTTTTTATTGATATAGTACATCATTTACTAAAATAGAAATGCAATGGTCGTTTGATTTAGAGCTGAAAGAGAGCCTTATCAGGAATTTGATTTTGTGTTTTTCATCATCAGAGGCATCTTGGAATTGAAGATGAAGAGCCTCATGAGTGACAAGAAGAACCTTAATGAGAGACGATTTGTGCAGCTCCGGGAGAACAATAGGTACAAATTAATGTCCAAGAGATCGTCCTTCCCACATGTCCACATACAACTTAAGTCCTCCAACTTAAGTTCAAAGTTGTGTTGGAGGCATTTGCCTTCTCACTGTTATTTCAGATGTCTCATTAGTCTTGTTGAGTTTTTTCCCTGATCTAGCGCGTGTTTCTTGGATGACCACTAGGGGCTGGTTTCAAAAGTGAGACGATCATATTCACAGCCTGGTACAATAAACAGTTCTGGTCTCTTTTAATAAGATTTCACATCCATCGCATCTATGCAGTGAATAAATTATATGTAGGAGGTTTTTTGTTTGTGTTTTTGTGACAGCTGCATTGTAGTCTATAGTTTTAAGAGCGAGCTGTGATCACTTTACTAAATACTTCAGCATTTTCAGTCAACTTGACATCTGAGCTGTGAATGAAGAGCGAAGTGAACACAATCACTCTATTTCACTGTTGTCCAGTTAATTGTACTAACAGACCACTGCGACCAGTTCTAGATGGGCCTGGCTGCAGCCTGACTGCTGTGGCTAATGCTGGCCGCTCCGGTCAGGCCACATAGCCAGACCTCAGCTCATGTGAAACTAGTAACAGATGGCTGCAGTAGCTCCAGCAGGGACATGTGGAAAACATTCTGCATATAGTCTTTAATGATACACTGTTAGGTAAATGCTTCAGTACTTATTGTTAAAGGTCCCTAAAAATGTAAAAAAAAAAAAAAAAAAAATACTCTTTGCGAGTGAATGCTTATAAAATTTAACACACCAAAACATTTAATCACAGGATTTAAGTTGAGCATATTAAGCTGCATGCTGACTGTTTAAAAAGCATTTTTATTTGACAGGAATCCATTTACAGTCCTCTACTGTATAATGACTGAGAAGTGCAGGAGGCACTGCTTTATGATGATGGTGATAAAGGTTCCTTTTTGTTTGTCCTCAGGCAGATGGAAGCTCTCAAAAGGACGGAGCAGGAGATGACCATGGCCTCTAAAGGCTTGGCACATGTGCAATCTATCTATAATAAGCTACAGGCACAGGTGACTTTTTTGAAATGTTACGTTGACACATGCAAGTTTTGTCACTCTTAATTTTATTTCTTTTGTTCAGAAAGTTTTTGAGCTTCTGTAATGGTTGCTAACAATTACTTAACTTCCTCTGTGTGAAGCTTTGAAACTTTAATTTTATCAGTTATAGGTGTGAAACACGACATGGCTTGATAAATAGTGTTTTTATACTTTTGTTATTGCTGGCTATATACGAGGCAAAAGTTCCAGGCATGGAGCATAAAATGTCACACTGCCTATTATTTAGCACATTAGACCGTTGATCTGAATTATACCCAAGTGCTTTTTTTTGGATTTTTTTTATCTTCCTGCTAAATCACTGATGTGTAGAGCTTTCAAAGAGAAAGCATGAAAAAGAAGAGAACACAATTCATCGGAAATGTGTCAGCACATCTCATGAGCACACAGCAGTATGAAAGGAAATCAGAATGACGCAGCTGGGAATTCACACTTTCTGGAAGTGATGGAGAAAGAAAAGGCTCTTGTACAGCATAATTAATTCAGTCAGCCCATCAATAATGACTCTCACATGAACAGTTACCTATAATAAATTTTACAGTGGCAGCTGTTTAGAGGGGTCTGTGAGTACCACTGAAATACATCGCATTTTAATTGAATTTGTTGTGATTTATTGGTTTAATGTTTTCAAAGTATTGTGTTTTGAATTGCATACATTTATTACTAATACTTATTAAGTGCTTCACATGAGTGAAATTGTGAGATTGCATTATCCCTTTTGGAAACCTTTAAACTTGTTTTACTGTACTGCAGTGTCACTGTCTCCAAAGGCATCAGTCAATACTTGTGTATCAGTGTCCCTGAAGCCTTTCAGGGGCTCAAAAACATAGTTGGGTTTTTTTATGAAGTCCATGCTTAATGTGGAACCGAATATGCACTGACTGAATCTGATATTAAGCAGGGTAGGAATGGTTTTTCCTTCTTTATCTTGTAGTCAAATGCAGGATGAAGGCTTTCAGAGCACAAAGAGAATTCAAACAGGCCTTTAATTATGACTTTGTGGTCCGTTCTGAATATTCAGATAGATGCTGCTGTTCCCAAAAGAGAGGCTGCTGTAAAGCGAAGGATGGAGCTTCTGAATGAGGTGGAAGCTCTAAAAACCAGCGTTGAAAAGAAGGTGGGGATGCTTAAAAATGCAATTGCAAAAACCTGATTGAAGTGTGTCGTCGTTTTTATATGTGTCTCAAACCTTTTATAATTTCTTTTCATTTATATTTGTCAGTGAATATTCCTTTTATGTTTTCTGACATCTTTTATTCTCTACCATCTTTCCAGAAGTACAGGATTATCCTCTAAATACATTTTCTATCATATATTACACAAACAAAAAAATTAGATAAATAAAAGAACAATGATCACTTTGACCTTTGATATCTTTTTTTAAATAGTTGTGTGTGTTATCTTTGTGTATTTTGTTATGCTGCAAGTAAACCCTCAGTTTCATTCGAATATTCATGAGATCTTTTACTGAAGAATCATGTTTTCCAACCAGCTATCAGTGGATAAGGAGGAGGGCCAGAGGAGGCAGCAGTATGGGATGATCCAGGAGCTGCAGAGGCAGTCAAACCGCCTCAGAGAAGAACTGCATGACCTCAAATGTCTAAGATATATCAGAGCCGAGGAGAGGGGCCAGAAGCACCGTGAACTACTCAGGGCTCAGGTGTGACACTAACACAAAGAGACACATTTGAAAAACATTTTGATGTCGTCATTGCCACTTCTTCTTTTTTTTCCTATTGATTGAAAATGTCAGAAGGGATACAGGCATAATACTGAAAAATGTGCACCTGCAAGTACTGGTGAAGTTTGACATTTTTGAGAGCACAAGCACACAAGCAGAGAGAGAGAGAGAGAGAGAGAGAGAGAGAGAGAGAAGGAGAGAGAGAAGGAGAGAGAGAGAGAGAGATAGAGAGAGAGAGAAAAAAAAATGATGATGCTGAAGTTTTACCTGCTTGCATGTACCCACAGCAACTGAGCAAGCACATCCAGCAGGAGCTCAGAGAGAAAGACCTGATCATCAGGGGCCACAACAGGCTCAGCACAATGCTACAGCACAGGTGTTGTTTTCTTTTTTTTTCTGCAGTGTTTGTATCATGACAAAGATAATGTTCCAGAGAAAAGCACGTCTTCTTAATTTGTCTCGCATCAGTGTTCAGACACAGACTAATGCATACAGCAACTCCAGGAACAACAACACCCTGTTTAGATGCAAATGCAGGGACATGACAAGATTGTAGGCTGATGTGGTTGCACTTGACATGGGACCAGTCTCCCAAAAGCAAAAATAATGATTAAATATTGTTTTATCCTTTTACTCTTTTGTTGTTCTGAGGTTTAGCAATAATGTTTCACACCTCACATCTTAAAGTCATTTCAATTTGAAATTAGACATGAAGTGTCACCCTGTAATATGAGAACAGTTCTGTCATCATAAAAATGGATTCACTGATCATTTTAAAAGGCTAAGACGATCAGATGTAAGGATTTTTATTTTATTTTTGAAGTGGGTTTGTGTGAAGTATTTAATAATTGGCATCTTTAGTAGACAGCGGCCGGTGTGCTTTCATTCTGAGTAGCTGTTAGTGTAGCTTCCCATGAGAATTCCTCTCTGATTCTCCAAACTGTGCTGTGACTGCTGTCTGCTGCAGGTAAGATTCTAACAACTCATAAGTACTTCACTTGGAAAAAAGCTGCTTTTCAAGATTTCTTTGGAGGAATAGACAATAACTACTATTAGCTAATTTGCAAATACTTTACCAGTACATAAAGTTCATAAGCAATAATAAAAAATAAACTTAGCTATTAGATATATACATGTATATATGTGTGTATATACATACATGTGTGTATATATATATATATATATATATATATATATATATATATATATATATATATATATATATATATATATATATATATATATATATGTATATGTATGTATGTATGTATGTATGTATGTGTGTGTGTGTGTGTATATATATATATATACTCACTCTACTGTGTCAGCAGGATCAAAATAACTCTTTGTATTTAATTTAATTAAAGTAACTGGCTAACTAAGTTATCTACAAAATGAATACCCCAAAATTATTAAATAATGTGGGATGTCCATCATAATATAGAAAATATATTACACTTGCTCTTGGTTTGGGAAACCATGTGTCCAATGGTAATTGGTGTTTTTCCTCCTTTTAGAATCTCACAGTACTCTAAACTGTGCGATATGAACGTGAAAGAGAATGAAAGGTTTGTGAAACTGAAACATACCGCCTCACAGACAATCACGGAGTTGTCAGAGCAGATTAAAGTTCTGGAAAGGGAAAAGCAGCGCAAGCCCGCTATCTTCTACGACAGGTGTGTCCATGCGTTTGCTACAGGTGGAGTTGACTACCTGTCCCTCAGCACAGGCATCCTCAAGAAATGTAGCACTTCAGAAAACCCAGCTTCTTCTTTTTTTTGTTTATTAGCTTCGATACAGCAGTGCTGTTCACTGTGTATTTTATCTTTTACTTGTACATTCCAGATCACTCATGGAGGTCTCCAAAAGTGCCAAGATGAGGGACAAACTACGCAATGACATCTCCGAGGTCCACACACACAAATACTCATTATTGGAAATGTTTCTATTGCTCTGAGCCAGTATCACGAAGCTAACACAAAAAGACAAAGAGATTAAACATTCTGGAAAAGGTAATGCAATTTTAGCAGCCCAAAGTAGAGCACAGACGAAAGTTACAGCTATTTGTCAGTGTTTTGACCGTGCTCCGACTTTCTACCAGGGCTCTTAAACTTTGGTTTGGTCGACTGAATAGAGATAAGGAAGTAACACACATCCAGTATTTATCTTTGTGTCTTTCACAGGATACTTAAGCAGTAAAGCACACAAACTCAGTGTGAACTTTTTATTTAGTTCACGAGCTGCCTCCCAGTCTCCCTCTACAAGTATTTGGAAGTGGAAGCATTCCATGTTGCATTTACATCCAAATTTAATTTGGTAGTGAAATATGATGTGTGGTTCATGGTTTGTTTAGAACTGTGAACTGATGCATGCATATGATGATTCTGTTGTCCACCAGGCTTTAATCATTCAGCTGGTTGTGATCTGATGACAGTCAGTTTATTCCCAGGCTGGACTGTAACCCATTAAACAGTCTATGGGCTGAACCAATTAGAACAGAGCTTGAGTGACTGCTAGTTCTCTGCTTTACATACGTTTGAGGAAACGATAGAAGAATGTACGTCGCTATCAAGGTCTATGGCTGAGAGAACTGAACTGAAAAGAGTACACAAACTGACCCATACTCGCACACTTTTACACAACTATAAACACACTCCCTTTAACCATCCTCCTCCACCTTCTAGGTCCCCCGATTCCCACCCCTACCCCACTCCCATCCTCCTGAACCCTCCTCCATACATGCTAGTGCTCATTACGATGTTGTTAAATTGTTTGAATATGTTGCTTTTATTGCTGAGGTGCTTTTTTGCACCTTTTGCAAGATGTTTTCGCCCTCTTCTTCTTTCCTAGTGTCACCCTTTTTCTTACCTAATGAAGTGGCAATGCTGACCCATTGGATGCAGCTTCATCCACCTGTCTACCTATGTTTTCTCTTTGGACGGGCTGTATTGGAATGAAATGTAATCGTAAAATGACTATAAAAGGAATTTCATACTCGTACTCATACATCACACCCTATATTTTTCTTAACCTAATGTGTACTAGATTGCCTGGAAACAAGACCAAATCAGTGAAGAATGTAAGGACAACAACTTAGAAGTGATGAAACTCACAGAAACCATCAAACTACAGGAGGAGGCACTTCTGGAAATAAACAGGAATTACGAAACTGCCATAGATCGACGTAATTCACTGTACGTACATGTTTGCATGTCGTTTGCAGGGTGACGAATGGAATTTTAAACCTTCATCGATTATAATTTCTGATTGTGCAATTTATCATTTCCACAGCGGGATTCAACTCTTGGAACATGAGGAGATTTTGTTCAAGTACTATGAGAAGATGAACAACCAGGAGGCAGGCATCACTAAGGGCAACATGGCCCTGGAGACCCTGGAGAAGGAGAAGAGCGAATTGCAGATAGAAATTCAAGAGGAGAAGAGACAGATAGACCTGAAGAAGAAGGAGTTGCTGCTCAGCAGAAAACTGGAGGAAGAGATCACCATGCTGCAGATAGAGGTAGAAATAATGTTTATGCATAGCAACATAAAACTGCCCAGGCATGACAGGAACAGGCAACAAGGGTGATAGTGTCATGGTGTAAATTGCACTTCCACACCCACTTCCTCTTTCTCTGAGTCTTCTCTAAGAACCCCTTACCAAGAGGTTGCTTCTGTTTTGATGTTTCCTGAAAATTAGCCTTGACTACATCTGTATGTGGTTCATTTAAGTTACTGCAGTGGTGTTCTTTGAACAGTTGCTGTTTACACTCCGAACAGTGCATTGTTTACTGCTGGGGCCTGCATGGGGTAGTTTGAAGTCTTGTATGAGCATTGTAAACAGCTTGCTAGGGTTATTGTTTTCTATATTTTCCCGAGAGTAGCTCTGCATATACAACCACTAATTGGTGCAGATTGTGCCTGCAGGATGCTAGTGTCCACATTTCTCCAACAGAATAGTTGTGACTGCATCAAGATGTGGTTCAGCTTCATGGCTTCGAAAATGCCACCAAGAAGTTGTCTGACTTCATAATGAGTGATTCTTGGTCTGCTCAGTTGATGCATGCTGCTCTGAAAAGGTAGATCTGTGTGTCTGTTTGCAAAGTTTTTAATTGAATCACATGCAAACTGTGTGCGTGTGCGCGTGTTTCTAAATATGTTCATATCAGCAAGCCAAAAAATGTCTCCATTGGGATATAAGCTATTGTGAAACGAAGCTGTGTTCCCTTCAATAATACAATTGATGACAGATATTTTAAGTCAGTGATGATCCAAGGATGTGGATGTGTATTTGTGAGTTTGATGCATCATTGTTCAACTTTATGTCTGTTTTGTGCAGGCTGTGGGAATTTCCCAAAGGTTTGATTGCAGTGCTGTCCAAGACAATAGTTTAGACGATCAGCAAACCCAGATGTGATGGAGGAAGGGGACAGTACCGTTGGAGTGGCAAACCGGGGTGGTGGTCCCTCTGTTTAAAAAGGGGGACCGGAGAGTGTGCTCCAACTATAGGGGGATCACACTTCTCAGCATCCCCGGGAAAGTCTACGCCAGGGTACTGGAGAGGAGAATACGGCCAATAGTTGAACCTCGGATTCAGGAGGAACAATGCGGTTTTCGTCCCGGTCGTGGAACACTGGACCAGCTCTATACCCTCCGCAGGGTGCTCGAGGGTTCATGGGAATTTGCCCAACCAGTCTACATGTGCTTTGTGGATCTGGAGAAGGCATTTGACCGTGTCCCTCGTGCCATTCTGTGGGGGGTGCTCAGTGAGTATGGAGTCCGGGGCCCTCTACTAAGGGCTGTCCGGCCTCTGTATGATCGGAGCAGGAGTTTGGTTCGCATTGCAGGCAGTAAGTAAGACTTGTTCCCGGTGCATGTTGGACTCCGGCAGGGCTGCCCTTTGTCACCGGTCCTGTTCATAATTTTTATGGACAGGATTTCTAGGCGCAGCCAGGGGCCGGAGGGGATCCGGTTTGGGAACCACAGGATTTCGTCTCTGCTTTTTGCGGATGATGTTGTCCTGTTGGCTTCATCAGACCGGGACCTTCAGCATGTGCTGGGGCGGTTTGCGGCCGAGTGCGACGCGGCAGGGATGAGAATCAGCACCTCCAAATCCGAGGCCATGGTTCTCCACCGGGAAAGGGTGGCGTGCCTTCTCCGGGTGGGTGGAGAAGTCCTGCCTCAGGTGGAGGAGTTCAAGTATCTCGGGGTCTTGTTCACGAGTGAGGGAACGATGGAGTGGGAGATTGACCGACGGATCGGTGCAGCGTCCGCAGTTATGCGGTCGATGTACTGGACCGTCGTGGTGAAAAAGGAGCTGAGTCGAAAGGCGACTACCCTCACCTATGGTCATGACCTTTGGGTAGTGACCGAAAGCACAAGATCGCGGATACAAGCGGCCGAGATGAGTTTCCTCCGCAGGGTGGCTGGACGCTCCCTTAGAGATAGGGTGAGGAGTTCGGTCACCCGGGAGGAGCTTGGAGTCGAGCCGCTGCTCCTTCACATTGAGAGGAGTCAGCTGAGGTGGCTTGGGCATCTGTATCGGATCCTCCTGCTCCCTAGGGAGGTGTTCCAGGCATGTCCCTCCAGGAGGAGACCCCGGGGAAGACCCAGGACACGCTGGAGAGACTATGTCTCTCGGCTGGCCTGGGAACGCCTCGGACTCCCCCCGGAAGAGCTGGAGGAAGTGTCTGGGGTGAGGGAAGTCTGGGCATCTCTGTTGAGACTGCTGCCCCCGCGACCCGGGAACGGATAAGCGGCGGACGATGGATGGATGGCAAACCCCTAATTAGCTTATATTTGCATTGAAACTGGCTCGGAGCCTCATCCTTTTAATGAGAATTTGAGCATCTCTATTAAGCATTGTGTGCAGGATGGTTTTCTCTGTGTTTGTAAATGTAATGTTCATATAATAATTTACTGGCGCTAAATATTAATAATGTGGGCCATACTTAAGATAAGTTTAAGTGATTGTATCACCATTTAAATCAAATAATTTGACATGAAAGATATGCATGACTTTGAACACTCACTTATGTCTGAAGTATCATGATATTGTTTGCAGAGCTGCTTCTTAATACATTTTGTTCAGTTGGAATGGCTGCAATCAAACATTTTGATTAAGTTGAATATAAAACAGAAACTGCACTTGCTCACTTAACCCTGAACACAAGCATGTGCACATAGATAAAATGATCTAAACCATAAGGGACAAACCCAAAACAAGCACACGCTGCGCCACCAGTTCCACAGAAAAAGCCCAAGACGCGCATGAATAAATGACAAGCATATTCATGCTTCTTAGTGAGTCACTGAGAGTGACAGACACATAGAGATTTGAGAAATCCCTACAAAAACATACACACAGTGAGAAGGAGCTTCTTTGCCAGCGGCTGCATCGAGAGATTGGGTGTGTTGCTGCTCTGGATCTGATTGATTGGTATGAACTTACTGCTGGAGCAAATTTCCCATATCTGAGTTTGGACAAAATCAGTGTTGGAACAAATATCACTGTGCACTGCTCTTTTTAAAAACACCATTATCCCCTCCCTCCATCTGTTTTCTCCTTCTGCTGCTTATCGGTTGCTATAACAGGCTACGATCATGTTTTCTTATTCTGTTTGACTCACTGCTCCTTTTTAAGCCTCTTAAACTCCATCAGCTCCAAAAAACTGACTGTAATCAGCAGGGTGATGCTGTTTTAAGGTTTGCTGTCGTTACTGCTCATGTCACTCTTTTAGCCTTACTTTTTTTAGTATTTTGTATTCGCAGTGAGAAAACTTGTGTTCTCCAGTGAGTGGCAACAAGATGTGAATACTGACAGATGTGGATCTGTCAGTATTTTAATCTTCGAAAAAGATGGATTTACTTCCCCTGCCCAACCACCCAAATAAATATATTAAAACATGGATGATTAAGGCTGTATGATGCATCTCCTAAGTGGAAGAAAAGATCATTGGCATCGGTCCATATCAGCAACCAGTATTGGCCGAGACTGGTCAGAGTCAAACAGACAAAAATGGTCTGACTCCAATTACCAGCTGATCAATAGGTGCATCTCTAATTTACCTCTCCCCATCCAGTCATAGCTGGAATGGATTCTGACCCCCATGACCCTGAGTAGATGAAGTGGATAAACAACATGGATGTGGCTACAGGAGTACATTTTATATTACTGACAACGGCTTTCACTGTGAACTCTGCACCTTGTTATGACTTTTACTTGTACAACATAGACGTCAAACACTTTGAGGAATAATTTAAAAAACCCAACACGTACTTTCCAAACTAAAATGGAACACATTCCTGTAAATCATACCTGCTAGTATTTTAGCGTTGTTACTGGAGCATGTTAATGTACTGTGTTGGCATTTATGAGCTAATGATGCGAACCACAACCTTCCAGCTCTCCTAACATTATATTCCAACTGATACTGGAAATTTGGGGAAGATGCCTTTACAGATTTTTAATGAAGACAAATACTATATAAATAAGGGGAGATGGCCATAGTTGATGTACTTTCCAGCAGCGTATTGCACAGCCTGCTTTGCAAATTATACTGGAGACATCTCAGTGGACTTGGTCCCGTCATCTGCTCAGTTATAATATTTAGTCTTCTGTAGACATAGATAAATGTATTGATACCTTTCCATTAAAGATAGAAAAAATGGTCACTGAAGTTACTTGAAGCTGACAAAAGTAATAACAAACAATGATTTAGTAAAATTTGATTAATGAAAATCCCACATTGTCCTGTGAATTGTTCTGCTTGATATTTTGTTGCGCAACCTTTTTTGGCATTTACGGCAATCATGTGATTTCTGTAACTCTAATGGCGCTTTTCCACTAGTACCTACTCGTCCTCGTTTGTTTTTAGACACCCAGGTGAGAAGTGGGCAGGTTGGGGTGAAGCTGCTGTGACGTACTCGATTGCGCAACACGTTTGTTTGTGTCAGCGCTGATGAGAAATCAGCTGGAGCCGCGAGCGGCTGAGAAGAAAAAACAGAGCGCCTGTGGATCTGATCGTTCTTTATCGCCCGTCTGCATCCCTTTTTAATTCTCTCCTCAGCCACCAGGTTTATGAACATCTGCACCTCAGAGTTGGATCACCAAACAGATGTTTTTGCGCTGTATAATAAAATCGCAGCGAGCCGTGAGTCGTTCTGGCGCTGACTCCCGCTTCCTGATTCAAACGTCTGACGGTGCCGTCCCCCGACCAATCAGTGGCGTGTATTGCAATGACGTCAGATACAGGGCCGACTCAGCACGCTTCGAACCTCGGCAGAATAGGTACAGAAAAAGTACCTACTTGGCCAGCCTCTACCCGCTTCGGCCCGTAGTGGAAAAACGCAAGCGTGGCGAGTAGAGGCGCGCTGAGTAGATACTAGTAGAAAAGCGCCATAAGTGAGACTTCTGTACCTGTAGACAAGTATTTTGGGCCATTTTGGGAAACTGCTCCAGCTGTCTCACATTTTAAGGGTTTCTACTTCAGACTGCATGTTATTGTTTAGTTTTTTTTATTTCGTTCAACGTTAAAAAGCAATTTCTGATTTCATGAGTTGATTTTCAGTAAATTATAATTAATTATTCATTTTGTATGTTTCAAGTTATTTCAGACCAGTGACCATTGTGGGTTTTTTATTTCTTTAAAGGGTACCAATACATTTGTTCCTGTGTGCACACGATGGAGAAATATTGAAAAGAATGACATTGGAGCTACTCAACTAAGCAAACCATTATCAGTCTGTTTCCTAAATGTGCATTTTTTATTTTATTTTTGTTGCATTGTGTGTTGTAAGAAGATTCTTCAAAACTGCTCAAAACATACATACGTATATATAGTTCATAGTGAGCATAAATGAATACTTTTTAGGATACTTGTGATTTCTTTTGAGACCCAACTGTAATATATTCACGATTAGTAGCATTCCATCTCTTCCATTTAACTACAGCATCCGTTTATTCGATATGTTTTCTTTTCTTCTGTGTGTAAAAAGAAAATAATTTTCTAGAACACAGTTTCCTTTTACAGCCGTGTAGCTCCCCCGGGTACAAAAAGTGAATCATGGGAATCTCTCTATTGGCAGAAGGCTTTCCAACTTTATTCATTCTCCCTGCGAATCTATTCTGTATGTGAATTCCATCTCCATGCGACTGCGTTGCTGTCGATTTATCATATATATTGTCTATTTGTATTCATCTGTGACCAGTTTATCTGTTCATTGCAGACGGACCCCCTTTCCTTTGATGGGAAATTTTGACAAAGATAGATTGGGCCATATGTGAGACTATTGAAGTTCAATATAGTTGGAGGAGGCTTTCATTACTCCAAGGAATTTTAATTGCTGCAAACATAAACAGAGGTTGGTGTTGAATTTGGAATTTACTCGTTTATGAGATTCTAGCACACTCACATCTCATACAGGTACACATGCATCAGCACACGTTTTAAGATCCGTGCAGTGTGGGTGATATCTATATTTTGTTGAACAATCGCCTGAGGGCTCTTTACAGTACATATCTGTTACACAGAGTTGCATAAGTATCATAAACGTACAGACAAAATCAGCTGATTTGTGGAGGGAGATTTATGAGAGGGCGGGGCAGCTGACAGACTGCAGTATCCCTGAGGTGATGAGTCATATTGTTTGTCTGGCCTGCTCTTAAATCTTTGTCCAACCTGTCTGCATCTTATCAGCATGGGGAAATCTACAGTGAATTGTGTCTTGACAGCATTTGTGGGGAAGTTTATGTATAAATCTAAGCCAGACAGGTAGATAGAAAATGAGAAAAAGAGAGAGCATAGTAACAGAATGGCTGACCAAAAGGCTTTATGTGAAACTTTAAAATCACTGAAGGTCATTTGGAAACTTACCTTTTTAAAAGATATTTCTGGAGACTGCTGGCTAAATACAAAAGCACATCTTCCCGCATTGATGGGATGAAGGCCAAATGTAGTCATGGCTGTGTTACAGTTGTCTAGCAGGGGAATCTTTCTGGAAGGACCACCAGTGAGTCTGCTCTGCTTATGTTTCCCAGGATAGTTTTCTAGTAAAACGCTTTCATTTGCTTTGCATATTCACAGATTATATACTTTAACTGTCAGAGTTTTAAAGGCAAACTTAATGAACCTCAATTTTTCCTTTTCATTATGTTAATTAAAGCTGTCAGACCTTTTTAGAGAATATATACTGAAAGTTTTCGAAGTAAATTTGAAATAATTCACACCTAAAAGCTTCATTAGCAGCGTACAGTACATTCGATAGTCTATTTTAGAATTATATCCCAAGGTTTACGCAGAGACAATCATGCAGACTCGGTCTGTACCTGTAGGTAAACAGTGCCATATTTACCTACAATATGTGCCTTCAGAAAATTCAAACAAACACAAAGGGAACATGTAAGCAAAAAGGTTTTGTCCCACATTCAAATCCTCTCTGGTTTCACAGTGGTATCCACTACTGTCATCCCAACACAAATACAACACAGACTGCTACATGTTAAACTTTTGAATGGTAAAAAAAGAAGAAGCTCTTATTGGGTCTTTGAAAGCAGCACAAAGGAACTTTTGTGAGTTTTAGCTCTACTTATAGGTGTGCAGGTTAAGTTCCTTTCACAACATTGTCCAAGATTCACTCTTGTTTATTGTATTGCTGGGTCACTTGGGTTTGAGTCTCTTTACTCTTGTTTTGAGTTTTGCTCGGTCACTCTTGTTTAAGTCTCTAACTCTGCTATGATGCCTGTGAGTTTTTGCTTTACTAGCGTTGATGTGTGACATAGTACCATACAGCGATATGCAGCTGTCACAATAGACCACAGAGATGTGAGTCTGAGATTACGTTGAATGGGTTTTGCCAGTAGTAGGGCCAGTAATACGCTTCAAACAAAACTGATCCTGACATTTTAACACAAAATAAACTTTGAGCTGGTTTCAGTGACGTTTACAGTAAATAATGACATTGTCCTGAAGCACTTCTGCATGTTTTTTTTGTTTCACTTTTACTACATAACACAATACATTAACATTTTACATTATAAAATAATCTTGCCTCCACTCTAAATGATTCCTCCAATTTAAAATCTTTCTAAGCAGTCTTCATATAAGATGATTACTTTTGAAGTTTGACTGGATTTTGCTTGACCTTAGTTGACTTCTTAATGTATTATGAGCACCCAAAATACATTAAAAAAGTCAATTTCTGTGGTTCTCTGCAGGAATAAAATGTATCTCTATTGCTGTATCTCTGCTGGAGACTGAAAAATTAAGGATTATGTTGTTATAGACTTAAAGCTTTGCAATGATTTGCCAAAGGAATTCAAGCCAGCAGGGCTGCTATCTGCTTTCATATCTCTCTGAGAATATAGCCTTGTTGGGATTCTTCTGACCACCAAATTTGATTCCATTTACGGCTGTGCTCTGCGAATAAACCAACAATTGACCTTGTTTTCTATCATAACATGTTTAATCTAAGCAGTCTTGTGTATTTTCCTTTATTTGGTGATTACGAAAGCTTAATTTTGCCTCCTTTGCTCATGTTCTGCTACTTAGCTTTTCATAACCTTCATAAAATTGTGATTTTAATGCTGTTATACCCTGCTGACCCTTTTGCTTTTCTCATCTGTTTCTTAGTTTTTTGTATATTTATTACGATGCTTTTTAAAGCCTAATCTTAGAATGTGCAATAAAACTGAGGCGATTATTCATTTTAATGATAATGCTGTTAATCGTGCAGTGTACCATCTATTGTGCTGCTTTTTAAGCCATCGTGTTAACTGCTAACTGAGCCGGAATTATGCAAATGAAATGCAAATTAGCAGGCTGCATGGAAGCTGTCATATCTCCAATGTTTTACAGCATCATGAGCCAAGAAAGGAGTCATGATTCGTAACTGTCAGAGGAAGAAAACAGAGGAGTAGGCAGGCAGAAAAGAGATGCTGACACAGAGACAGATGAGCACAAAGAGACGGACGTCAGTGTATAGGATGGGTATGAAAGGCTACAAGCGAGGGCATTGTAGGAAAAAAAAAGATTGATTAAAGAGAAGAGAGAAGAAAGGAAGGTTGATCGAGATGATCTGTATGCCATCCATCATGTTGTGTTTTAACTGATTTAGGGTGGTTACGGGTGAGAGTGAAACATAGATCAGTCAGACTCAGAAGTGAAGGCGAGACAGAGTTTTCTCAGTCTGCCCGTTGACATCTGAAGAGCTTCATCCTCATAAAAAGCACTAAAACACAGTAAAAAATATCTAAAAATTCATACTTAATATCGTACATCAGTTTGGACTTAAAATTTGTGGACAGACTAAAAGCAAATAAAATCTGATGTTCATCTTAATTTTACTCACGCACACGACAGACGATCAAATGGAAACCTTGAAGAGCTATTATTGAAAAGAGCTCTGAATATTATACTTCTGTTTGCCTTTGTTTGCCCAGTGTCCTTCAGCACATGTTTTGGTCATGCAGAGAAATAGCCTCTGATTTTAAATCACTGTTATCCTGTTTATGTGGAAGAAAGCTGCAGCACCAGTGTGCACTGAGAAGCTCCCAGAGGTAATCTACACGAGGATACGAGGAGAAAGGTTACAGATCCTGGTCATCATTTACCTTGTGACACAGCTGGAAACAGACCAAACTAAAGTAGTAACTTTAGGTGGGTTTTAGGTGGTAGAACAGCTGTCTCTTTTTTACTGACTGAGTCAGGTCTGATTTTTTTTTTTAAACACCTGCCCTTCTCCAAACCCTTTCTACAGAGTGTTAGTACTGCTCATGTAACTCGTGTACATTATCTGTATTTCATGCTGATGTTGCTGCCAGTTTTCACAGGTGAGTATTCCATTTACAAAGCAAGAGCTATGAAAGAGACGCTGCTCTCATTTCCATTGTGCAGGCTTGAATGCTGCACGCCAACTCTGTGGGGATTCTCCTGCATTTCATCTCCTGCTGAAAAATGAAAGAAATATGCAAAATATGAAAGTGTTTTATGTAAGAAAAAGTTGGAATTATTCATGTTTCGAAATCACTTTGCCATATTTGTCATTTAATTTTGCCTATGAAACTAACATTTCAGGTTGCAGTAACTTCAACAAACTTAGGTTGTTAAAGTTGGTTTTTGCTTCAGTTCTTGATTCCTCACATCCCCTTTCTCTAAAGTTTGGTCTTTGTTTGCTTTCACATCCCATTCCATTCTCCATTTTTCACTCTGGACTTTATGTGATCTTTCTTTTGCTCTTCTTCACTTAATCTCTCTCTTTTATGAGTCTCTTTGAATAAATCTTGCTTTTAAATCCATAATCTTTTTGCTGCCAGCCTTGTCTGTCTGTGAGTGTTTTTTCCCAGTGTCCTTTAGTCCAACAAACACCTCGGTTAATCACGTGACAGACATGCTATAAAGTAACAGGAGTGTGTTCTCCTCTGACTCTGTCGGGGTGTAGAAGAGAGGCTTCATTAATCTCATTCATGAAGGGAGGTGAAAATGGAAATCATAACTGTGTGCCTCGCTGTCCTTCTTTCCCATTAGACACGGGCACATAAGCATACAGTAATGCACAGATCTGTTATGTTGAATGACGAGACGCTGCCATGTCATAAACCAGGTCCTGTCAGGTCAGGTGCACATTTCCCCACACCGGTTTTTCCTCTTCTGCTCACTCTTGTCTTTAGTTTCCTTCCTCACTTATATTTCTTTGTCTCTTTCCACTCTCTCTGGGCTTCTATTAATATATCGAGCATATTCTATTTTTTTTCTCCCTCATTTGTCATCTGATCTGTTTCTCTCTTCTCTGCTTAACATCCTTTTTATCGTTCCCATCACAGCTCCTTGATCATCTCAAGCTCATATTTTATATATATAGCCTACCTTTATTTTGCTGTAATGGGGCCAGGTACAATTAAATTAACTGTCATTGTTGTTTATCTGCTTAGGTTAGAGGAGCACCTGGCTTTCTCTTAATCTCTCTCTCCACAATCAGTATCAAATACTGGATATTAAATGATAATCTTGGGTTAGAAACTTTTTTCACAAAACAGGCTCATCGGGTGATTCTAGTTGGAGTTTCATTGCCACATTCTCATTATAAGGGCTGGGAAACGTTGTAGTGAGTCTGTCTTATGTTTGATTAATTAAATTAGACACCTCTCTTGTCAAACGCTTTCTTCTGCAATTGAATCCTTCCTGACACCTAATCGTTTCTCATGTCCCATGCGGATTATGCTTTGTGCGTGCAGCACCTGTGCGATATTTACAAAGCAACAAGCTATGGTTGTTAATAGTCCTATTAAAGCCCACATATCAGAGTACACAGTACTCCGTTAGACACACAAGTGGAGATAAATCATGAAAAATGTACAATGTGGTTTTCCCTCCCATGTTACGCAGAACGAGGTTGCAGCATGAAGTGTTGGGGTTAATTTGCTTGTACGTCCTGTGATGTGATGTCAGTGTTGATGCTGAGGAGATATAATGTGCAGCCCTAATCAAAACCTCCACCGGGTACCTTTGGCTGATGTGTTGTATGTTAATTTCCTGTCATTCATCTGCACAGTTAATCAGTTCGTCATGTCAGCACTTTTTTTTTTTTTTATGTACTCAGCCCACTTCCTCAGCGACTGACTGCAGCAGTTTCAGGATTAGGTTGTCAACTGCAGGCATGCATATGAAACCCCTGCCCTGCTCTCTCACTGACTGCCTTTACTTTCTCTCCAGTCTTTTGACTCATCCTCTTTGTGCTTTCTCGGCTACCCCTGCTTCCCCTTCTATTCCTGCTGTCTTAAGGGATGTCAGAGAATAAAAGCCCGGGTTCCTTTGAGGGAACTTGTGTCTTTTTAAATTTTGGCTTCTCTTATCACCCTTTGCCAGTGACTTGTCACCTAACAGGGCGAGGCTTCTTTTTTACATTTAAACCTTTTTTTTTTCTCAGCCAAATCCCCTGTGCAATAAGTATCTCAATAATGCCTGCAGGAAAAGGCACTTAAGACGCTGACTATCTCCAGATTTTTTGCTCTTACTGCACAGCATCACATCATTTTTAATCATTTTGTGAAGTGTGCAGAACAGATTCTGAAATGTTTTCATTAGCAGATGTCAGAGAGAGTGATTTCCTCACTTTTATTGGCCTTTACATGCAGCATATACCAATAATGAAAATGTCAATACATTTTACATGACAAATTATCATCGTACACACTTTGTACTCGTGTAGTCTTCTTTTTCTGCTTCTAATGCTGTAGTTTTCACTGTCTCTCAGTTGTCAGAAGAAAGGGACAAGCCAAGTGTCAATCAGAGACGGGCGCTAAAAGGTGTAGACCCATCAACAGCAGATCTTGTCCAGAAAATGGAGCAGGTACATGTCAACTTGTTTAAAATGTTATTTCATCCTGACATTTTTAATAGCTGTACTTTAAGTCTACAGCCACTGATTCTCTGCGTGTGTAGCTTGAGGTGAATCTAGCCGAGCGCAAGACGCAGTTGCTGGAAAAAGAACTCCTGGTGGACCAAGTGACCCGGCTTTCGAAGCCGCTCAGCGAGCAGGCTGAGAACTGCCGGGAGGACAGTCTCTGGATGGCAAGGAAGGTAGACAACAAGATCCACTTATATATAGGCCGAGAGATGAGGCTCACTGAATACACACACGGATCAAGTGATAGTTTCAAGACCTGCTTGATGTCAGAATCAAAACTCACATTCAGAAACACCTACTGTACATTTACAGTTTTTAATTTACAATCTTGTCTTTTACAAATACACCAAAACATCATTTGAGTACTTTATATGGTGCATTTATCACCTTTTACAAATTCATTGAGCCTCTCCAATCCACATTTCACCCACTTTTTAATGACTAGTCAAAAAGAAAGTACAAAGCTGTCACTTTATTTGAAGTTACCCAAGTCTGAAAATATACCACTCGGTGAGCTGTTCAGATTTGCAGAGTAATGTGACATCGCGGGACGTATTATTCAGCTTCTCGACATTTATCTCCATCCAGCTTCACATCTTGCTGCATTTGCTGTGGCACAAAAGTTCAAAAGAGGCAGAATCTGCAAAAAAGTAGATGGAGTTATGTGTCCATCGGGGGGTCCATAAAATGGCTCTTTAAAGTTTAGAATTGGCTTCATTTGGTATGTTCACACTGCGATTGTATCCAGATTCCATGTAAACAGACATAGCTGGTCCGAACAGGCTTTGGAGACTCTGGGGCGGAAGCCATCCGGACCTGCAGCCTTGTTCCGGTTCAGTTTCCCCAATTGCCTCTTCACCTGACTGCAAGAGTGAGACGGGGGGATGGGGGAAGAGAAGGGGTCCAGCATCTACCGGTGTGGTGGGAGACAATGATGGAGCAGCAGCAAGATCCATGACTGAGGTGGAAGATGAGATCACTGAGGTGTGACAGGGAAGCTGTAGGTCAAGGGAGGATGGGAGGTCTGTTCGGCTGGGGGTGGGAGAAGAGGATGCCGAGCTTGTTTCTGAACCGCATCAGTTGAAGAATGTTGGTTACTGTTGGTTAAGAGATGTACTGTATATTGTATCTGAAAGCCAACACACAGAAGCTTAAAGGGGACCTATTATGGCATCTAATAACTATTTTAAACAGGCCTTGAATGTCTTAAAAACAAGTTTTTGATTGTTTTTGCTAAATAAATTAGAAATTCACCCTCTAAACCATGTCTTTATCTTCCCAGTTTCTAATAACCTCCTTCTCTATGGGGGATTCTGAGTGGGCGGGGCTATGATAATGAGGCTCTGTGCTGATTGGCTGCCTGAATGACGCGATACACCGCTACGAAAAAATGGCAGAAGCTCCGGCCGGCGGAGTTAGTTGTGGGCGTGGTTTCACGCATCGCTCCTGTCGTGACGTCACGACAGGAGCAGAATCTGAACGGCTCGTAGAAGACACGTCCGGGCGGCTGTACAGACACTGCAGAATTTGGTTTCTTTCCTCCTTCTGAGTTGGCAGGCTGAGGGGAGACCACTTTATATATGTTAAAGCAGGAAAAAACGTGTTTTTCATAATAGGTCCCCTTAAATAAACTACAGATAAAAAAAGGATGTACACTCACAGGTTTGCTGACTGTAGTGCACCATGTAAAGTACACTGGTGCTGTGGGAATGATAAACTGAGCTGGGTATTTCTGCAACAAGACTGGAAACAATCTAATCACATCAATTACATCACAACTTGTTTCATGGCTCTGTATCTGATTGCATGTAAACTCTGAGGCCCACCTAATCTGTGCACGTGTGATTGGTTCCAGCTGAACGAGGTCCGGGCTGATATAACCAAAACCAACCACCGTATCATGGCCGTCTCAGCAGAACTATCCGTGAAGCAAGCTGCTGCTTTGTCCCAACAGCAGCAGATCAAAGACAAAGAGCTCCAGGTCAGCGGGGGGTCTCAGCCGCTCACAACAACAACCACGTAGTCACAAAAATGTCATTCTGAAGCACTCCGTTGTTTGCAAATTCCTCCTTCAGCCTCCGATGTTTCTCATTTTTCATTCCCATTTGTCTCTGTCCACTGACCACGATCGAAGAGAGTAAACAGTGTCCTCCTAGCTCCTTGTTTTTCAGACCAAACCTGTTTATGTTGCTTATTTGCTCAGTGAAACACAATTTAGAGAATACACAGAAAAACAAGGCTCCCGCGAGGCCCATAGAATTAAAACCGTGCCAATGAAAAGCTTCTAGAATCTGTGTAAGAGAAGAAAATGAATAGAGTAGCACAATATTTGATAGCCTCAAGGAGTCAGGATTAATATTTAGTAACAGCTGAGCACACAGCCGACGTCTCAACAGGTTTAGGAAATAAATTCTTTGTTTTATGCAAAATGGTTGCTTGAAAATCAGATTGAAAGGGGGACTTCTTAGCCAAGCAAACCAGTTATCATCTAAGTGGCGTCTGAAACTATAGCAACCAAGAGGAGTTCCATTGTTGACATTTGAGTCACAATTTAAGAATAAACTATTTATTTTAGCTTCTACCAGAGTGACGCCATTCACAGTAAGTGTTTTATAAATAGATGGTTCTGAATATCCTTTATAGGTTCGAAAATTGCATGTATGTCTGCAACGTTCTTCTGTTTTCATTTTAATGCTGCTGTTTATATGTTTGATCGTCATTATACTGATTTGAAACGTTTTCAAAAGACAAGCTTTCCTGAAAGTGGGTTCATCAAGTGTGTTGTTCTGCCTGCTGTAGATGGAAATGAGAAAAACAGGGGAGTTGCAAGTTCTGTGAACAAAACAATTGTTACAAAACCCAAAAACATTTGACAGACCCAAACATAAATGCCAGAGTTGGGTGATAAGACTCTTCCCATCTTTATGTGTTTACAACTGGGCTCTGTTATAAAATATAAAAATGTTGAAAAAAATAAAGAAATAAATTACAGTTTCAAACAGGGCTATGAATTTAACATTGTTGACTTTAGCAGCCATTATTGCAAAAAGAAAAAACTGAAGGAACTGATTTTCTCTGTTAAAATAATTATACAGAGTCATTATTCTGTATCTGACAAAAACTAAGCCACAAGCAGTGTGTGGAGAAAAGTAAGTATATACTGTATGATGAACCCTCCACCACTGCTTGAGGTTATGAGGTGTTGGCGTTAAAATCTAGTTCCTCCACATGTGGAGCTGTGCAATAATGGCTCTCTGAGGGACATTATTTTAGACATCTTGTGGTTTGTTCAAATGTAACATTGTTAAGTTCTGGCAACATTCAAATAATCAGACTCAGTCACTTTATTGCTGTCACTGTAAGATGTATAACAAATGTGAGTGCACTCACATTTGTTGTACATCTTACAGTGACTTAATGAATACTGATATTTGCAGAATGAGGGGCTCTGACATGTCTCCAGTAAATTGTGAACACCCAATCCACTTTCGTCACGATCTCTGCACAAATAAAACCCATGCTTATCCGTGTAGGGCTTCTCCGGCTTGTACTAGCTGTGTACCCACAACTTCATTGGCTGACACTTTTGATAAAAGCTGCCCTGCGGCTCCGTGACATTGTGAACCTGCAATTCAGTCAGACAACACTTGGCATCACCCTGTTAAAAGTGAATGGAGAGTGACACTGAAGACACTCCCAGCGCATACGTGCGAGGCCTTGGTTAGAGATAGATGGGCAGCAACAAATACTTGTCTAATCTCGCTGCTGATGTCTTTCATACGGCTACATGGTGTTAACACACACCTGAATGGGTCAAACCAGCAAACTGTTTTTGTAGATGTGTCCACCTTGCTGCTGATCATATAAAGTCTATTTGATAAGCAGCACATGACTTTCGTTCGCCATCTCACTGTTCCTGCACTGTTCTTTTTACTGGCTTTTTGTTGGAAAATAACTAAGTGTAATATGCGATCTGTTGTTGTTCATCTGAGGCTGGATTTTCCTGGTGAGAGCCAAATGATTTTTGCCTACTTTTTTTGCATTTAAATATATTTTATATCTGGCTTTGACTCACATTGAATTATTATACAACTATTTTCTGTTGTTTTCAAGTATGAACATTAGAAGTCACCAAGGCAAAAGTCATTAGCTGAATCATTCAACAGGAAATACAGTATTAATAATCTGACTGTTTGAAGAGACTGTCCTATTAATTTCTGTCAGCAAAAATAGCAACGAAAATTTGAGATTTACTACATGTACTTTGTCCTGACGACCTGTAGAATCCATGTGTTTGATGATTGATGCTTGAACTAGAAGAAGAAGATGGAGATCCACGGCTCTGACACAGATGCAGCCATGTGTTTTTGGCCAGTTGGATTTGAATCAAGGCAGGACAATGCAGAGTGGACAAAGCAAAAGGAATACAAAGTTAAAGAATCCTGCACCGCTTCTCTCTTTCCAGAAGGAGAAATGCCAGCAGCGGTTGGAGCAGGGCCTGGCTCCGTCCCCTGAGATAGAGGAAGAGTGTAGGAAGAAACTCCGGGACAAGAAGAGGAGACAGAGGGACAGAGAAGAAAGGCTGAGGGTAAGGAAACATAAAAGGAACACATGTCAGACATTAATGGAAGCATGGAGGGGAAAGAAAGGAGACTCGAATGACAAAGAGTGGGTGTAGCAGGGACATGACCCAGGCCAGGAATCAGTTTGGATTCTGTTGGATCAAAGCTGGAAATGTGACTAAGAACTGTTTATACAAAGAGTCTATACAAGTTGTATTACAGCACAAACAGGATATGAGGAGCAGAAAGACTCCAAAACAAAAGTAGTGGCACACTTAATGGGATCAGCTGTGTCTGACACTCTTCTTTTTGTTACCCAGAAATGTATTTTTTACAAATGTTCCTTCCTGCTTCCAACTGCTGGTCCAGAATAATATAAAAATACTCTGAAAGCAAAATGCCAAACCAGAAAACTGGGAGAATCCTGCATAAACAGACCCATTTAGCATCATTGTTAATCGTGCATTTCACATTTTTAGAATACAAATGTGCTTTATGAACCTCAAAATAGGGTTATTTTGCTGTTTCTCTATTGGCAGCTCCAGCTTTACATTCGAAGCACACAAAACAAATTCCTTGTTTTGCATGCATTCCTCAGATCACATGCCAGCAGAAAAACTGTCCATATGCATGAGAATATCGCCATCTCTTTGAAGTCTCAGTTGAGGTTTAGCCCCACTTCATTTGCATGCTGTTGTGGGGTGGAAGTCGGAGGAGTGTCATGAGCAAACCTGAATTTTATTGTCTCTCCAAGCAGGAGCCCACTAAGCCAACACACTGATCCATCAACCGCACTGGGTTCAAGTCAGTTTTAATGCCCGTGTCCGTGTTCTCTGGACCATGTTTCCATTTTATTAGACGAGGAACACATTTTTATTTCCACCGTTGAAATGCACCCTTAACTGAAGTGATGAAGGTTTTTCCACACGGGGGACGAAGCCTGTTAATTGGTCTGGTTTATGAAGCACAAGGTAATTAGCTACCACTCTGTCCCAAATTGTAGAATATACCAAGCAAGAATTAAAATAAAAAAGTCTTTTACTGCAATCTATTCAAAGATAATTTACATTTTTGCTTTGTTGAGGAGAGTGATAACTAGATCTGTCTCCCTACAAAATATCCCAGTGCGTCTTTTTAAATCTTTGTACAACAATATGTCTGCACTGAATCCCAGAAGGATTAAAAATGTGGGTAAATTAAAAGACATGTTTAATGTCTTAATGCCTCACAGTTGGTTTGTTTCTTTCAAGATCATAATGTTTTTAAATGTTGTGTCTCTGTGTAGATATTGTCTCTAAGTGTAGTTTTTTTTTCATTTTTACTGGCAGGAGTTGACTGAGCAAACGGTTTGAATGAACAAGAGTTAGCTGTGACACTAACAAGCCTTATCTATCCTTCCAAAATAATTTCTGAAGACAAAAAGACGACTTTTTGAAATGTTTGAAACGAGATCTGTCTGAGTTGAAACAAGGCTGTTGAGGCTACTGCGCGTCCAGGGCAACCCGGAGCCGGTCACAGTGGTCTGAGTTAGTCCAATTAACAGGACAACCAGCCTCGTTATCTTTAAATTAAGAGTCACTATGCTTTCATAGCTCTTCCTTCACAACTCAGATGTCCAATTCACTGAAACAGTGAAAAGTGCTAAACAACTGAAGCGATGACAGCTAGCTGTCAGCGCCACAGACTGCAGCTGCAGCTCACAAACCACACCCGTAATTACGCACACATTATTGGAACTACATCATTTCATCTGACGTGGTACATGTGAACTAACTCCCTGCACACTTTGAGTGTAAAATCTAGGACTGAAATAGTCTTTCCGTTCCAAGCTGCAATAGCTATTTAGATGTGAATCAAAAATGATGCTATATTACTTATACTAAACTTTATCAATGAATAACAGGTCTCCTCCAGTTTTATCTGCTTTAGTATTTGATTGGTATCGGTTAAAGTCTGCTCATCATGATGATGGATCATCTGATCAGCTGGCAGCTGCTTCACTTGTGTGTTGAGAACACTTGCCTTCCTCCAAACAGTTTGCTTACACAGTTTCCCAGATTGTTCCCTGAAGTAAATAACACGGCATGTCGGGTCAGCCGTCGAGGAGACATCTGACTTTGGCCTCCACCCCATCTGACGGAGCACAACTGCTGTCTTTAATTTTATTAAGGCTTTTTATTCCGTTGAAGTACTGATTATTCCATTTGCTTGATTAATGGCCAGGAAAATTAAAATTTAAGTATTTAACACAAGGTCATATAATCTTACATGAAATATTAAAACTGCTTCTGATGTGTGTGTGTGTGTGTGTGTGTGTGTGTGTGTGTTTGTGTGTGCGCGCAGCTTGCTGAGGAGAATGAGTGGAGGCAGCTGCCAAATGGGAAGTTCACCACAGCCGAGGTCCGGCCCAACGCCTACATCCCTCACAACAACCCGCTCTGTGTGCCAGTGCCCTACGGAGCCTTCGCCCCCTTCAAACCCTCCCAGCCAGCGCCCACCATGAGGCGCTTCCGCAGCCCAGCACGGAGACCCTCGGAGGGCCAGAACACATCATCAACACAGCTGCACAGGGGCCCACTTAAGTTTCCACCTTTAGACCCTTGAAAACACTCAGTTTACTATATGACTTGCACTATAAGTGCAAGTCATTATTATTATTATTATTATTGTTCAGTTTTAACTCGAGGATCTCTGAAAAACAGCAATTTCAAGATGTTTCTCAGTAATTCGTCTCACGCAGCTCACTCACCCTCCCACTGCTCCTCCTCTCTGCCCTTCGTTTCCTCACAGTTCAGCAAACTGTTCTTTTGCCTTGTGAGCGTTTACTCATGAACTGCATGTGGTTGTAATTGTGTTTCCTTTTTTTCCTTTCTCTTTCAATTTACTGGAAGCGCTTTACGCTTAGCTTGGAGTTAAACGGCGTACTGTAAATGACCGGGGAAAGGGAAACGGGAAACATTGTTGCATAATGTTTCACAGTTGTATTAAAGTCAGTTCCTAGCAACACATCGTGACCGTGTCAACCACATCTCTCTTGAAGATAAATTCATGCCTCTGACATGCTGGAATATTCTTAAGCATTTCTTCAGCCTTGTTGTTTCACCCTTCGTGGTTGTAATCTTGGACGGGTTTCATCTCGACGTGAGGACGGGAGCACATGCTTAATGCCTGAAAAGATCAATCTAGAGACGAAGCTCCAGTAATGAAAGAGCATAGAGAATGACAAAGAGAAGAGAATTTAAATGAACCGGATGGCAGAAGAGGAGACTCAAAGAAAAAAGGGGATGAAAGAGGGGCTTTAAATTAGCTGGAGAGTTTTGAGTTGGCTACTTGTGACCAAAAAACAAAGTCAGTTCCCTTTGAAGCTCCTCAAAATAATCCGAATCCGCTTCCAACATTTTTTCTGTGGATAAATCCTCATAATTACAAAAGTAATGCACAAACAGTTGGTTACATTTGTATCAGTAAAAATCTGGTATAAATAGGTAAAATAAATGGTGAAACAACTGGAATAGCAAAAATGATTGAATGATTGAACAGATGAGCGGCTCATCTGATGGGGATTTATGAGAAGAAAAAAACACAAAAAGCTAAGAAACGACTGGTGCAGACCGTGTTGAAACTGGCTGGAGCTGCTCGCTGTTTGAGTCAACTTCTTAAGAGCCAACCTGGTGATGCGAGGGGTGTGTGTGTGTGTGTGTGTGTGTGTGTGTGTGTGTGTGTTCATCCGCTGCAAGCTGATGCATGGAGCTTTCAGATTAATTTAGCCCCTTACTGTTAGCCGGCTACATAACAGCGACTGCATAACCGATTGTGGGGGAGGCCATCAGGTGGTGGATGAGCGACCTGCTCACAGTGAAAAGGAGGAAATGCAGAGAAGAGCGATTCTTTGAAAGTCCCTAATGCAACACAGGCAGTGTGCATTCTTCATGAAATGTGATTCGGTGTGATGACTGAGATCATTTCCTGACTTCAGTCGAACTGTGCAGAGTATGTCCAAAATACTTTATCCCCAGGAACGAGGCCGCTCACTTCTCCCTGTGCAAAGCTTCTCACCGCGTTAACTACTTCACTGGAGGCTGAAATTGTTTCCCAATTTATCTCCAGGCTCCAAAGTTGCTCAAAAAAAGGGGTTTTCAAAGGAAATTCATTGCAAAAAGGGATCCAATTGCTGACTGCTTCCACGGAGCTTCTCCCACCTCGGACCCTCCGAAAGTAAGGAGGTAAAAGAAGAAAAAAAACACAGTTTAAACAAAAAAACTTTATTTACAATTTGTGTGACCTTCATCTCCTTGTTCTGTTATTGGTGCAATGAAGAAATCCCTTTTTTTATGTCTGAGAGGAGAGATTGACAATCAAACAACAACATGGTTGTAAATAAAATGTGGAATTTAGCACCAGGGAGCCAACATCAGCTACATCAAAGAGGACTGCAGCAAACGGCACCGCCAACGCAGCCAAACAAGTTCTCAATTTACAGCGAGAGCGCAGTGATTACTGCACGAAGATTATTCAAACCAGAGCTATCTGAACAGCGACAGAGGTTTTATGATTTTGATTTCATACGCCACCATCGTGGATATAAATTCAAGCAAGATAGGATCAAAGTGTAAACTTTAAGAGGTTTCACAAATATACAGCATTTATGATTTACGAATTACAGCTTTTCCAAGCGAGGCCCATCAATTTCCAAGGGTTCAAAAGCATTTGAACATTGACACATACTTGGAAATATAACCATAATTTTGAATACGTGTATAAAACATTTCTTAACAGTCGGTGACTCCCTGAAGTCTGGAGTCCAAATCCTGAGTTTCTTCCCTGCCTGAAGTTTAGTCTCCAGGAACTAAAAAGATCTTGCTCTATTAGGTTAGGATCAGGACACTGGGCTGGCCATTAAAAAAAAATAAAAACGTATACTGTATGTAAGTGCTCTGCCTTCAAAAAGTGTATGTATGTTTTGGGTCATTCATCTGCTCTGTGAAGCGATGTATCGGTTTTATAGCATTTGACTGAATGTGAGCAGAGTTTAGATCAATACACTGAGCCCGTTTTATCAGCAGCCACAGATACCCATACCACAACACTTCCTCCACCGTGTCTTCTTTGCATGATGAGCTGTTCAACAACTCTCTAGTCCACAAACCACACCCAGCCGTCTCTAACTGCCACACACACATACAAACAAATTCAGTTTATTTGATTTATTCCTATAATGACTCATATTACTCCTAAATTACCCACATGAATCAAATTACATTGGAGTTCATGTAAATGAAACTTAGGTGGGATTTAATATTACCAACTAGCCGAAACAACATTTTCTTTGGTGTTGGAGAAAACCTGTGCACACGTTCTCTGTACTTTCTTCTTCCCATCATTCTCATAGAAGTTTATATTTGTTACCTTGGAGGCTTTTTTTTTTACATGTTTTCTAGTAAAGTCTTGAATCTAAGCAGATCGTCACCTTGACTTCTGTTGATGTTGTGAAGAGATTTCTCTCCATCAAGCGAAGGATGCTGCAATCATCCATCCCAGTGGCCGTCCGTGGTCCTCCAGACCTGCTGTGTCGGGCTCATAATGGCTTTCTTTCTTTTGAAGAAGCTGTTGTTTAGTCCCTACCTGAGGTTTTTACGATCTCTCCTGCAGATTTGTTTCCCACCCTCATGACAGCCCCCTTGACTTGCACTGAGATCTCCTTGGACTTTATAAGGATATCTAAAATTCACAATCTTCTCATAGTCTTGTGATGCGGAGTCACTTGCACAGACTGAACATTGCGCCGGTGTCACTGCGTTCATCCACTCTGCTTCGGCGTTAAAGTCAGATTTAATGCGGAGCGGACCGCGCCGAGCCTCTCTGTCTGCACAGCTCTTGTCGGCATGTAATCTAGTTGATGGGCTGCAGCAGCAGCATTACAGGAAGCGCAGGAGCAGAAACAAGCCTGTTTGATTTATAAATACTGTTAACAATATTTGACGTCGATGTTCATAAATCGCTTGAAAGAGAGGCGCGAGAGGGAGAAAATGAGTTTATATGAATAGCTGCCTGCAGCTATTGATTCTTTTCAATATAAATGTGATGTTTCCACCAGCCCAAGTTCCTCCGGGTACAATCATTTTTGGTTATCGTGTATAGATTTTCGTGTTTGTAGAGTAAGATGCTGCTTCGCCTCTCACATGGCAACACCCTTCAAGTTTCCCTGAAAAACAGGTGGACTTCGCCCACGTCGCCCTCCATCTGTCCCTCCGTCTCCGCCCTAATTAGTCATCACGCGGTGAGAACTTGTTTATGAGCGCTCTGCCTCTCAGTCTTTCCCCTCATTTGTCATTTCCTGCCCTCTCTCCCCTGTCCTTCCGTCGACGTCTCATCCATCCATCACGTGTTTTCAAGGCCCAGACTGTTGGCGTTCCCTCCACCACCTCTTCCTCCCTCGGTCCATCCACCTCACGTCCCTCGCGTCCTCGTTCCTCGTTCCTCATTTCCCCTCGTAGCCCAAGAGCACCAGCGTCTGCATCAGAGACGTCTCCTCCACGAACCGGGCGTCCACATTCTCCTGCTCCTCGAACGGATTGAGAGCTGCTCAGGGTGAGACGGAGGAGCGGCGTCAGCTACATAAATCCTCCAAAGGCCTCACTCTGTAAACCAGAGATAAACTGCAGACGCTCTCACCTTGTGCCTCGATGTCGGAGAGGATTTTAGCCAGGTGGGTAAGAGGCAGAAACTCCGGTCTGAAGCCAGGTTTGTCTCTGAAGCTTAATGCAAATTCCTTGAGAAGATAAGAAAACAGGACACACATTCATGCATATCTGCAGAAACACCAACTTAAGGCTTGTTGTAGATAAAGTTGGTTGTGGGGGTTTAACTTTTTTTACGCATTCACACATTATAATAAGTCACTGCACAAAATGTCAGTGCCGGTTGCATGGAAATGTTTCAAAGAGCTTTTATCTCCGCCCGTTTGCATCGGGAGCATTTGCACAGGTACTCGGCTGTGTTTTAGGTGTGTGTATGAGAGATAGCAGGTGTTTACTGTGCAGCATGCATGACACACTCCTCTCTTACCTTATTTTTGTTGCGTTTCTCCAGCAGTGCCCTGACATAATCTCTGGAGATTGACGCTGAGCTGACAGGATGATCCCACATATGGAAGATCCTCTGCTCCATAGGCTACACACACACACACACACACACACAGATGCACACAATAGTTTATATTTGAGGCATGTTGCTCCTGCTTTCAAAAGAAAACAAAAACAAATTCCCTGGTGCAAGCGAACAGCTGTCCTTTCTCTATTTTGCCAACTGGAACATAAACCTGCTATCGAGGAGCAGACTGCTAATGAGGGGTTCCAGACTAAATGGTATTTTCTTCAGCGATGTGAAATTCACATCAGGATAATAAATCAAACTCAAACAGACACCACAGTTGTGACTGATGACAGGATTAAAAACAGAAAAGAAAAAAAAGCTTTCTTCCCATCTGCTTCAAATGAGTTGATGAACAGCAGTTAAATCACTTCATAAAAACACGCCACAGAAGAATTTGTGCATCATCAGAGCTAATTCTTCTCATTTGCTTTACTCATTTTCAGTTAGTGTTTTTGCTTCAAGCAGAAGCTATTAGGGATCAGGAACTTGGACTGAGCTCCAGGACATCATTCATGACATGTTCTACCACGCGGGAAGCAGCGCTGGGCAACATAGATACGGCACCATCTTTGGACGGGAGGCTTCACAGAGCACAGAAAAACTGAGGCAAACCATACTTTGATGGTGAGATAAACCAAAACAAAACCCTAATGTCAGGAGATCGTTTTCATGTACAAGTTGGATCTTTAACAAATACAAGAATTTTCCACTAAATTTCTCAGAATACATCTGGATCTACCATTTACTGATCACTGATCAATATGGTCCATTCACAAAAAGTAAATAAAAACGAATAATATTATGCATGAAACGTGTTTCAGTGGATGTTTGTGTTTAAGGTATTTTTCTGCAAAAACTACATGAATCTGGAGGGTTTTTTATTATCAGTATTGGTATTTCAATGAAAAACTGAGCTGGCTATGTTTGGCTTCGACTCTTGAGAGACAATTTATCCATCCATTAATCCACTTATCCGTGTTGAGCTGCTGGGGCGGCCTCCACCTCTAACTCCTCCGGGGGAATATGGAGACGTTTCCAAGCCAGCTAAGAGATGTAATCTCTCCGGTGTGTGCTGGATCTTCCCCGGGTCGTGCCTGGAACACCTTGTTCGGAAGGAGTCCAGGTGGAATCCTCAGCACTTTCCCGGACCACCTTAATTGGTTCCCGTCAGCGTGGAGGAGAAGAAACTTCTCCCCCCATCTCAGAGGAGGACTGCAGCCACACTGCAGAGGAAGTTTGTTCCCATTCATCCATTATTTTGGCTCCTTCTTCTTATAGGTTAACAGTCTAGGGTAGAGAATTATGTTTCAGCCACTGCAGTGTCTTTCTTTTGGTCACTAGCCAAAGTTGGTATCCACAGGTGAAGGTAGGAAGGTGCATGGACCAGGTATAGGGTTGCCAACCGTCCCTTGAAATACGTAATTGTTACGTAATTGGGAATTAAAAGTTGCGTTCCGTATTAAACCAAAACGGAACGCAGTTTTTTCCGTATTTCACACACGCGCACACACTCGCACACACATGAACAACAAACTAACAATAATGAACAAAATAAAGGAAAGGATATATTAACAGCAATATATGTTGGTTCGCTTTCTGTTATTTATTGATGTCATCATATACAGGTGAAGGTTGGAAAATTTGAATATATTGCAAAACATTCGTTTCAGTAAATTCAACTTAAGGTGAAACAAATATATTATTTCCCACTACATGCAAAGTGAGATATTTCAAGCCTTTATTTGTTATAATTTTAATGATTATGGCTCATAGCTTATGAAAACCCCAAATAAAAATATCTAAAAAAATTAGAATGTTTTATGAAATCAATAAACAATTCAATCATCAAAATCATAACAAATAAAGGCTTACAATATCTTGCTTTGCATGTAATGAGACTATGTAATATATTAGTTTCACCTTTTAAGTTGAATTATTGAAATAAATTAACTTTTACACCATATTCTTCACCTGTAGGCTATATTATACATCTGGGCTGATGTGGACGTGCGTAGCATAGGAGGATATTTCAGTTGCTAGTATGGTTGGCTGTCTCTACAGTCATGCAAGTTCAATGCTATTAAATCACTTTAAACTTTAAATCAAAGCATTTTGTTTTTCTATATAAAATAAATACATTTCTATGCAGTTTAGACGTTTTGGGGATGTCCCTTTTTTTGGCGCCTGCGCTGCTGAAATCGGGGCGTCTCTTATTTTTATTTCTGAAAGGTGACAACCCTAACCAGGTACCAGTCCGGCCCTTTGGCTCAGCTCCCTCTTAACCTCAACAGACTGGTCCACATGGCTGCAGGTGCTGCACTGGCCCATCTGTCCATCTCCTGCTCCACCCACCCCAACGACAACACCTGTGTCTGAAGCTGGCTAGCTTCTAGCAGTCGGAGCCAGGGACCAGACAGGGACGGGTTTCTACCCACTAGAAAGAGCTATAAGAAGAAATGGGATGCAAGATCAGAGCAGAACTCATAATCGTCCTACTAGCTGGTTTATGGTGCTGTCGCTGTTTTTTCTTGTTTTTATGCGCTAATAAAGTTGTCCACTTGGTAATTTTGCCTTTGTCTCTCACCTAATCAGTTCCTAGACATCTCACAATCATGTTCCACCTCAAACTCAGACTAAAGTCCAGATTGATGTTGGAGTGTGACGTGTTCTGGAGAATCAGGCGTTCTCCGTGTGTTTTGCAAACTCCGAGCAGAGTCGCAGCATTTTGCTGCTTCGTTGAGGGCCGGGAGGTTAAACACCCGTTTCCCTCCTCGACTAAAACGCTTCCTCTTCGGTTCCATGTGTTGGTCTCGTAAAGCTGCACTTTCTTTGCTGGTTACACTGATCGCCTGCTGGTGAAAAAAGCCACGTGAACCGCTATGTTTACAACAGTGTCACACCACAGTGGAGCTGTAGGGGGCGACAAGGGCAAAGCTCACCATTCTTCAGCAGTGTTGCTTTAAAAGTGATATTACCCAACACTGATGTGTGTGTTTGAACCGTTAAGTATATATATATTAGGAATGGGCGATATTTTACCGTTCACGATATACCGTCAAAAAAATTCCCCCCGGTAAGAATTTGTCATCTCACGGTAAAAACGATAAATTCCCCTTGATGACGTTTTTGTGTAAAGCTGATTTAAGGAAGGAAGGAAGGAAGGAAGGAAGGAAGGAAGGAAGGAAGGAAGGAAGGAAGGAAGGAAGGAAGGAAGGAAGGAAGGAAGGAAGGAAGGAAGGAAGGAAGGAAGGAAGGAAGGAAGGAAGGAAGGAAGGAAGGAAGGAAGGAAGGAAGGAAGGAAGGAGAGAGCAGGAGGAAAGAAGGAAGGAAGGGAAGAAAGGAAGGAAATGAGCCTGAAAAAAGGAAGGGAAGAAAGGAAGGAAATGAGCCTGAAGGAAGGAAGGAAGGAAGGAAGGAAGGAAGGAAGGAAGGAAGGAAGGAAGGAAGGAAGGAAGGAAGGAAGGAAGGAAGGAAGGAAGGAAAAAAGGACGAAAGGAAGAAAGGAAGAAAGAAAGAGAGAGATGAAGAAAGAAAGAAAGAAAGAAAGAAAGAAAGAAAGAAAGAAAGAAAGAAAGAAAGAAAGAAAGAAAGAAAGAAAGAAAGAAAGAAAGAAAGAAAGAAAGAAAGAAAGAAAGAAAGAAAGAAAGAAAGATTCCCGTTGATGATGTTTTTGTGTAACAAACATGGCAGATCCGAGAGCAAGATAGATTTATAGTTACAAAGGTGGAGTTGAATTGGTATTTTTTTTATCGTCATTTTTATCGTTATCGGGATAAATGCCAGAAATTATCGTGACACATTTTTTAGTCCATACCGCCCATCCCTAATATATATATATATATATATATATATATATATATATATATATATATATATATATATATATATATATATATATATATACACGTGTGTGTGTGTGTGTGTGTGTGTGTGTGTGTGTGTGTGTGTGTGTGTGTGTGTGTGTGTGTGTGTGTGTGAGAGAGCCTTGTAAGAGGTGCAGTTTAGTCAAGGTACAAATCCTCTACTGCAGGCAAACATCTCGTTCTCCAACTTTGCCAGAGTGTGTGTACGTGAGTGTGTTGTACCTGCTAAATCTCTCCTGCCTGCCAAACTCACCCAGCACAAGTCTGACGGGCAGGAAACAGAACAGAGACACAAAACACTCAACATTCCTCTGATCACAGTGCGGGCGGAACACACACACACACACACACACACACACACACACACACACACACACACACACACACACACACACACACACACACACACACACACACACAGGTATAGTGGACCCACACAAGACCACGTGGAAGTTACACAAGGACACAAACACACAGAGAAGCGGTGATATCTCTGCAAAGCCCTGCTCAACCTACACACACGTACGCACAGCGGCTGGTTACACAAGCGCTGTGATTGGCTCGAGGGGGGCTTGAGGGAGAACAGACCTAAAATAACTCCAAACTCCTAATTGGCGCAGAGCAGGAGGTTCGGGGAGAGAATCATTCGACAGGAAGATCAAAACTCGCCCCTCACTAATGGAACCGATTACGACGCCTTGCTCGCCGTTTTACTCCACATGATCTCCGGGCTCGCCTGCGTCCTCCTAAGTTTGCATGCGGCACGTGCCGGCTGCTGATGTCATCCTCGCCGGTCCAGAGTTTCGGGGACTCTGTATCTCACGAAGCAGACACTTATTCAGCTTAAAGTTAATGTAGCAGTACCTCAGGGAGTCTCTTCAGTATGCTGAACTTGAGCCGCTCGTTGGCATCACTGTTGTCCAAATCTGCACACAAAGAGAGGAAAAGACAGGAGACGCAAGGTTAACTTCTCCTCTGAAGACGAATCTTATATGGGAGGGACACAGATGGCGCATCAGCGCAGTCGAGCGTCGCCTAACAGACATTAAACGCAGTCTGCTGCCTACGAACCCACATTATATGAATTTTGCATCGGAACTCTGTTGGAATAAACTGGATTCATTTCATCCTAACCAACTGGGTTGTATAGAATTAGTCTGCCTCCTGTTACACAAAGGATGACGTGTGACGCGTTGCAAAGTGAATGAAATAGTTTTTGGACTCCCTGCTTCACCAGTGCAGAGAGTCGGTGTTCTCTCAGTCCAACCCCGGTAAAATGAGACGGTCGGACGGACGGAGAGTATTTGAAACATGATAATTAGCTGTGGTGACCCTGAAAGGACCATCGTCTGCACCCAGTTTAACTGGGGTTGTATTTACCCTCTTTTATGTATATATATGTACATGTAGAAATGAGAGAAGTGACTGTAATGAGTGATGCATCGCAGATAATAACACAGAGTGACTCAGATGGCTGTGGCGTCCAGCCAACATGCGGCACCAGTGGCTCCGAGGTGCAACCTGCTTTCACAGGGTCACTGGTCACGAGTTAATTACCCTGCACAGCAGCCAGTTAACGTCGTTGCATTGAGCCATTTCTGTGAATGTGAGGCAGGCAGCGTCCATTAAAGGAACAAAACACTGAGAAGATGTTCTGTCACTCGCAATACAGAGAGAAAAAAAGAGCGATAGAATTAATCAATATAGCCTTTATCCTTAAAATAAGAACAATTATTCAGCGTACACTCGCGCATACGCTCAAATGTTAAATCGATTGAATATGCTGAGCACTAAGTAGCAGGAGAAATGACAGTTAATCGTTCATTGCAATGTAGAAGTTAGAAAACTGTGCAATTAAATACTCTTTATATATTATACTTTATATAATTGTACCTGATGATACATAAAAGTGCAAAAGAGACGAAAACCCAGCTGGAAACACCTTTTAGACAAGCTCTGATTACATTAACATCACATGCTTTACGTAACTGATTCCTTCATGCAAATTATAAACCTAAGTTTATATAATAATAATAATTTCCCCCAAGTTAACGTTGAATAATATCCAATAATGTTATGATTTAACATAATATTACTATTATGTACATATTATTTATAATTGTCGAGCATACATACAGTATTTTAGTTAAATAAGTTTACCTTTTTATCGTTTAAGTTGCTTACTGTTCAACATTAAAACTTGTTTAGTCAAGCATTTGGATAAAAAAAAAATTTTGGTGGTAATAACTTGTCTAAATGTTGAAAAACAATTATGTAAAAAACTAAAAATGTTTCATTTTCCCGATTCTTCCTGATGCAAAGTGGAGGCCGACCCAGGCGTGGCAGAGGTTTTACCGACTGCTGCTTGAGCTCAGGGACAGAGTTCCCTGCAGGAAGCAGAGCATCCCACCATGAACTACGTGACTTCTGTAGTTTTCTGTCACCGGGTCTTGTTGTCCTACCATGTGCTGCCCATAAGGCGGGACAAAACAAAGTGAAAGGTTGTTAAAGTGTTCTTTTGAATCATTGCTGCCCCTCTCATTGATGGTCCTGCGCCGGAGGCTGACGTTTATTCAATGTTTCTACTTTTCCCATCACTGTCTGCATCAGCAGGTTTCGATGGCTCATTTTGGACCTAAAATTTGTCATTTTTTCTGTGAACCTGAAGTGGAGCCCTCTCCTCCACTACATATTAATCCATGAAGGATGTCTGCAAAACAACTTATCGGAGGTCTGCACCCTGTCTAAGATGAGTTGCCTTGAGAGAGCAAATTCAATGACTTTGCGTGTTTGTGATGAAATTAAAGTTTCATACCTGTCAAGCAAATTCCCCTGAGTAAAGAAAGACGAGTTTCAAATAGATGCAAAGCTCTGACTGAACTCAAAGGAGAAGTGATGCGTGGACCCTCCGACTTCAAACTGCCAACCGTGTCTTTGACTTTCAAGTTGGAAACAATTTGGACTCTGTGTTTTAAACCGTTCCGTCTTTGTGTTTGTTCTGTTCCTGATAAAGAAGCAGCAATTTCAAGAGTCCTAACAAGGGAGGACTTTCCTGTTTGGCCTCGGAGCAAATTCTTGGCATGAAATCCACAGCGAGATGAACAAAATACACAATATTTTAGGTCTAAAACCTCTGAACCTCCTGCACCCTCACCTATAACTCTGACTGCCCTCTGATAAACACGCAAAAAAAAAAGGAAAATGAGTGAGTCAGATTGCTGTGGCGTCCGGCCAACATGCAGTGGCTCCGAGGTGCAACCTGCTTTCACAGGTTCACTGGTCATGACTTAATTACCCTGCAAAGCAGCAACCGTTAATGTTGTTGCATTGAGCCATTTCTGTGCATGTAAGGGAGGCAGCGTCCATTAAAGGAACGAAACAGAGAAGATGTTCTGTCACTACGAACAAAAAAGCTTCTTCAGATCATCTCAACATCATATAAAATACTTACTGCATGCAATAAATTAAGAAAAGAGCTAAATAATTCAAATCTGTAAAGAGCAGAAGAACACAGACTGTGTAAGACGAGCTGGAAAAATCCTCTGTGATGTCGCCCACTCGTTTCTGAAGAGTAGATTTAAAGCATGTTTATTTGGACGCCAACTTAAAGGGGGCCTATTATGGAAAAACACGTTTTTTCTTGCTTTAACATATATAAAGTGGTCTCCCCTCAGCCTGCCAACTCAGAGGAGGAGGAAAGCAACCAAATTCTGCAGTGTCTGTACAGCCGCCCGGATGAGCCGTCCAGTGTGATGTGGCTTCTACGAGCCGTTCAGATTCTGCTCCCGTCGTTACGTAACGACGGGAGCGATTTACATAGTTTGGCCTCCGATGCATGAAACCACGCCCACAACTAACTCCGCCGGCCGGAGCTTCCGCCATGTTTTCGTAGCGGTGTATCGCGTCATTCAGGCAGCCAATCAGCACAGAGCCTCATTATCATAGCCCCGCCCACTCAGAATCCTGCATAGATAATGAGGTTAGAGAATGGGAAGATAAAGACATGGCTCAGAGGCTGAATTTCTAATTTATTTAGCAAAAACAATCACAAGCTTGTTTTTAAGACATTCAAGGCTTGTTTAAAATAGGTATTAGATGCCATAATAGGTCCCCCTGGTTTACACATCTGCCTCGCAGCTACATTCGAAGGCTACACATGGCGCCTACGCCGTCTCTGGCATTTATACTTTTACATTATTGTTTGCTTCTCTGCACTCTGTAATTCCACCACCCACCGCTAGGCGGCAGTGTAGGTTCCTTTTCTGCTGCACCGCAGCTCGCAGGGCTGACTCAGACATAGCAACGGAGCAAAAAAAGCACACTTTACATGAGCTAAAGCTGAAAAATGTGGAGCTTCAGTCGTATTTTAAAAACATTGCAGTAAACTATTGTTGTATCCGACTTGAAAAAGACAAACAAAAAATTTGCAACGGGGAATTTTAAAATGAAGAAGAATAAATTTATCAATCGACATGACGTGTAGTTACATTTGGAAATAGATGCACGTCAGGCTCCACAGCCTACGCCGTTGGCTTCACACTAACTACGCTACGCTGTAGCTTTGACACAGATGTAGAAATCCGCCTTTAACGAGAGATGACCTAGCTCATCCCCAGTTAATCCAAAAACAGGCAAATCAGCCAAACAAACATGGCCACCTCACCTGAGTTACCACAAACCAGCTGTTTCACCTCAGCTTAGCTCTTGCTCACGAAGGTTAGTTTGTTTTAGTTAGTTTTAGTTAAGGAACTGCACATATTTACCACTTCCACGTTGGTCTCAGTTTAGCAAACTGGAGGTCCCAAACTGAGGACGTTATTATTTCATGGAGGTCTGATGCGTTTATTTATAAATAGCTGATAATTACATCAGATTTATTGGTAGATCGACTTTTAAAAAATTATTTTCAGTACAGATGAATGCAAATTGCTCCAACCATGAGAGAGAAGCTACTTTTAGCTTCTTTGTGTACCATCTCACCTTGAAGTTAACCTTTTAATTATATTAGTGTCCGAACATCTGATTGACCTTCTGATTATGCAAATAATCATTTTTTTTCTATTATTTTATGTAAATATTCTAATACTGGTCCATATGTAATATTACTAATTAAGAAACTATCCCACTTGTGTGTTTTTTATTAGCACAAATAACTGATAATGACATTTTACCTCAAATATTCGTCCACTTTCTGCTGACTGCTGTCTCTCTGAATTGTTCGAATTGTTCTGTCTCTTTAAGAGACACCAGAACCAACGTTGACCTTTACAAACCATCTAAAAGGCCGGCATTTGGCATGGCAAATGAATCTTCTGAAATAAAACCTGAACATCAGGTGAACCTCAATGAAACCAACTGTAAAACATCCAGCAGACTTCTTTATAGCAAAACATCAAACTACTTCTTCACATAAACTCTTTTTTTCTGCTTCTTTTATGTCTCAAGTCTGCATCTTGTGAAGTTGTGACACTATTGTGGTAAAAAAAAAAGTAAATAAAATTAAAGTCCACAGGCAGACGAGTGATATATAAACACCTGCCAGAGACCTGAGAACCACCTTTGTGGGGTTTTTCTCGCTACGTGACCACTTTCTGACCCACAAACATAAACAAGGAAACCTCTTCTGCTGACTGTTCACACATAAACCTTTGTGCCGACTTGTACTTCATAGTTTCTCTGCCTGTGTTTTAGCCCTACTGATTGTGTTTTATTGACTTTGGTTCCCCGATAAGCCGCTTTAGCAGTGACTTTGGTTAAAAATAACTCATATTTTACTAGTATTAATCATACCTCCACTGTTTCCAACCTTTGCTTCCTCCTCCTGTGAAATATTACGTTCTGCTCCTCACCTGACCAACCCTAGTTCATGCTTTACCCTTCACCCCGAATCCCCACCCCCAACTAGGACTCCTAAAAAACAACATTTTACTTCATTAGGACCGGACTTTAGTCCTCACGAGAACTACTAGTTCCTGCAAACTGTGCTCATAGCAGAAAGGTGAACAGAAACACACCAGTAACAACTTTCAATCTGAATAATGCTGAGCCTAATTTTGTTGCTTATACTTGCTGTTTTTGTATTTTCTATCTATCTTTCTGAGGATCTACAAACTGTTCACACATGAACATCATTCTTCACAGTTCCTGTGCAGGTTTTGTGGGTAAATCCAGAAAGTAGTTCATAACAGATGTGACACATCACACATCACATCAGCCTCGCAGATGGCTGTGGTTATTAAAAAAATATTAACAGACGATGAACAGATGAGAAACTAACCATTTTTATCATTTAATAAATAGTGAAAATATCGAATAGTTCCTATTAAGAATTCAGGAGAAGAATACTAACGGCTAGTTTGGGTGCTTAATAAGAACTGTTCTCTTTAGTGTTGAAATCTCTCATTGCAGGATCTGACTGGTTAAAAAAGAGCTTACAAGAAAGGCAGGACAACTTTAAAAAGCTCAAAAGATTATTAGAAATGATCATTTAACCCACTAAAGAAAACGTCAACAAGAGGACAACAGAGTTCAAGTCGGAGCAGCTTCACGCAGGACTGGCTGGCACATTAATTCCAGGCCACGCTTGATGCAAAAGAGAAATCTCCTAAAGTTTATCACAAGATCTGAAGGTAACACCTGGAGGTCTTGGCATCAGAGTGCATGTCTGCAACCAGAAACCTGCGTGGGAGACGTGCCAAGAAAAGAGCTGCCCCAACAGGACTGCAGCTTGTAAATAGATATATAGGGAAAAGAAAGACTTTCACCTTTGACAATAAATATGCTGAGCAACATTCTCATAGATGTGAAGCATGGTGGTGGGAGTGTCATAATTGGGAGTTGATTCACTCAAAACATGCGCTGGCGCTCATGAATTTCTACTGAGAAGACTGTTAAAAGTTTCAAGCAAGACAATGTTAAGGTGGTTGACAGCTGTGAAAACTGTTTTTGTTGTTAAAGAGCGACATGAGCGTGTCATTTCAGTTCAAGTTAATAAACCAATCTGAGTTATCAGTAAACGCTCTTGTGGTCAACAAACGGCCTGTTTACACACACTGCAAAACCCCGGACCACGAAACTGGGACACAGACTGCAGAAACTAAAAGAGCTGTGCTCCACCATCATCAGGCTGGAGACTGACACCAGATCAGGCTCCGCATCAGTCTCACTTCTCCCTGACCTCCACCATGGCTACCGACAGCAACTCCAGCGTGTCTTCCTCCCTCTTTAACTTCTCAATCACCAACTGCTCCACCTCAGGAAGTCCTCCAGCCTCCTACGTCCACACCTGGTACATCCTTGCTGCCGTGATTACTGCAATCTGCTGTCTGTTCGGTATCCCTGGCAACATCGTGATGGCGGTCAAACTGAGTGAGCGACTCCGTGGCTACTCCATGTCGGGTCGCCTCTTCTTCCACTTGGCCCTTTCGGACCTCCTCTGCCTGCTCTTCATGCCCGTCTCTGGCGTGATATTCATCATCGGACCCCGCTTGACACGTGGAACCTGCCAACTTCTCCTCTACCTCCACTTGTTCTGCAACCTTTTCAGTTTGAACACCCTGGTGCTGATAAGCATTCAGAGGTACTACCAGGTGTGTAAATACAAAATGTTGTGCATTTTGACAGAAATATGAGATACAAGAGAGCCTTTTCAGAAAGTGTACAATTCTAGAGGAAAGGTGTATAAGTTTGGGTTTCCCAAGAGTTTAGAGCTTTTTGATAACTTGTATCAAGATCTCAGACCTCAGTCTGACTGAAAGGTGAGGTGCATTTGCAGTGATCATGACAAAAGGCTCTGGGAAATAAATTTTACTTAGTTTTCAAACCTTCTCCCAAGCAATGAGCCGTCACTGCCAGCTTTAAGGAGCTGCACTCTGGCTCAAACAGGGATGGATGGTGTGATCTGACACTGATGTACCTTGACCTTGGAGTAGACCTTGAATGTCTTTGTTAGTTATTCTAACAAATGATGTCCAGTGATGTTCCCTACAGTCCAGTGGACCCTAAACATCTGAATTAAATTTACAACTGGAGTCAAGGGAACATCACACTGCTTGGAGACGGTCTTACAGCCTTTAACATGCTTCTCTATCACAAGACAATATAACTATTTTCATTTTCTCTCGAGGGGCTCCAATAAGAGCTATAATAGTTTTTTAATAGTTTTTATTTTAATTTGCTTTTTCAGTTTGTTTGATTATTTTAGTTTAGTTCTGGTTAGTTGTTCTGGTTAGTTTTGAAGAATTGGTTAGTTTTTAGTTTTGTTTTAGTCTTAGTTTTTGAAGTTATAATTAAATATAGACAAAATAATCTTGGATGAAAGAATTCTGTTAAAAGTGACGTACAGTACAAGGATCCTTCATAGTTTTCTTTTCAGTAATTAGAATTAGAAAAAATAATTTACAATTACGAAAATGACGCTGCAAACATAGAAAAAACAAGGCAAAAAGTGCCTGCAATTGTATTTCCTTTCAGTTAGTTTTGCATTGTGAATGTTTTTTATTTTTATTTCAGTTAACAGGATCACTGTTAGTTTCACTTGTAGTCTTAGTTTTGGATGACAATAATAAGTCTGGTACCAAATAACTTTTCCGATACAGTTTCATTAGTTTGTTTTCTTAAAATAATTGTGCTGAACCACAATTTAAAAGCAGCGCCTGCTTTTCATTAGTCAATGTCCAATGAAATAATATTTATTATTACTTTTTGCCAGTTTCAAGTCATTTCAGTGACCATTGTGGATTTTTCTTTGTTTAATTGAAGGGTACCAAAAACCTCATTACCGTCTGTATGAGAACCAAATCAGACTTATTCAAAGGATTTGACATTCTGCTGTATAATACAATATTTGAAGTCAGTAAACTACTACTTTTAGTTAAAAAAAACATATATCAGGGGCCTGTACTTATTAGCTGTCAAAAGAACAAAAGAAATTGAGCTGTTAAGAGTTTACTTTTGTTGTACCTCTCATGGCCTCAATTCAACGGCAAATGTTTTGTGAATCGAAATCTTAAATCTAAGAATTAAAGTCCAAACTCTGATAATCAAAACCCAGAATTCAAGCTTCTATCTCAGTTGCTCTTTATCTTTTTGCAGTTGCTGTTCTGAAACGTGTGTCAAATCGGCGCTGCAGTGACCTAGAGCGGGGAGGCGGGACGTAGCCGAGATGTAGTAGCACCTTATGTCGATGTCAGAGCGCTGAAAACCTTGTGTGTTGCGGTCATTGGAGAAGCAGCAAGCAGAGTTAAGTTGTTAATGTCTGTCCCTTCTTTATCTCATATGATAAAGTTGTTAATGACATTGACAACTCACCTCCATCGACGTAAGGCGCGAGTTATTCAGTAGCCAATGAGCCATTAGATATTGGCCATGTCCCGCCTCCTGCAATGCTAACCCAATGCTGATTGGACACAGGTTTTGAACTACAACCGCAAAAAGAGCTGGAGCATTACTGAGAAAAATGATTGCACTATCAGTCAGAGGTTTTGATTTATTTTATTGGGTTTTGGTTCGTAGATTTTGAGTTTTGAAACGCAACACTTTTGGCGTTTTTATTGACACCAAAGTAAATTCTCCGTAAAAAAAGTAAATATTGTTTCATTTTTCAGTGTCTTCATGTCTTCAAGTGGAAGAGAGTGACCCGCCCGTGGAAGAGGTTTGCACTGACTGCCGTGTGGGTTCTGGCCGCCCTGCTGGCTCTTCCATCTGGGTTTTCACTGAAAAACCAAGACCAGCTTACGGACAGAGTTTCCTGCAGGATGCATAGCATCTCACCACCGCTGAAGGTGTTCTACATCACTTTTGCAATTTTATGTCACCTGATCTTGTTGTTCTACTATGTGCTGCTCGCTAGAGGAGTCAAGCGAATCCTAATATACAAAGAAATCAAGCGAAAGGTTGTTACATTTTTAATTCGAGTCATTGCTGTCCACCTCATTTTGGACTTTTTGCCTTTGATTGCTCACGTCGTCAATGAGACAATGAACCTCACAGCATCAGACGAAAGTCACCCCGTTAGCCATAGGCTGACGTTTATTCAATGTTTTCCCTTTTTAAGTCACTGTCTGAATCCGCTGATGTATTTATTTACCTTTTGGAATCAAACAACCAAGAGCTCAAGTCAGAGAAAAATCATTCTTCCTCATGATTAACGGTCGCTCCTTACGTTGCTCCTTACTCGGCAGACGCTGTTTAAAAATTAACTTACGTGCGTTTTACATGTTGGACTTTCAGTTGTTTATTTGTTGGCCTCAGATCCAAAATACTAAACATCTGAATTCATGAATAACTTCAAATGTCTTGAGTAATGTTCAAACCCAGAGAAAGCTATGGACTATATAATTAAATTGACAAAAACCCCTACATATCATATTGGACAAGAGGATGGAGCTCGACATGGACCCTTGAAAGCTGATTAGAAAACAAGTGCATTTCCTTGAGGACTAGAAGAATAATTTTCAGAAGGATCAAAATGTACAGTCTTTGCATATAATGAGTAGAGTGTGAGATGTGCAAGCACTGACTTAATCTGGGTGTACGTGTGTTTGTGAGGGAACGTGCTCAACCTGCAATCGTGGGTTTATCATGTTTATCCGGTTGTATTTCTGTGTATTTGGGGCAGATTTTCTGAATCTTTCAATGATATTATACACTTTTGGTCAGGACATATTCAAGGTTTTCACACTTTTATGCTGAGGAACCTTCTTCTGAAAGTATTTCAAAATAAAAGACAGTTTTGTGCAGTTGGTTCATCTCTAAGACTGTTTTTATATCTAATCATGTCACTGATTTTCCTGCCAATAAACCTAATTAGTTGCAAGACACTTCTTTAAGTGATACTTACTTTTCCAGCATTTGTTGCCTGTTTCTGCCAGTGAATTCAAAATGATTTTTAGTTTCATGAAATGTTAAAATGTTTCATTTTCAGCTCTTCATTTTTTCAGTTCCTTTATGAATAAAATTAGTGTTTATGAGATTTGGAAATCTCTGTATTCCGTCTTTGTTTTCATTTTACACCCCACCCCTCAAAACTCAAACAACTGGCTGAATAGAAAACAAGTACTGGAGGGTTTTTATCTCTGTGTTTGTACTCAACAACAGGGAGCACTGGGGGGGTAACAACGAGGCGTTGGACTGAGCAGCCTGCTTAGTATTCATGTTGTTTATCCTCCACATTCATAGCTCGCTGTACTGCAATAATACATGTGAGTTTTCATGATTAATGGCAACGGCTGTTTCAACGGTGCAGATTTACGGTGGAATAACCAATACCCTTCAACTTTATTGCGTCATGAATAGAGACAGCTGTGTTATCGTGGTGAATCCAGTGTTTCTCTACTTCTTCTGAGCAGAAGTCAGGAGTAAACTTCGTCTGTTTCATCCATTTTTCTTTCGTTGTTTTTGTTCTTTTTGATCAAATGTGACCTCTGATCTTACAGATAAAAGACTTTCTAGTGCAAACATGAACAGACTGGGATGGGGATTCTCAAACTGTGGGTCGGGGGTTGTTTTCTTTTCCACCTGGTTTTGGAAAATATTTGCAGGCAGAAATAATGTTTGAATGCTGGAAAACTCGGACCCAGTTTGAGCTTTCACGAACTGCAACTGACTGTGAGTGACGGATGAGGAAGGGCAGTTTCCATTGATGATACGCAGGTATTTTCCTTCTCTTCTCAACTTCCTACTTCTCCACAAATTTAAGCTGAACGTTCAACATGAACTGAGAGTAGCAAGTCAGGACTTTTCAGACCCCAGCGCTTTAATACAACTTCACCATGACCTAAACTGCTGAGCTGACCCAAACGCAACTGAATAAGAGCTCCTTCTTGCTGCATATTAAATTTTGCATGCTCTGGGTGAAGTAAAACATGTAAAATTGAGGGAAAAAAAGATGAGTTAACATTTTGTGTTTATCTCTACACTGTTGGAAAACTATAGTTTATTACTTTGTCTCTAACAACATGCACTTTCTGTTTGATTTCAGTCATTTGCTACAACATTAGTCCATCAAATTAATTGTTTTAATGGTGCGACAAACAGGTCTTGCAGCAGTATCGTTGAGGCTTAGGAGCCAGGAAATATTTCTTCCTCAAGAGAGAGCATACATGAATACATACTGAATACATACAGCGTGACTAAAATATCTCGATCAAGCTCGATCAATTGTAGTTGTACGAGAATTAAATAAATAAATACACGTGGAAAGATTGTTCACAGCAGGGACAGTGACGGTCACAACATTTGCAGCTGGTTGCACGTACCACCAAGTTGTTAAAGATTCTTTTGAGACCAAATCTCTGAGATTTGGGCGCTTTGGCAGCAGATTCTCAGAGGCAGGAGCGGCATATTTAACGGACTTCTTCCCTAAATTAGTGTTGAGTTCAGAGAGGAATAAAAGGAATCATTCTTCCAGACTAAGACAGCAGCGTAAGATCAGTCGGAAGATGTGATGGCACCAGTAGAGCAAAGAGTCTCTGTCGCAAACACCATGTGCACAATAATAACATAGTCAATATGACTGTAGGCGATATCGACTCTAACTTTACCTACAGGACAATTTAGACTTTTACTCACAGTCAAACAAAAATGTCATGAACCAGAGTCGTGATTCTAAGGACAAAAGTAGCTGAAGTAAATGTGATATGAAGGCAGAGCTTGAGAAATACAAATGTATTTTACTGTGTATTTTAATGCCTAACGTGACTATCCAGGTGTTGGGGTCAGGGCTAGTAGAGCTATCTCTGGCTAAGCCTGGTAGCAGCGTTTGGCTTCAAGCAGACAGTTTAACCACTTTAACGTCTATTTCATTGAGTGACTCAGACTTGTATGTTCACACGCAAGTAAAAACAGGGACGGTTCCGGGACAGCCCCAACTAAAGACAGGTCTGTTTTAGTCCTGCCTTAAAGCAGCTTGTTTAGCTGAGCGGTTCCCCCTAGAGGCGGGGAGGATGAATCACATTGACAGCGCTGTCCGATATCGCTCGTCTTCTCTCTTCCTCTTTTACTCTTTTATTTCCTAGCAGGGACACAAGACCCCAACAGCAAAATTACGCTTTCTTAAAGTAGAACAAAAAAAATGTCCTTCAAATACAAGCAACATTTTACAAATAAAAGTAAGCCATTTCTACCACTTTACGTCTTTGAAACTTCTTAATTCATTTTGTTGTAGATTCTGGTGGTTCCTCAGACAGGCAACTATTTCTTTCATTAACTTTGTATTAATTGTACTGATCTGTATTCTTGAAGTTCCCTATAAAAGTTCCCTATAAAAGTATAAGTTCCCTATAAAAGTCACTACACACGACTGAGGTTGATGAAGATTTCCTGAATGTTAATATTTGGACTATAAATAAAACTACTGGCAAAAAATATTTCAACCACAGGGTACAAGCTGAACATTTAAATCGAACATGGGGTGTGAATGTTGCAGTTTCAATCTATTCAACTAATTTCTTTCTTCTTTTTTTTTTGTTACTTAAAACCACAAATGCCAGTCTTATGGAGAAGAAGGAGACAAATGTCAGTGCTTCAAAAGACAGGGGAGGATTCATCCTCTTGGGAACATATAAAATACCACGGCGGGTTATCCGATCACCATTGAGGTATTTCCTTCTAGACAAAAGTGGTGGACCAGCCAACAAGCATATCAAATTTTAGAAATGAAGGACAACACACAGTCGCCTGGGAGCCTTTTGTTTCGCTGCTGATTAGTTTGGGTCTACCCAATCATTTCTAGAGGTGTTTGGTCTCAGCTTGTCAATAACACCCCTGGGAAATCAAAAATGAACAACTAGTGAGGCGGTGCCAGGCCACAAAGAAACGTGGTTATCATTTTCCTTTCAGTTGTGTCGTGTGTGCATGTACCTGTCATTAAACGAGACACAAAGGTTTCGGTGAGCTGCAGGATCCCCTGATCAATGTACTGCAGGAAGGTGCTACGAGGAAGGCAACGGACAGCAAACACCGCCAACAGGGTGTGATAGCCTGGAGAAGAGACAAAAAGAAAACTATGGGCAGCTGAAAAGAATATGAAACGCATACGTCTCCTAAAAACAACCACAGACAAATGAAACAAGAATAAAAAAGGCGTAAAAGGTTTGCCCTGGACGTTTTAGCACACACATATTTCGTACCTTATTTTCTTTTTAAGTGTCAAAATCAATCAGACTGTGTGTCAGCTACGTTACGCCCTCATTTCTACATTTCTACATTTCTGATTCCTATTTCCTGACTCTTTCCTACACGGAATAGGGCTTTAAGTCTTACTCTGCCCGTCAGAGGTCTTTGTGACGGTATAAAAAACCCTGTCAGTTCCCAGTTAAAGTCCGCCTTCGCCCCAGGGCCCAGTCATGGCGGTTTTGTTAGTACAATTAACAGCTCAGGGAGCCATATGATCTTTAACATGAGAGTTATGATAGCCTCTTATAGTTAGACGTTGAACCACGGGGGTCGATGGAGACTGACAAGTCAAGGAGCTATATTTCTCCATACATCGGATATCAAGTCAGTTCAGTAAGCCGGATGTAGCTGCTCACTCGTATTAACGGTCATTTTTACAGCCTGGCATAAACATAAAAATAAAGCCAAGTACACCAACATACAGAGCATGACCTCTGAAGAGGATTTAATAGCTGCTTCCCTTTTTATTTGTCAAAGCCTGACAGACTTTATGCGCCTGCTGGGTTACACTATCACTCTGACATTTACACTAGTTTGTTGTTGGATATTTCTTATTTCTAGTGATGCACCGAATGTTCGGTAACCGAAATTGTTCGGCCGAAAATAGCAAAAATATACTTTCGGTGTTCGGTGGAATAAGTGGGAAAAAAACCAAACAATTAATAACAGCGTGTGATGACGCGATCAAACAGCGAACAGGGTGGAGTGAGGGGGTGCGGTGTTAATGCAGCAAACATTTCAGCATGTCAGCTCATTACTTGGATGTGGGGAAAAAGCAGAGGACACGAGAAATGATCCAGACTGAGTTGGATTTGGGAGAGCCGCTTGGTGATGGAGACGGTCACGGGGCGCACAGCGCAGGAGAAAGGGGCCCGTACTACCGATGCGGTGGAGAACCCTCACTGTCTGATATGTTTCACGAGATCCTCCAAGAAAATAACCCAGATTTTTACAATTATTACAGTATACAGTAGAAGGCTTCAAATTGCGGAGATCAGCCCCGCCCCGCCCCGCCCCACCGCGATTAATTGGATTTGAACGGGAGAAAATGAAAAAGGATTATAGAAAAAATACAATAAGTACAGTAAGACAATTGATGTATGCAATGGTGAAAAAATTGGCAAAATAAATGAAAAACTGGGAAGAACCATTGTTCGGTATTATTCGGTATTCGGCCATGTGTTTATTATTATTTTCGGTTTCGGTTTCAGCCACAAATTTTCATTTCCGTGCATCACTACTCATTTTTCTTCTTTGTCCAACACAGTTTAGGAGTCTTTCTCACAAATCATAGGATTGTTTAACAAGCAACATAAAAAATGGTGGAAATTAATTCAAATGGTTGTCATTTTTCAACTACTTTTTACTTTACAAACCTCATTGTACATTTCTGTCTATACCTTCTACCTATCCTAAGTTCCTAAGTCACTTTTGTACAGACTCACCCGGCACTTTAAAACCTCATTTTGTACATTTCCGGTCTACATTTTATTTCACTGTTTATACTTTTTATTATTGTTTATACATGTCATTTTATTTTATCTCTTATATATTTGTTTTTTATATTTGTATTGTGTTGCACCAATCCCCATAACAATTTCCTCGTGTGAAAACTTGGCAATAAACCCTTTTCTGATTCTGATTCTGATTCTGATTCTAAATAAACCTAATATTCCTAAATCTAGTCAAATATGTCTTGTTACTGTATGAGCATAAATATCTCAGCCAATGGAGTAAGAAAGATTTTCTTGACTAAAACTCTAAAAACTAGCAAAATAGTCTGAAAACAGTCTTCTTTTTTTCTTGAAACAAGTGAGTTTTTGCAGTGTTTTGGTTCCGCTGGTGCAGCAGAGAACAGAACTGCACATGTCTGAGACAGACGGCAGGCAGACGTGTGCGAGAGTTGTGTGGTACCAGGTGGGAGGGGCAGGCAGAGACCCCGGGTGGACTCCAGGATCCGAAACATGAAGTGAAACACGGACCATTCGGCCGGGCTTCCCTGCTGCGTCCTGGAACATACACACGCCCATTAAGGCAGGGCGTTACATAACACCAGCACATGCATGATCAGCAACGTGCACATGGAGATGAAGTGGGGGGAGTGAAGGGGCGTCTGCAGCACACATGAACATCAGTCAGCGAACAATAGTGAGACAGAGAGGGACTACTTACAAACACAGAACACGAGGGCCAAGTTTGTGTTTCAGCCAGGCCGACTCCAGCATGTGTCTGATGAGCTCCAGCTGAAACACACAAACACACACACACACACACTTTAGTGCACCGAGGTGGAGATGCTCCATTAGACTCTAATGAAACACCGTCTTGGGCTGAAATCGCTCACTTGAGAATTTTGCACAACACAAGCATTTTGTGTTCGGCACCTGAAAAACATGCAGTTCAGACAAATTTCTCTGCAGCAATGATTCTCTCTTTTTTAGTGCTGTACACTCGTTCAACAGTCACTCTAGTTTTTCCATTTTCTTTCCCAGATGATTTCCAGTGAGCTCACACACACACACGCACGCACGCACGCACGCACGCACGCACGCACGCACGCACGCACGCACGCACGCACGCACGCACGCACGCACGCACGCACGCACGCACGCACGCACGCACGCACGCACGCACGCACGCACGCACGCACGCACGCACGCACGCACGCACACACACGTGTCCTTCCACCAGATATCTGAGTGCAGCTGGGATCATTCGGACACACCGGGCTCCCCTGAACGCGGCCTGCTGCACACGTCTTTCCACCAGCGATCCTCGCTCGTCTCCTGGACAACAACAGGAAGGACAATCTGCCACGTTCACATCCTGAACACCAGTGGGAAACCTGCCTCTAATGCCAGCAGCAACATCCTCCTTTGACCTCAGGATGGGAATTATAATTAATCCAATTTACGTAATAGATGAAAAAGTCAAGACAAAAAGTTGTTAAGGAAAAACAAAAACTTAAATTTTTATCAAAGATGCTTTATGGGCTTCATTAAATGTTCACAATGTCGAAACTTTTTGTCTTTGAAGTGATTGTTTTTCTTCATACAACAGTTAATACTTTTAATACCGGTATTATTACCGGATAGATCTTTCCAGTTCACAACGTTGCCCTTTTTTTTTGACACCACGAAAGACATTCCTGCAGGTGTTATCTTGTCCTACAAGTAAGAGTTAGTTGTCGTTGCATCATTTTGTCAGAAGTTTTTTTCACCGGCTGACGGGTCAGGAACCTCTTCTTCCTCAGACAAACCTTTGCCAAAAACATTGATTCAACTCCAAACCCGCACAGACTCCTGCTCCTGCAGTGGTTCCTGATAACAGTCCGAGTGGTTCTTTCTCATCCGTGTGTCACAAAGGTTAATTCCTTTAACACGTAGTTATACCAGCTGTTGACAAACGCCTGAGAGATCCAAGATCTCAGGTATCCAGGTAAGTCTCGTCCCCTCTTCCTTCTCAAATGGAGATTCCTCCAGATTTCTTTCAGTTGTTTAATGATATTTTATACTGTCGACGGATAAATACGCGGTGAAGCCGAGTTGTAGGGAGAAGCATCAGTCGCAGGATTGATTCTTAACCTCATTAAACAATACACTGAATCCTTTTCCACAAAAGATTTATGATTTTTGACTTTGTTTTCTCTAAAGGAGATCTGTATGCATAAATGCACCCCTGGTCGTTCTTCACTAAGAAAAACACTGATACAATACAATACCTTCACGGTCGCTGTTTGTTTTTGTAGTACAGTTGTCAAATCTTAAGTTCTTTCACTTTCTTTTCCTAACTTTTCATTCAAAGGTGCTCTTCTTTATCGTACCATTGCCTAGATTGGTATATTTGCACTGAAAACTTTATATTTGGGGTTGCTACGTAGAAGCTGATTACTGTGTGATTAAAACAAAAAAAATTACAAGAAACAGAAGCTTTTAAAGTAAAACCAGTGGTTCTAAGTTAAGATTTATTTTCCAAACATGTCCATGTCACTGCGGATGTTTTTAGGTTTAAGAAACCAGGAAGGAAAAGAAATTTAACACATTTAAATAAAATGCAAACACATGATGAAACTTACAGCTTATATTACCTCTGTGGCTGTGCATTAGAATAAAATCTATACTCAGCTATTTGTCTAAATGAGTATAAAATGAGTGCATACGCTGTCTAAAAAAAAGCATAGGACCATTTCTGTTCATTTCATTAGTGCTTAATATACATCTATATATACAAATGCTTTTAGTAACTCGAACGTGGCAATTAGCAGGTTTTCCTGCGCCTTGACATTAGCTGCGTTATCAAAAGGAATGTATCTCATTTATTTGTAGCAACTGGGGCGGGAAATAAATATCTATGACAATATTGTAGAGTGGGGCTGTAATCTATCACAGCAGAACCTCCCTGGCTCTAAAAAGCTGCAATCTATTTCGTCCACAACTCCTCTCCTGCGTCAATGCAGCCATTAGTCTCAATAAGAAGGGGAGATGTTCTTTATTTGTAGAGGAGAAGTCAGCCCTTTTGAACGAGTATCGCCCGATTTTTTTTAAAGCATGAGTCAGCTTGATGTGGAAGCAGCAAGGGAGTTTGTCAGCTGCACTTAAAATAAAATGACCCCAGAGGCTGTTTCTCATGGACCCGTGTGTGAGTACGTTTTAAATAAGTCGGTTTCCCTGTGGGCTTCACTCAGCTGAATAAATCCAATAATCACCCCATGTGTCTGCACCACAGCGATGCCAAAACGATTACAGATGCACCTATTCCCATTCCTTTCAGTTTGAGTCTTAAAGGTGAGGGTTAAAACTCATAAGCCTGTCACAGCAAGCTGAAGCATCGACCAATCCAACCATGACCGGGGAGGATTTCTCTTCTCTTTTTTACTTTTTCATTTGCAAGTCCAAGAAAGTCGTGCATCCTGCTTTCTATTCAATTCCAGTCTTACCCTTGGCCTGATTTAATGCCGTTGTGTTGATATATGCTGTAGGTCTGCTTTCAGGGGCTCCAAACTGTGCAGGGATTTACTGCACAGGAATACTAAAAACTGGCTTTACAGAACCAACGGCGTCCGTGTGACACCGAGGTGGAGACTGTGTATATCTCTCCCCTTAGTCATCAATAAAAAATACACACACAGAGGTAATTATAAATGCCAAACTTGGATACTTTGAGCACAGGTAACCGAATCAGAGTAAAGACGGTGTGTGTAGTCCTCGAAATATCAAAATCTTCTTAAAATGCATTGATTGTTATAGTTAGTAAGTCATTGGAGCCCAATTAACTGTCGATGGCAACCTTGAAGAAGTGGGTTGAAAATTTGAGGAAATACAACTTTCAGGTCCCTTTGCCTCCCTCTCTGCTGTGCTTCAGCTCTGCCCCCAAAGCCCCTCCTTGCAGTGGGAGCCGACATGTAAGCAAAAAGTTAATAAAAAATGGAAACTTGGAAGTGGCAGAGACTTGACGCCTGGTAAACTCCACCTGGATCTGATTTGTTCCTGTTGATCGGACGCAAATCAAATTAGGAGCATTAGGGGGGAATCTGATTATTCTCACAAATTGTCTGTGTCATCAATCTATAAGTGTCATAGCAAATTGACCTTTTTAAGTATTTCAAAAATATTTGAATTTTTCTGTCCCTTTTAATTTATTCTTAGAAACTTTTTCTCTGGCCTGGTACATCCTTATCAATGTAAAACAGGGAAAATTGCAAACTACAAGAAACACAGCGGCGCTCGCAGTATAGAAATCGACTTTGTTATCTGACCAGTTGTGACCCCGATGGAGGCCACAAGTAAAAGCACCTTATTCAAATATTAATTTTGATTTATATGCCACCAGTGTTGTTAAAATCTTTACTTCTTAAGGCTCTTCCTCCCCTCCATGCACCTTGGAAGTAGGTGTAGAAACCTGACAGACAAAACCTAGGGCCAAATCCATTTTTCCTACTCTTATTGTGAAGTTTTAGTTTTTTTTTATTGGGGGTTTTTGTGGGTTTTTTTTTTATCAAAATCTTTTCAGCTTGTTATACATCCAAGCATAAAACACATGAATGGTTTCATGTCATGTCAACGTGATGGACACTGAAACACAGCAGTAACATTTCCCTATCTGGATCACAACCACAAGACTAAAAGAAAGTATCATGGGTTGACGATGCTCGCCAGAGAACTCATGTTGACTACAGTAAAAGAGTCCTCTGTTTGCTTCCAGCAACCTCTCTAAAGTGATGTGTCAAATCATTTAGTCACATTGCAAAAACTCCGTGAATTTCCCACTGAACGATCCTCATGTTGTCACTTAGCCTCTCCGAAAAAGGCTAAGAGGAACCATAAAATAAATATGGCTTTAAGAGCAATGCCACTTGAAAGAAAAACAAAAAAAAAAACCTGGGATCGGAAGGATAAACATCTCTGACAAACACAGTTTACCAACCAGTTTGGCTACATAGTTGACGACAAGCGAGTCAGTTTTCTTCTTCCCCAGTCGAGGCAGGTGTCTGTTGAGATGCTCCCGAAGCTTGTCAACTGTCTGCAAAATGGAAAATACATAAGCTCATTACTCTGTGGGCAGATGTGACTGCGTAGTGAAACTCTTGGGTTTGTATGTTTGCTTGGGGCATATTTTGCAGAGCACTCAACGGGGGTCAAATTAAGTTCACGTCACAGTTCCCCCCTAACTAAAATTTCTAGCGGAGAACCTGAGGAGGAAGATCTAAAAGGAGTGACATAAGATGGAAAAGGAAGAGCAAAGAGAGAGAGAGAGAGAGAGAGAAAGAGAGAGAAAGAGTGACAGTTCAGAAAGGATGAAGGGGAGATGTGAGCAGAAGTGATGGAGGGAATAAAGCGAGAAAGACCTAAGCACTGGGTCAACCTAAAAATAGCTGGGAGACTGCTAGCATCTCCGCTGAAATCCATTAAACTGAAGCCATGTGCTTTTTTAAAACCATGCTGAGCACAGGGGAAACCAGAAGATATGAAATTGTCCATCAAACATATAGTTAAAAAAAAAAAAAATTCAGGACAGGGACCTTAAGATGCCCCTTTTTTAAAGTGTCGACTCATCTGAAGCGTAACAGGAACTTCACTTTAACAGATGACTATGGAGGGAAATAATCGGTTGTCAGCATTTCGCTGTGGTTTCTCAGTGGCCTATATATCAGCCCGTATTAAAGGAAAAACCCACCCGCACTGGCTGTAAAACGGCTGTAAATCAACAATATTGGACAGTCCACAGCAGTGTACAATTAATTGTTTTAGAATTAAACTATTCACTCGTTGCATCTTTCACTTTTCTCTAAACTTCTAAAGACTGCGGAGTGAAAACACTAACTCAAAATCGTAAAAAAAAACGGTCAAACTAGATTGGAAAAGCTCAAGTATATGATGAAAATGTGCTTGTTTCTTCATTTTGTTGACTGCTGTTCTTGGACATGTTGATGTTGACCGTCATGGTTAGTGAACGTGATGATCAGAATCACCGTAGGAACCAGTTTCTTCAACCGTGTAACTGAATATCAACTTCCAAGTCATATATTGAACTGTGCAGGCATCAGTCTAACCCCTAAAGACTCACATACGCGTTGAAGTTTAAAATTTTTTTAAATGGAAACAATTCAAATTGCCCAGAAGTAGTTCTCCATCTTTTCCTCGTTTAGCACGGATCAGTGGATGGAGCAGTAACACGCTGCCTCCTTCCCAACCTATCATCCATCTGCTGACCTTCCTCTCTGTTCAGTTACTCTAAAACTACTCTATGCTTCACTTCAGCGTGTCTTTTTTATGCATAGTGCTCGCTAGAGTGGATTTAACATGGGTTTGGATGGTTTAGTTGCACACTCGCCACTTCACCGGACTCCACCACTCCATCCCACATCCAGCCGGTGCTTCGTGTTGAACAAAACATCAATTTCAAAGGTTTTCTTTCAGCATTTCACTGCTTATATCCATGATACTGTACTGAACAACATTTTAATTTTCTTTTTGATTATGTCAAGAAAAAATAAATAAACTTGATGGGAATAGTTTGAGCTTGTCATTATTAATCTGTGAAAGGATGGCATGATGTCCACAACAGCGGACAACCAGTAACTTGCTCCAAACTATGAATATGAGGAAAGTATAAAATTAATGTGTACTTTGCATGGTTTTTTAATTATATCCCTGTAATTGGAAAAAATATTGCAGCGTCTTTAATAAGTCATGCCTGAGAGAGTTTAAA